>NC_142341.1:40333472-40647777 GCF_054954075.1 Amborella trichopoda
AAAATCAATAAAAATACCTCAAAATATGGTTTTTCGAGTAGTGGTGGTGCATTATGTATTTTAATTATCTTGTAAAAATATGTGAAAATTGAGACGTGTTTCCTATCTGAGTGTCTATTGATATTAATTTTGATACTATTTTTTATACTAATTTTGATAAATTCCTTTTACAAAATATTTTTTACTTATTTTGTGATTTTTAGTGAAGACATGAGGGAGAAAATGATTTTTGTAATTTTTCATACGAATTTTGTGATACTAATTGTAATTTTTATGCATGATTTTTCTCTAACATATACATTGGATCTCTCTCTCTCATACATACACAAAACGTATGGTTGACATCTCTCTCATATATACACACACAAATGTACACCCTCTCTCTCTATCTCACATACACATATAAAGACAATGGGCATCTCTCTTTCTCTTTCTCACTCACACAAATCCACATAAAAACACATTGGATATCTCTCTCTAGCACTCTCTCTCACAAACATATTGGAGAACTCTCTCTCTTTCATAGCTTCTATTTTGGTTGAGACTTCATTTATTTATTTATTTAAATTAAAAATATTAGAGTGTTAATCCATTCCTCTGCTTCTTCTAGTCTAATTTCTATAAAATCCTCTTATTTTCCAGTATTGCATATGTAGGACATATCTCCATATCCCATATTTTTAGGTTTCATTTCTTGATAAACCCAAAGTTTCAAAAAATATCTTCTAACCCCCTGGCCACTTTAAACTCATTTTTTAACCTAAACAAATATACCCCAAACTTCTTTTTTCTCTCTCTTCCTATGTTTCTCTCACTCTCCCTCCTCTTGAGTTTCTCCAAACACCTCTCTCTCCTCCCGGTATTTTTTCACCTCCATGAAGCCCTTCTCTCTCTCTCTCTCTCTCTCTCTCTCTCTAGAAGTTTGGGATGATGGCTTTAGAAAAGGCATATCTTTTTAGATTTGTTTAGCATAAAAAAATACGTTTAAATTAGCTCTAGGGGTTAGAAGAAATAAAATCTACAATTTTTATGCCCCAAGATATCTTTTAATTCTTAGGTCTGTTGTGAAATGAAACCTAAAGATGGGAGTATGAAGATATTTTCCCTTTATAAAATTAGAAGATTATTTCGTCTTATAAAATCTTCATATTATATTTTCCAAAGTTGCATAGGTAAAGAAGATTTTATGTGTGGTAAAATCTTCTTAGATTTTATATGTGATGTAAAATTTTCTTATTTTACTAAGTTGCATAAGTAACATCTTCTTAATAAGCCTCGTTTTTTCAAATATAAGTTTTTGAATACTAAGGAATTTGAAAGAGAGAAAGAGAGAGATATATGATGCCACATCATAAATGTGAGAACGAAAGGTGAGCCAAGCAAGTTTAAAAAGATTCTCATGCCTCAGAAAGCCATAAGCATGCCCATAGCCCTCTTATGCACGTGTGGCAGTTGGGCCCAATCAGTAAATCATCAACATCATCTAATTTTTATCCTAATTATTTGGTGTCGGCTACAAGAATCATGTTTTGTTATTCTATTCTATCAAGGGCCATGCCCTCAATAAGACTATAAATCACTATATTTTTTCAAACTATTTCTATCTATATCCGTTTGGGGCTTCCCCTTGCCCTAATTGTTGTTATATTAGGCCTACATTACACATGACTAACCCTTTAAAGTGTACTTTTCCTCATCTTATTTCCTATTGAAGCCATACTTAAATTCTCTTAATTGTATTTATTATGAATTCTATTTTTTTTTTAGGAAAAAAATTTATATAAGGTTGCATCCTTAAAATGTTGAAATACGGATGCACCTAAAAAATTCATTGGAAAAGAATGTTTTAACGTTGAAAAACCCTCTAGTTGATTATCTCGACATAGATATATATGAATAAGACCAAAAACAGATTTTGAGTACCGGAAATAGTGCATCTTACAACACATTATCTAGACCATCCATTTTCAAGATTTTCATATGTTTGTAGATCTACTTGATTTTAACTATTTTTGGAGCTTGTAATTTTATTATTAGATAAGAAAATAGCTTTTGAGATAATCCTAATAATTTCTTACACTAAAATTACATGTTATGATAGAATTTGGAGATGTACCTTAATTGGGTTGTTTAAGGTTGCAACCTTATAGAAACCACACCTTTTTTTTTATCTTTTCACATCCATCACAACATCCTCATCTATGTTGCATACACGTTATGGGTATATAATTTCTTGATTGCCTAACCTTCTATCCCACATAGTATGACTAGCCTTAGTTTCATTAGTATACGACGATCACATCAAACTCGGGATGCACATCTCCTCTTCACCTACACAGTTTTAATTCTATGCATGATATATTCTTTAATTTCTACATTCTCCTGGAGTATTGACCCAAGATATCAAAAATAATATCTTTTAGATAATTCTTGGTCATCAGTCTTAACTACTTCCTTGTTTCTATTCCTATTGTTACTAAATTGCACTGTATATGTTCTGTCTTAGACCGATTAATTTTAAAACCTCTTTATCATAGAACATCCTACTAAAGTTCTGAATTTGCATTGATGCCACTTCTAATCTCATCATTCAAAACTACATCATCCATGAACAACATACACTATGGTACCTCATGTTGTAAGTGCCTAATAACTCACCCATAACCAAAACAAAGAAATATGGTGTCAACGTTGACTCCTTATGTAAGCTTATTGTCATTTAAAACTAACTTGTCTCTTCACTAATTGTCCTTACACAAGTTAGTGCTCCCTTGTTCAAATCTCTCACGATATCAATATAGCCTCAAGATACTCTTTCTTTTCCAACTCTTTCTTTTCCAATACCCACCAAATTAAGTCTCTAGGTATCAGATCTATGCTTTCTCTAAATCAATAAAAACTATGTTGAGGTATTTTCTATAATTATTTTATTATTTTAACTTTGACCATGAACTTTCATTCAAAAAATAAAGAGTACATAAGGTAATATGAAAAATGTTGAGGTCTTTTCCATTCTCCTTAAACTTTTCAATTAGTTGCCAAAGTAGGAAAATGACCTCAGATGTTGACCTCTATGGTATAAAAACATACTGAATTTGATACACACGTTTCTTGCTTTAGTCGTAGCTCAATCACTTTCTCCCACACCTCCATAGTGTGGCTTAAACGTTTGATCCCTTGATAGTTCATACTATTTTATATGTCTTCTTTATTTTTGTAAATAGATACTATAATTCTTTTGAGGTCAAGCTTTCTATGCTTCCCCCACAGGATAAAACTTATATGCTTCCCCTTATCCAGCCGTCTATTCTAAATGGAGGGCTAAGATTGTCCCAATCACAATGTAATGTCCCTATACTATTTTTCTTTTTTTTTTATGAACTATTTTGACAAAAAAATTTGTACATCCAATTCTCTATTAAACTCACACCATCGAAGAAAATAAAAAACATATTTCTAATAAAATAAAATGACCAAAATACCCTTGAAATCTTCAAAGGGTATTTTGACTATTATATTTTACCAAAAATTTATTTTTAAATTTTTTTTATAGGTGCGCCCCAATGAGAAGATGGCATGTACCAAATTTCACATTCATACCATTTGTATAAAAGAAACCAAAAATAAAATACTTTGGGACATCGGATCTAAGATCAAAAGGTGAATGGCTCTCTTGATCAAAATTGGATGACTGGATTGTAGGGGAAGCATATAACTTCTATGTTGTAGGGTAAATATCAAAACATTCCCCTTCTTTTAAATGGGTAAATAAAAGTAAAAAAAAATTGATTTCAAACGAATATAGTTGGCCACCCATGTGACCGAGATAGGTTGGCCCTATATGCTTAGTAAAAAAGTAAAATATTAAATAACACATATTACCCACTGGGTTCTTTTTGGGAAATGCCGATTGCACTATAATGTGATTTGCTATAGAAAGTCACGGATTTCCTAGGGCAAATGGTCAACTCCCGATATATTATGAGAACTGGTTCAGGTGCAATAATGCTCGATCCGAATTGACCGATTCCGATTAAGATTGACATTTTAAAACATTGCTAAATGCATAATTTTTTAGATACGGGAACATGGACATGTGGTCCATGAGGGTTACTGAGACCCAACGGTCCATCCAACTGCAAAGAATGATAATGACATTATTGTCCCAAAAAAGCTGATCGGTGCTAGGAACGTTGCGGTCCCGTTGGCGAACCAGTACAGTCTTGCGCATGGCTAGCTTGGTGTTCATACACAAATTCTCACCTCCCTCCTCTCTTTTGGCTGTAATTGTAATCATAACTATGAGAATGCCGATTGAACAAGCAAAAATAGTTTCATGCGTGTTGGACCACATTTCTACATATGTGGTCCAGAAGTGTAAGCATCTATCTTAAAGATGGATGAAAGTACGTGGTCCATCTAAAAACAATAGAAACTAAACCCCCAAAATAGACGTAGAATTCGTGTTTAATCAGACGAATTAAGTTCATATCTTGTAAAAAAGCTATTTACTTCAAAACTCCCCAAAATTTACAGAAAATAGATCAAAATTGACGCCATAATCGATAGAATGGTGGATGAACCCTAAATCGCATATGTTTTCTATAAAGCATTTAAAAAAAAAAATCATCTAAAACAGACTGATAAATCATGATACTATTGGATCTGCAAATTGAAACAAAAAAGGTGTCAAAATACATACCTCAATTGGATTTGAATCAAGCTAATTTGATCGAAAATCATGGTTTTTGGGAACATGAGAAGAGCACGATTTCTTGAAACAATAACATATCTCTGTCAAAATCTGTAATTTTATTTAGCAAAATAATCTAAGGGATTGTATACAAAGAGACCATTTACCTTTGGTACAGGTAGATGACAATTACTTAATACCATCCGATGTGAAATCTGATAGTTTGGGTGTATCACAAAGTTTGAGACAATTTCTTTTGAACGTTGAGCTTGGTCAATGAAATAAATGCAACCACCCAATTTCACATTCAATGGTCAAGATTAATTGTGACTACCTTGTATCAAAGGTAAATGGTCTTGTTATTTATATAAATTATGTATCATGAACATATATACAATTTATAAATCAAGAATAATTTAATTAGGTATCAAGAACATACATTTTATTGCATTAAAAATTTGAAAAATACAAGTTTTTTTCCCATGAAAATCATAAATTCATAACATAGAACTGAATATAATTACAAGAAAAAGCGAAAAAAAAAAAGTTGTTATTATATTGTATGTATCAAAACCATATATTTATCAAAATCCCTAATTTTAATCAGCACAATAATCTAAAAGTAATTACTGAAAGGACCTTATAATGTATCGATATGTATCTTGCAAAATCGACCTAGAATTCGTGTTTAATAAGACAAAATAAGTCATGATCTTGTGAAGAAAATTAGTTGCTTCGAAACGCCCCAAAATTTATAGAAAATGGATCAAAATCAAAGCCATAATCGACACCTAAATCGCATAGGTTTTCTAAGCATTTAAGAAAAACTCGAATAAAAAAAACGAAATGATAAATCATGAGACTACTGGATCTAAGAACTGAAACAATGAGGATCAAAATACATACATCAATTGGATTTAAATCAAGCTAATTTGATCGGAAATCATACTTTTTGGGAACGTGTGAAGAACACGATTTCTTGAAAATCACCCCACAGTCCTTGCTTAACAGCACAAATAACTTTCACGATCTTTTGAAAAACAGCATTGTCGCCAAAACCCCTCTAATATTATTCAAAATAAATCAAAATATCACCTGAAATCCATAGTTTGGCAAAAAAGGCGGAAGCCGTGAAATTTTTTTAAAAAAATGATGCCGGAGATTCGATTTCTTGATTTCAATGTATTGATAGTATCTTTTACACTGATAAATACACTTATTGATGCCTAATAAATCAAGGAAAATGCCTGCAATCGATTAATTCACTCAATAACTTACTGAAAAATGTAAAACCCTTGAAGAATTATTGTTCAAAAGGGGCTTTTCACAGACTTGGCAATTCCCTATAGTGAATCGGATGGTTATAAGTAATTGTAAGCACCTAGTATCAAAGGTAAATTGCCTCATTGTATACAATCCCTTGCAAAAACTCAAAATTTAAACAAAATCACTTTTTCTTTTTTCACATTTATTATGGTTACCTTACTTCTGAGGTTGCTCTTGTAGAATTCTTATTAAACTTTCAAATCAATATGAAATATGGGTGCTGATTTTTCCAGTCCATTGACCTTTATAGGGTTGAAGTACCTACACAAGTCAGTCATCCTCAACTTTTTGTTTCCTGCTTCTCTTATCCATGGTAAAAGCATGGCAATGAGTATATGGAAACCTGAGCTACATTGAAAATAACATGGCAAATTATAATAAACTGAGAAACAACAAAGAAACCCAAAAATTTCATAGAATATATATATCTATCAGCACAAGATAAATTTGTGAGTTCACAATCGACTGGTGTATTGTAGGCTTTGATAACTTCACATACTTGAGCCGACAAAATTTGATTGTTGAAATGAGACAAATTGATATTTTAGATGCGTTTGGAGTGAGAAAAACCATAATCTGGTTGTGCATGCAAGAGAGAGATTTCAATATTATTATAAGAAAGGTAATATATGTAACATGATTCTCTTTTGCATGCCTGCAAGGCCAAATCCAAATAACTATCCATGGTTTCAAATTAGACCATGGCAAATAGCTCATGATAGCTAATTGAGATTTTTTACTTGGTTCTTTGAGGTGTT
Source organism: Amborella trichopoda (assembly GCF_054954075.1). Classification (NCBI taxonomy): domain Eukaryota; kingdom Viridiplantae; phylum Streptophyta; class Magnoliopsida; order Amborellales; family Amborellaceae; genus Amborella; species Amborella trichopoda. The sequence goes on from NC_142341.1 coordinate 40,340,250, forward strand.
TTGATATTAGGTGCTGAGGAGTGTTAGGGTTTTGATCTTTCTTGATCAAAATTATAATATAATACATTTTTGTTTATATGGATGAATTATAGAGGATCTCTGGCAATCCACCTTCTTAGCATCGCAAGGCACTCTTTAGGCTTGTATTGAGGTGTTGTATGACCAGCTCCCTGCACAGAGAACACCATGAGAGAAAAATCATTATGTGATAAAAAAAAATATGCATGATTAGGATTAGGAAATAAATTGCTTGGTTCAAAATAAGAAAGACTGCTTTGGGATCGGACTTAGTATTAGATAATGTTTATTTAAGTCTTTTTTCATATATAAGAAGACTTATTGGATATGAGTTGTATATTTTGTTGAATTACAAGGGAAGAGATGGAACCCCCTCCCAGGATTACTGGCAACGTCTTGAGACTGAGGATCACAGAGTGAAGGTTTCCCAGAACAATGAGAACTCTTTGTGTGTTACATCTCCATGGCCATGAAATGCTTAGTTATAGAGGATGGAGGAGGTTGTTCTCCAACGTTTCGCTTTATCCTTAAAACTCTAAGAAACGTGGTTCTATAATAACGATACTTTCTCTCTCTAAGAAGGGTCTTTATTTAGTGATAAAAAATGGCAAGTATGAGGGCTCCATGGCCACCCATACGTACGACCTCAAAGAAAAATATCCCATTTGGGAATTCCTAACATAAATACTTTTAAGTCCCATCAAAGCTACATGCTTTGATAATATTTCTGCACTCAATCCCTTTGTTAAAGGGTTTGCAATCATATCTGAAGATAACAAATTCAATAACAGCCTGATTAACACAAAATTTTTTACTAGGACCGTCGGCTATATCCAGCTTCAAATAATTTGTGAAGCGTTTAATCCAGACGGCATAAGTTGTAGCAATGCTACAAGCAATATAACTCGGATTCCATAGTATACCGAGTTACACAACCTTGTTTCTTGTTAGAACAAGAAACACATCCACCTCCAAAGAAGATTACAGATCCTGAGGTTGATTTTCTATCATCTGGGTCTTCTGCAAAGTCTGCATCAGAGTACTCAATAACCTCTAAGTTGTCAGCTTGGAAGCATAAGCTGTAATTTTTTAGTTTTCTAAATATATTTGAGCATCATTTTTACAGTTTGCCAATAAAGTATCGCAGGTTTACTCGGAAATCTACTTACAAAACCATATGCATGACTCAAATTAGGTCTTGTACACAACATGACATAATTTATGCATCCTACAGCTTGAGCATATGAAATTCTTTCCATTTCAGCTTTGTCACTATCATTTAATGGACACATTTTCTTTGACAATTTTAAAGCCTTTACAAACTGGTGTATCTATGGGCTTGCAATTTTATATCTTAAATCTCTTTAAAATACTTTCTAAATAATTTTTTTGAGATAAACATAGAAGTCTTGAACTTCTATCTCTTGTTATTTTAATGCCTAATACATATGAGGCTTCTCTCATACTTTTCATCTCAAAATGGGAAATTAGAATTGATTTGGTATTGTTAATCATGTCAATATCATTACTGGCTATCAAAATATCATCTACATACAGTGATAATATAACAAAATTGCTCCCGCTATTCTAGATATATACACAATGGTCTAACCTATTAGCTACATAACCAATTTCTATGATTGCCTAGAAGATTGTTTTAGACCACATAAAGATTTCTTAAGCTTGAGTACCTTGTCTTCTTGGCCTTTAATTAAATATCTTTCTGGTTGTTTGATGTATATGACTTCTTTTAATTCTCCATTTAAAAAAGTTGTTTTGACATCAATCTAAAATAATTATAGATCATAATATGCAACTAATGCTAGGATGATCCTAATAGATGAAAATTTTGCTACTGGATATTAGGTCTCTACATAATCTATACCCTCCCTTTGGGTAAATCCTTTAGCTACCAACCTAGCTTTATAATTGTCAATGGATCCATTGGCATTAAGCTTTTTCTTTAGGACCCATTTGCAACCGATGGCTTTTCTATCTTTGGGGAGGTCAACCAACTCCCAAACTTGTTTTTTTTTAATAGAATCAAGTTCATCATTCATGGCTTGAGTCCACTCAGCTTAGTCATTTGAGCTAATAGCTTCACTATAACTTCGAGGTTCATCTATTGTATTCTCACTCATTGAAGAATAATTATCTTCATTCAAAACTACATAAAATTCTTCTAAGTTGTAGGTGGGGCTCTAGTTCTTTTAGGCCTGTCTAGTATAGTTGATTCAATTGAATCATTCTAACCAATTTGTAGAGGAAGTTTGAGAAACAGGGTCTTCTAGACCTTTATCTTTATCAATTTCATGTAAGTCAATACACTTGATCGGGTCAATACACTTGGTCGGGTCTATTAAGTTGGGCCGCAGTTGAATATTAGGTCTATATTTGCAAACCTGACCAGGTTTGGACCAGTATTACCTCGACATTCCTAATTGAGCTTTGTGTTGATGTCCCCTGCACTTTTCCATATGTGTTGGATGATGTGATCATTGTTTAGCATGGTGTCGACATAATAACTTACATGCGTACATCATAAATTATATAGAGTTTTGTGGTAAAGCTGAAGTTGGTCTATAGTACATGGTAACAACTTTTTAGCAAACTTGAGGTTTCAGTGCATCTCCTTCTAAATGCAATCTCCATGAGAAGATCTTTCTTAGGGATGAATTTTGGATTGAAAATTACATAGATTGATAATATTAATTATGGCCCATGAATATAAAAAAAAGGGAATAATAAAATTTATTTTTAACTTTGTTTTGGGCTGTTCCATTTAATTCTTCCAGATAACAAAATTGATAATATTTTTTTTAGGAGAAAGGTTTCTATACTTCTCCTACAGCATAGAAGTTCTATCCTCCCCCAACCATCCAGCCGTTCAATTTTGTTCAAGAGAGCCACTCACCATTTGATATTGATATGATGTCTCAAAGTATTTTATTTTTAGTTTTTTTATACAAATTGTAAGAATATGAAATTTGGTACGTGCCATATTTTCATAGGGGCCCATTTACTAAAAAATATTGAAAATAATATTTCGATAAAATATAATCACCAAAATACCCTTGAAACTTTCAAGTGTATTTTGGTCATTTTATTTTATTGAATTTTTTTTTTTTTTTTCGCTAGTGCGAGTTTAATAGAGGAATGGACGTTCAAAATTTGATGGAAAAATACTTTATAGAATAAATATAAAAATAAAATAGTGTGTAGAGACGTGATATTGTGATTGGCAATCTTAGCCTTCCAATCAGAATGGACAGTGGGATAAGGGGAAGTATATAAGTTTTATGTTGTAGGGGAAGCATAGAAAGCTTCTCTTTTTTTTAGATCCAAAATCATGGGTCCAATGCAAAAACACATTTAAACTTAAGATTCATTTCAGATTGAAAATGATCATAAATCCATGTATAACATGGATGCTTTATGCAACCGTACTTCACAAAAGAACAATCACAAATTTTTGGAAGGGCATTGCATGTGAATAGGTCCGCATTTGAATATTTCCCCAGCAGACAGAGATGCAAACCATTTTTAATTTTGTTTTGGGATTGTATATCACGAGACTATTTATATCTATTACAAGATGGACACAATTACTTGTAGCTATAACTTTGCATGGTGTTGACAGGTAGAAGTAGCTGGAAGGTGGAAAAGGTGTTATGATAGGCTCAACTATCTACAAGAGAAGATAAGCTTGATCCAACATCACTTAAATCTCACTTTGAAAGGTTATCGGGCCTTTATTTACCGGTTATTCATTTGTCTACCTATTGTTTCTCACTCAATTTTGCATATATCACTTGTGCTCTTATAGCAAATGATCAATTAGAGCTGTACTAGGAAGTGTTTCCCTATATGATTGATGGGAGGGGTTCGAAAGCAAAAGGTGATAAGTGGGTACTCTTCAACAATTTGTGTATTCTAATGCATTGAAATTTAACCCTTGTTTAACCTATGTAGGCCCACCTTACTTTTCCCCCTCCCCCTTATTGTCATTGAAAAGTGATATTTAATCTTATTAATACACAGCAAGTTATATCAAACGAAATATGAGTATAAAGCAATCCTACACAAATCCCCTTACTACTAATCTAAATGTGTACTCTGGTAAGCAAGATCATGTACCTCCCTATTTATCTCATGGTAAACATAAGTAAAGGAGGCTTTCAACTTTTCACAAAATTCTAAAAATTTGAACCACAAAGATTTCAGATTCCAGGGCACTTGCTATTATAATTTACACCACTTAACAATGTTAAAAGAATCTCCTTTCACCTTTATAACATTACCGAACTAATTTTTTCAATGATTTTCAAGCCCCTGAGTGAAGCTAACATTTTGCCTCATTGGCTTGAGTGAGAGAGAGAGAGCGCCAAAAGCTTGTGGAAGGTGAGAAGAGGGGTTTTATAATCGTAAAAAGGAAGAGGTGGCAGCATGCAAAAGCCATGGGTCACCACAAAGGCTTGCAGGTGCCACTTGGCACCTTGGTGGCATACAGTTGGTGCCCAAGTGGATTACAAGTGGCTAAGTGGCACCCTATGCACGTACGACTGTTTATCCTTAAACTCATGACGGCTGATCCTGTGCATGCACGACGGCTGATCCTTCCACTCACGGTGGCTGATCCCGTGCACGCACGATGACTGATCCTGTGCACGTACGACGGCTGATCATGTGCATGCACGGCGGTTGATCCTTACGCTCACTGCGGCTGATCCTGTGCACGCACGACGGTTGATCCTTACACTCATGGTTGCTGATCCTACGCATGCACGGTAGTTGATCCCGTGCATGCACGACGGCTGATCCTTACACTCAAGGTGGCTTGAAATCTCTATTGCGCATGACGGCTTCCCACACAAGCACAGCGGTGTGACTCGTGCCAATGACCTCCCAGCACACTTCATCATGCCAGAAAGTCTTGGTCCTTACCCTTAGGTTTTGGTATCATGACATGCTCGGGCCTTTTTGGCTTTGGAAGTGCCTTGTCTCTAGTGTCATGGCTTGGAATGGGCTCAGATAGAGTTGCTTTGAAGATTTGAGCTACAATGAGTTCAAGCCGAGCTAATTCTAGCTTAGGGGCTAGAACGGGTGATGGCTCAGGTTGTTTGGACTCAATGGGACTGTTTGTATCAGACTTGCTCTTTGCTCCAATTGTAGGCTCTTCTTTGTCCGGGGCTAGACTTTGAACCTTATGGATGACCGGCCTTATCATGCCCCGAGCCCCCTCTTTGATATCCACCATGTGACATGCTTCCCCACTATCATCCGCATCAAGGAGGGCAAGAGGGGAGAAGGAGTTCAGATCTTTGGATGGAAAATTTTTAATGTTCATTCTTTTTTCATCCTTGAGTCGGACCATCAGCATCTTAGTCTCTTGGCCTCATATCTGGGCTTGACCATTATTTTCCTTCTTGATGGCCAGGTAGAACTGCCCCCAAGCGAAGGCGAGCAAATCTTCTGGACTCTTTTCACGTTTGCTCTAAGAACTTGGGGGGATGTCACACCTGTGTGTGTGTGTGTAGAGTCTGAAGACGTGTTTGGGTTGACTTGGGGGCCAACCCTTAGTGAGGTAGAAGGTTTAGAATTTGGGTTATCGGCCTTGGTGATTGCAGTGGTCTTATGGCCACCATTGTTTGCATGCAAATATATGTGCGCACTTGACCTACGACTGGCTCGTTGGTCATGTGCTCTTTGAGGGATGTCTTTCGAGCTGCCCGAACTGAGTGAATAGTATGTAATACAATTGGAGTGACTTGAGGGTCAATTTTAACAGTGGGTTCGGGTCCCATAAGACCCAAGGCATGTGAGTGACTCGGAGTGGCCTTTTGTTTGCCCTGAAATGACGAGTTAACGGCTTAGCAGCTAGTCGTGTTGGGTGTAAGAGTGTGTCGAGTGGCCTTGTGGCCCTCCGACTACGATGGTTGTGTGATGTACGGTGCCGAGACGGGTGTCACGCGTGTGGAGTGGATTGGGGGTAACCTTTTTGTTATCTACAGGAGCAACGATTGTAGAGGAGCCAGTTGCGATAAGAGGGGGAGCAGCTTTGGGCCCACTATTAGACTCGAGATTGTTGGAGGGCCCACCTGTAACTGAGTGAGCATGAGGGCCGATGGTTTTAGAACCACCTATGCACTTGGCAACAACAGACGTTCTGTTGATGCCGGTAAAGGGGAGTGTGGGGTTAGAGGCCTCCTTCTCACATTAGGTTAGGCCGGAATGCAAATGCGAGCAGTTTGTTTGCTTTGTAGAAGAAAAGAAGAATACTTAGGTTGAAAAACCTTACCTCAAAAGGACTAGCTGGCTAATGCAGGGACCATAAAGTCCCTGACTTGAAAATAGGAGTTGAAAAATCCCAAAGCCATTTTTAAGTGTGGGTTAAGTGTTGTGCAGGTTTGCGAGCAAACCGACACAACTATAGGGTGGCATGTCCCCAGTGGAGTCACTAGTTAGTGTGGCCTGGATTTTCTGTTAGCCCAAAGAAGTCTCGGGTCGGGGACCCGAGTTCGGCAAAAACCCTTTCCCAAACAACCACAGGTGAAGCGTGCGGATAGATACTAACAATAGGAGAATTTTAGTACAATGATTAGGACGTTAAGAGACTACCTTGTAATCGAATTCGTGGGACGCGTCTGGGTAGAGTACCCTCTTAGATCACTTGAGAAAGCCCTCAGACAGTGTGGTTTGAATTCGACTCCGCCGCTTCACTGCACAATACTAGAATCACGCATGTCTATTGGTTTTGAGACTTGTCTCCAACTGGGTATGAGAGGTTTGAGTGGTGGGGATTATGTTTCTGGGTTAAGAGGTTAAAAGATAGATAAAAGAGAAATACGGTGAAAAACAAAGGGAAGCAAATAACTTAAAAGATGGAAAAAGAATTTTTAAAAAAGAAAAGAGGTTCTTGAAAAAGGGGAAGCCTTCTGGCATCATCTCTCCAGAGAGGTATTACCAAATGAAAGAGGTAAGATACTCAATTTATGATCGAAGTATCCCCATAAGATACTCAATTTATGATTCAAGGGAATAGAGTCTTGAGGGTTGAACCCTCGCGAATCATTTCCGATTATCCCCCTTATGCATGGTATTAAATAATAATGATGAATGATTTTATACATGCATGAGTGGTGAGTAGTTATGAATGGTATGAGTAATCCAAATGGGAAGATGGATTGTAAATATGTGTTAAAACAAAATTATATGTAACAAGAAATTTGAAGCAAGAGTTTCTAGAAAAAGATAGAGAGAAAGAGAGAATGAGACGAATAGAGCAAAAAGAAGACCTCTCATTCTTTAGACATCTTTCCGATGTCCCCTCTCTAAGAAGGTAACCGAGAACGTCGGAAAGAACCCTATACTTCAAACAAAGTCTAGAGCACTCAGGAGGATCCAAGGAGAATAAACCCAAGAGAATATGACCCTGAAGATCCTCGCAAGGGCAGTCCTAAATTAGAAAGGTAGATAAAATATGAAAAAAAAAGAGATAAAAGAGAAAGGAGAGTAGAGAGAGGGAAAGGGAGAGAGAGATGTATGAATGGAAATCAGTGATAAGAAATCATTGAAAGCAAATAGAAATCTTAGAGAGGTCAAAATCAAATGGAATGGATGCTAATACGTGATAAAGAAATGATGTAAGAATTTTTAGAAAGAAAGTAGAAGAGTAAAATAAAGATTTTTAAAGAAAAGATGAAAAGAGATAAAGTGCATATTTATACGAACTTTTTTATTAAGGAAGCAAAATGAAGTTTTATGGTGGAGAAATTTAAATGATAATGGGAGAATCGATGAGTTGCCTTGAATAATATCTAATAGAAAAAGAAAATAGAAACCTGAAAAAGAGGGAGAATTAGGTAAAAAAAAGAGATGAAGATAGAGACGAGATGCAGGAAAGAAAAGGAGATTGAGATATTGATGGGAAGAGATAAAGTTGAGGGAGGGACAGAGGGAGAGAGAGAAATTTGTGGAAGAAAAGAGAAGTACATGCGGGGAGAGAGAGAAATTTGTGGAAGAAAAGAGAAGTACATGCGGGGAGAGAGAGAAATTTGTGGAAGAAAAGAGAAGTACATGCGGGGAGAGAGAGAGAGTTTTGAGAAGAAGATAGAGAAAGAAACCAAGAATAGAAGGGAGTTTCGTGCGAGGAAGAGGAAGAGAGAGAAAGATTGGGTGAGGGCGTATGATAGGGGAGTTAGAGAGAGAGAAAGATCGGGGGAGAGAGAAGCTTGACTGTGAGAGGAGAAAGAAAGAAGGTGAGATCTTGAAGACAGTTGCACTATTCTGAATTGGGGGAGAGGTGGAGAGCAACGAGAGTTTTGTGAAACAGAGAATTCCGTGAAAACAGCTACAGAGAGAGATTGAAAAGATTAAGGAAGAGATTAATTAGAGAGAGGGAAAAGAGAGACACGGGCAAATTCTGGAGAGAGAGAATTAAGGGAGAGATAATATTAAGGGAGGTTAGTGAGAAAGAGAGAGATGGCCTAGGGTCGACCCACTCGAGAGAGAGAGAAAGAGAGGGGAGGGCTCGAGCCTTTAGCTTGGCTCGATGTCGACCCTTAGGTGGTACACCCTTGACAGTCCCTTGAATGCTCGTGAAAGTGGGCCCGAACATGAGGGTAGGGTGTAGGTTTTGATGTGAGTGAGCCTATGTGGGTTAGGTTAGATAGACTAGACTATGGTGTATGGGAGGATGATTGTATGTTTAAGCGAGTATGATGTATGAAACGATGTAGGGTATGCAAGTATAGGAGAGTACGTATTATCTCGATTTGTGTTTATCAAGTATTCGAAATAAAATATTCAAAAAAATCATAAAAACGTTGTTTAAATATTTTTATATATAATGTGTATAAGATATTATATATAATTTTTAAATTTTTGGTAAAGATTTGTGAGTTTTTTGTTATAATCTTTATTTTTACATTTTGTTTTTTGGATTTTTAAAATGTCCCTAACTACAAATTAATTGTTTGAGTCTATTTTTTTTACACTTTTTTTAATATTTAGAGTTTTTAAGTTTCTCGTTGATTTTATATAATTTTGGTATCTCCATTTTATTTTTTAATTTTTTTTTCTCTTTTCAATATATCTATAGGTTTCGGCCCACTCAGGCGAGTACACTCGGCTTAGTAACTCGTCTTGGCCAAGGGCGACCCAACCAATTAAATCATATCATTCAAGGCCTTGACTTATATTCATTAATATTTGTTTTTCCAGAACCAGATGGACTAGACCCAATGCAGGTCTAGATCGAGTCCCGAACCAACTGAGTAACACTCTTAATAAGTATCCAAGGTCAGTTGAAATTATTTAGGGAAAAATAAAGAGATAAGCATGGAAAAGTTATTCATGGAAAAGATAATAAATGACCTTCCAAGAAAAATTAACTCCCCATTATTTCACCATTCTAATCAACGCATGTGGTATGCTTAAGTGGGGATTGGAATAACCAGGTTTAATCTTCACAACTGAGACAACCATGTCTGTTCTATCTCCATTTTCATCACGCTTCTTGGATGGTTTTAAGAGTGTCATTGACAAGATCCAATGTTAAAAAAAAAAAAAAATTTGAAATTTGTGAAATACCCATCTAATTTGACATCTAATAGGTACGAGCATTTGTGACCATCTTGTAATAAATACAAATAGTCTAGTAATATGCAATCCCAAAACGAAACTAAAATTGTTTTGCACCTCTGTCTGCTGGGGAAATGTTCAAATGCAAATCCATTCACATGCAATGCCCTTCCAAAAATGCGTGAATTTTCTTTTGTGAAGTACGGTTGCATAAAAGATCCATGTTAGACGCGGATTTAGGATCATTTTCAATCTGAAATGAATCTTAAGTCTAAATGTTTTTAGCATTGGATCCATGATTCTAGATTTAAAAAAAAGGGAAGCTTTCTACTCTTCCCCCACAACATAAAACTTATATACTTCCCTTTATCCAACTTTCCATTCTGAATGGAGGGCTAAGATTGCCCCAATCACAATATCACGTCTCTACACTATTTTACTTTTAATTTTATTCTATAAACTATTTTGATATCATATTAGACGTCCATTTCTCTATTAAACTCGCACTAGCAAAAAAAAAATAGTAATAATAATTTTCAATAAAATAAAATGACCAAAATACTCTTGAAAGCTTCAAGGGTATTTTTCTCATTATATTTTATCGAAATATTATTTTTAACATTATTTTATAAATGCACCCATGAGAAGATGGCACGTACCAAATCTCATATTCATACAGTTTGTATAAAAAAAACTAAAAATAAAATACTTTGAGACAACAAATCTAATATCAAATGGTGAGTGGCTCTCTTGATCAAAATTAGACGGCTGGATCGTAGGAGAAAGATAGAATTTCTATGTTGTAGCAGAAGTATAGAAACCTTTCCTCTAAAAAAAATATTGTCAATTTTGTTATCTAGAAGAATTAAAAGGAACCGTCGAAAACAAAGTGCCAAATAAATTTTATTATTCCCTTTTTTTTTATATTCATGGGCCCTAATTATTATTATCAACCTATGAAATTTTGAATCCAAAATTTATCTCTAAGAAAGATCTTCGCATGGAGATTGCATTTAGATGGAGATGCACTGAAACCTCAAGTTTGCTAAAAAGTTGTTACCATGGACTATAGACCAACTTCAGCTTCAGCACACAACTCTATATAATTTGTGATGTACGCATGTAAGTTATTACGTCGACAACATACTAAACTGATCACATCACCCGACACGTGTGGACAAGTGCAGGGGACGTCAACACAAAGCTCAATTACGAATGTTGAGGTAATACGGGTCCAAACCGGGTCAGGTTGCAAATATAGACCTAATATTCAATTGCTGCCCAACTTAATAGACCTGACCAAGTGTATTGAGTTTTCCATGACACTGAGCAGGTCAGAAAACTCGATTGGGTTTGTATTCATTTATAAAAGATTTCAAAATATAAAGATTATGAGTGTTTAATTTAGACTTAATATTTAGTCTTTTGGGAACCACCCTGTGCATATTGCAAAGTTAACAAAAATCATGATCATCATCACTAGAGTCTTTTTTTAACTATTTGGGGTTGGCTACATGAATCATGTTTCATTATTATGCTTTATCAATGGCCATCCCTCCAGTTAAACTATAAATCACTATGTCATTTCTTACTATTTACATCCATGTGCTTTAGGGTCTTCCCTTTGCCCTTTTAGAGCCTTCCACTTGAACCCAATCACCCATCCTTACTGATGTTGTTCTAAGTTGACACTACATATGGCAAGACAAATCTAATTGCCCTCATCTTATCGTTTATTGGGGCTATCCCTAAGTTCCATCAGATGTACTTATCCTTGTCTCGCCACTCATGCATTTCAACATCATCATTACAACTACACTCAGTCTATGGATATATTGTTTCTTGACCGCTTAATATTCCATTCCATAAAGTATGGAAGGTCTTACAGGCATCAGATAGAACTTCCTCTTCGTCTTGTTTAGTATTCAATGATCACAAAAGACTCCAAAACAACATCTCCAATTCGTCCACCGAGCTCAAATTCTAGGCGCAACAACTTCCTCAATCTCCCCATTGTAATGGATTATTAACCCTAAATATCGACAATAATCTTTTTTAGGTACTTTTTGGCCATCAAACTTAACTAATTCCTTGTTTCTACTCTTAGTATTACTCAACTTACATTTCATATGTCATATCTTTGTCTGGAAACCTTTTGACTTCAGAGAATCCGTCCAAAGTTTTAAGACAAAGTTGGACAAAATACTAAATAAAATATAGGTTTACTTTTGAATTTAATATTGTTATTTCATAACCATCCCTAAACTAGAAATATTTGAATAATTGACCCCAAATATTTGAAAGAAAATAGAAAGGGAAGTAAGAAACCATGGGCTTGTTTTTCTCGCCACCTCTATGAAACCATAATTCTAATTTCTTGGGATCGAGATTGGGGCATTGGCGGTTACTGACATAGGTGCCTCAACATATCGTCCTCAGGCTCCATTCTCACCATTAACACCTCAAACAAAAAAAGAAAAAAAAGAAAAGAAAAGAAAAGAAATTAACAGGGAAAGGACAACTTTTGCCTACAAGGCACGATAAAAATTCGAAGACGAGCATACCCTACAATTGGAACTTATCAAAATGATGCCAGTGTATCTCGCAATTCGAAAACACATAAGGGATAAAAAATAGATTTCCGTTGTTTTTTTAAATCTCAGGAATAAAAAATTAGTTTTACACAATATTCAATAAATATAGAAAATAAGCCATATAAGTTTTTCAATGAAGAAGTCAAAAACATGAAAAAGATGGCATAACCTAAAAGTATTTCTTTCTAGGATATATAATTTTCAATGTTTTATATTTATAGTATTATTTCTTGTACTTATGGAGAGAAGTTTGAGAAGTATATTACATGCTAATGTTTCTAAGTCTACAGGTACATCACTTTAGGTCATGAAGGGAATGGAAGGCACATGAATTACTATTTCGCTACTTTAGAATGCAGTTCTTCAGAAGATCCAGTTGTATTCTGGACTACTGATGGTTCTGGTTGTTCAGGAATGAATGCCATTATATACTTTCATGGTTGGTATTTCTAGATTACATTTACTACTTGTAATTTACTCCTAAGAAGTTCACTCATTATCATTGTGGAGTTTCATTATAAGAAGAATTTGCAATCTTTTCATGGTCTCTTTCAACAAATTATTGTAGTCTTATATTCATAATTCATGAATGTTGTGTTGAAGGTCAAAATGACATCTCATATACAATGACATGAAGTACCATGACTAAACTATCCCATCTCAACACACAAATCCTGTCTATAGCATGTGTAATAGTTTATATCTACATCCTTGAGTGTGTTTTGACTAGTAGGTGCATGTGCAGGTCTCATTAAAAGGTTCTATAACTGATAGTGGTAGCAATAGTATGAAAAAATAGTTTATTGAATGAGAATATGTTAGGGTATCTAATTAAATATTGCAAATATGCTTAGCGAAATGAGTAAATTGTTTATGTTATTTAAAGATAACAAACAAAATTTTATATAAAAAATTAAGCAAAATAAAGAAAATTTTGATATCATAGTTAATTAAATTATAACTATATTTAGTATTCATATAATAGTCCAATTAAATTAAAATAAAATTTATTATTATGATTCAATATGGTCATTATTTTATAATTATATTAATAACTAAAATTATTCATGAAGTAAAAGCAATAATATTGTATGTAAACATTTTAAGTTTATTATAATTCAATTATAACTATACTTAATATCCATATAAGAATATAATTAAATTTAGATAATTATTATTATTATAAATTATTACATTCATTATTTTATTATAAGAATGACTAAAATTGTTCACATAATAATAATAACAATAATATATTATATAAATATTTTAAGTTTATTATAATTTTAATAATAATTTTACTAATAATTTTATTATCATTTTATTATTACTATTATCATCATCACCATCATCATCTAATCAAAAGATTATAATATATAACATATACATCATAATTACAAATCCACTTATTCGTGTAATTGTTATAATATTCATTACAATAATACAACTATATTATTAGTATCATTAATAATATTTATATCAGTCATGATTTTTAATTTAAAAATAATTTCAAATATTAATAATCATAATAATTAAAATAATTAACTATAATAATTATAATAGTTATAAATATAGTGTCAAAGAGAACCATTAAAAATGTCTACCCTCACAATATGCCTTTCCAAAATTTTCACTTTTAAGTTATTAGTGAAGAGTCAGCATCGATATAGAGAGTAACCACCTATAAATGGTTGTACCCAAATATGTAATTATTAAAGAATTTTCTTTTTTGGGGGTTATTTCAATGAGAAAGACATGCCCCTACCCGTTTTTTCAAGTAGATTAGAAGTAAGCTTTTAGAAAGTATTAGTGGGGTGGTGTTAGCGGTAGAAATGGAAACCACAACATGGTGACTAGGATGTGGGGTGCTACCACCATGACCCCAGCCCCTTTCCACCTATGTTTAAATCATAATTTATTGGTGAAGAGTCACAATAGATGTGAATAATAGGGTCTACCCCCATAAGCAATTACTAGGAGTTAGTGACTCTTAGAATTTGATGGTTGATTCCTTTTGAGTCTCTCTGTCTTAAAAACAAGAACGCCCTCTCCCGTTCCACACATTATTTTTAGGAGTTTATGTACTCTAACCATCTCTCTAGTGATAGATTATATTTCTATGTTTGCGACATGTGTCCATCCCATGCTTTTGGCGTAGTAATAGAGTATATAGATGCATAAGTTAGCACATATTCCTTTTTGCTTCTTTTCGCTTTTCACATTGTAGTTTAACGATCGGATTTGAATATATGCAATCATTAAAACATTAACCACTCAACTCCAAGCATGAATTCTTGGATAGTACCTCTAGATTCTAATTGTTGAAAGACAAGGTAATCGGGACATTGCTCCTCCCCTAGGAATGAGGAAGATGAGTAAAGATCAATAAAATTGGAATGGAAGAGACATGTGGAATGGTCGATAAAGTTAAAATTTTCGTAGACCTTGCTAAGAAAATAAATAAAGTATTTGGGAACTCAAAGGATATTCTTGATAAGAACCCAATCTACAAATGTTTACCATTCACAAAATTAGATTTAAGGAGCACGAAGAAGCTATGCAATACTAGGAAAGGTTTATACCCAAGACTAATTCATGTTTGGTAATCAGACTCTTGGCATGGTAGCACAGCTAGCACTATGCATCCAAAGGTTAATAAATGGTAACAGAGCCATGACATGCCTATTTTGAATGGATCTCTAAGAGAACCAAGGAACTCAAGCTCAATCTCATAGTTCGCTCTCTGCATATTCTCTCTACACCTTGCATAGGCTTCCTAAAACAACTATTCATAAAAAGACACAAACCCTGTAGACAGAATCACATGGACTCCTCTTTATCTTTCATTACAAGAGATAGATAGAATCCCCCATAGCCTACCCTTTAGTTAGATAATTATGTGAAGATAATCATTCATATAACCATGGGCATATATCCCCATAAAAGTAGGCAAGAATTTTAAGAAACGTAGGATTCACTTCTCTATGAAATGGGAAATCTAACAACTATAAGATAGAAACCTAACATCCCTCATAGGCTTTCTTGAAATGCAAGTTGACCAAACAAATGTCCACATTTAATTGACTTCCATCAAGTGCACAAAATAGATTCCCTTCTACCACCTTCTTCACAAGCCCCAATCCCCCACCCCAAAAAGGAAAAAAGGGCACTCATCATGGAAGGACATTAATCAAGTCCAAAAATAGCTCAAATTTAGTAGTGTAAGCAACTTTGTCATTGTATTCACAACTTCCTTCTTAGTGTCCATCTTCAGTAACAAGATGTTAGAATCTTGTTGGCATCTTGGTGGTAGAGTGAACTTATATCTTCAAACTATGGTATTTTTAATGTAAATATCTAACTGATGTTCAAGCCATTTTACTAGTTGGTGAGTAATTGTGAAATGTGTATGTAAGCTTTGTAAACCACATCATGTGTGTTGCAACAATGTATTAAAGCCATTTGCTTACTTCAGTAACAATTTCAAATCATTTTGACACTAGTTCACTTAATAAGAAAGAAACATGGGGATTTCTCACAAAATGGTAAAAGCATTTATTTTCTTCATCATCCAAACAAAAATTGGATTTAAAGCACATATGGGAACATTAATACTAAATTTGAAAATTACTAAGGAAATAGGGTTTCTTTTATATTTAATTTTCAGCTTAATTGGAGGGGAGTTTTTTATTTGCTTTATGTTTAGAATCTTAGTTTACAAACTATAAGTTTATTTGATGGGTGCAGTATATATAAGGTGTCAACCATAAACAGGCGTACTTCTAAATCTTGCTAAAAGTGCAGTATTGGTACTTAAAATGCTTATTAGGCCTTGAAATCCTTCTCTATTTCGTATCCATACAACTTGAGGTCGACATGCTCAATTTGAAGATTTTCTAGCATTGAAACACCTTTTGGGTAGATTTTTGAGGTGCAATTTACTTTTAGAATATAAGTTTGACGTTTTATAGAAGGTGTTTCTGAATTGTATTTCAGGTCCTTTCAAGATTGACGAGGATCCGGATTATATCATCAATGGGGTGAAAGTAGAACTAAATCCTTTCCGTTGGACAAAAGTAATATTCATCAAGTGGGTTCACCTATTATTTTCCAGGTTGGATCATAATAAAATTTCCATCCCTTCTATCTTTCAAATGTGACACCTTGTTGATGTTCTATATCTACTCTTCATAGTTGCCAATATATGGAATGTGAGGATGATGAGCTTCCAATGCACTCTCTTCAGTATGACGTACTAAGCAGATGACCTTTGCATGTGAATGGATACAATATGAATGTAAGAGGGAATTTCCTCTTTCAAATTCCTCTGCATTGTAGGTGTCTAGCCTTGTTGTTATGGATGCACCTGTTGGTACTGGATTCTCATATTCTGATAACAGTGAGGATTACCAAACTGACGATTCCAAAACTATAGCAGATCAATATGACTTTGGTTTAAAGGTCAGCCACCCTATACTCTGCTAAAGGACCTAATTAAAAATTGTTTGTGAAGTTCACTTACAGTTTTATGATGCAGTGGTTTCGCGAGTACCCCGAGTTCTTGTCTAATCCTTACATTACTGGATGTTCATATGCTGGAGCTTATATCCCAACTTTGTCACTAGAAATTGTGAAAGGTAGCACTTATATTATTAATTCTTTTTGGTTAGTGTAATTATTTTCTTAATTAAACCTAGCTAACCTTATAGAAGTTTTATTCTTGATTATTGATAGTTGAACTTATCAGCCTAATATTAATTCTGTGTATTTTCTACAAGGTACAATGACATGACTCCTTAGTTAAAATTATGCTTTTTATTTATCTATAAACATATAATTTATTATTGCTAGAATAGAAGAAGGGGTGAAGCCAAACTTAAATTTCAAGGTAACTGTGAATTTCATCCTTACTCAAAAGAAGGATATGACTTTGTTGATGATATTATCTAGTTACCTAAAAGACATTATGGAGATGTAATTGAAATTTTCAAATTTACATTTGAATGGAAGTCAATGAGAATACACTTGATTTCATTGCAATACTGAAATAAACTAAACTATGAGCGTTGTTTCCGTGTCAGGTCACCAACATGATTTATAAGTTTTTCAAAGAAACTATGATTTCCCCTTCTACTTACAATGCTCACAAATAAGAATGCAGTAACCAAAAATAGATGGTTATATATAAGCATTCTACAATGTAATTTGGGTTCTAATTCATTTTCTTGTTTGTTGGTGTACCAGGGCTACTCTGTAGGCAATGAGCTTACAGATTATGATATCCTTTTGGAATCTAGGGTTCCATATGCTCATCAAATGGGACTCATTTCAGATAGACTATAGGAAGATTTAAGAATATCATGTCAAGGGAATTATTGGAACTCCATCCACCTTGATTGTCTGAGGAATATGGAAGCTTTTAAGAAGGTAATGTACAATTTTTAACTTTGTATTTTTAGATCAAATTTATCATGATTTTGGGGAGTTACCCTTCCATTTATTGTGTTGTAGAATACTGGTGGGATAAATCCTGAACATGTTCTTTTCCCATATTGCCACTTTGAGATGGGCATCAACTGAAGTACTCGCAATGCGGAGGAAAGTGTTCAAATGTATTATGGTTGTGACGAGAATGGGTACGACGCTGATAGTTTAGGAACAAACGATGTAGGAGTTTCGGAAAATGCTAATGGATATCATCACATCCGGGAAATCTACTGCTATGTGAGTCCTATCTAGATTGACGAGAGATTTTCAATGGCATCATGAAGTAGACTAGTGATAATGGGGTTGGGGCCAGGGTGGTTGCACCAGCTAAGCTCCGATTAGAGGTCATAGCCCCATTCTCACTAACAATTTCAAAATATTGAATCTTTCCAAAATGGATAGGAGCCTGTAATCCCCGTTGATCCACACAAAAGAAAAATTCAACTGAGGCACCAAACTTATTTCTTTGCCCACCTCAAATACCACTTTTGGGCTAGGTAGGGCACCCACAATATTTTTAAAACACTCTCTCACAGATAAAAAAACAAAAAACTAAAATTCACGAAACACATGCATTTAGAGCCCCATAAATGCCTCAAATTTTTACAATTCTGAATGAAATTTCAACTATCGGTTCCATTATTGGAATATATTTGAGGAGATTTGGGGGTAAACTCTATCAAACTTAGAATCCCCTAATTCTAAGGGAGTCCCAAAATGTTTTAAGCGCCTAGAACCTCAAAAGTGGTTTTTACGACGGCATGAGCACATTTATGGTGCCCCAGTAGAATCCAATATCGCATCCCTTAACTAAAAGATGAGATGTTTATTGTGTAATTTTTAATATGTTGAAAAATATTTTTGAGGTTTACCCAAACAATATCTTCTTAAGGTTTTCAAGAATATCTATATATCTTTTTACAATTATTCTATACAAAACTAAGAATGTATAAACTTAATGTTGTATTAATAGGACTATGATAACCAGCCCATGGTGTTATTTAGCTCAGAATCTTCAAGGAGGGATTTGCATGCGCGACAAGCATTTTCTCTCTTTACTTGTAGCTTTTTATTTTTACTTTTTTAAGTTCTATTAATCTAAGTATAAAACAGGACAACAACAATGTCGAAGAGATACCAAGGCGGTATCTCAGCAACCTAAATTAGAAACTCCTCTAAAATCAAAGGACCATACTTAATACCTCCATTAACGAATTACAAAAACAAAATTACAAAAAAATTAGCTAGTAAGTCAGTATTGACATCTTCCAACATGTTGAAAATAGCTGGGATTGGATTTAAGCATAAGATTTTAATCTCACATATCATTCTCTCCAAATGCTTGTAGAGGTTAAAGTACGCCGACATTCCTATACTAAAGTAATACAAATGCCACCATACTTGGATCCTTAAATATCATTAGAAATTTTAACATAGGGAAATGAATAACTAATTACTTGATAGCTTAGAGTCTTAACAATTAAGCGTGTCTGACCTTTAAAATGTGACAAGTTTCAAACTATATTATGTTTTTTTATCTTGTTTTTTTTGGGGAAACGTTTTTATACTTCTCCTATAGCATAGAAGATCTATCCAGCCATTCAATTTTGATCAAGTAAGCCACTCTGTTTGATCTTAGTTCTGATGCCTTAGAGTATTTTATTTTTAATTTTTTATATACAAATTGTACGAATATAAAATTTGGTATGGGTCATCTTCTCATTGGGGCGCACCAATAAAAAATATTAAAAATAATTTTTTAATAAAACATAGTGACCAAAATACCCCTTGAATATTTTAAGGGTATTTTGCTCATTTTATTTTTTTGGAACATTATTTTAATATTTTTTTTACAAATGCGTGTTTAATAGATGATTGGACACCCGAAATTTTGTGTGAAAGAAATTTATATAAAAAGCATAAACATAAAACAATGTAGAAACATGACATTGCGATTGATACAAGCTTAGCCCTCCATTCAAAATGGGAGGGGATGTATATAAGTTTTATATTGTGGGGGAAGCATAGAAAGCTTGCCCTTTTTTTTTTTTTACGATAAACATTATGTTTTTTTTTTATCTTAATACAAGGTGAAGTTCTATTCAATCTAAGTTTCTAGGTCTGTTCTAAATTATATATTGGAGGCAGTTTCTGTAAGGCCTAGGCATTATGAAAATAAAGTAAAGCCTCACCTCAAATCTTCATCTAGAAAGCACGTTGGGCACTGAAAATATCTATGATGGCTCTAAAATCAATTTCTAATACTAGCTATAAAATTTGAAACTAGAAAAAAGACACAGATCTTATGGATCCATGGGCACCTATTTTTAGGGCAACATGAATCGGTCTAGATAAGTTGTCACAATATATACTATTTTTAGGGCTTGAAATCCTAATTTTACCATAATTGCCAAGGTTGAGATGATCGATTTAAAATTTTCTGATGCCAGAATTGCCAAGTTTCGGCAACTGAAAAATAAAAAAGAATGCATGAGTGGGATTAATTTATAACGACCAAGGAAGATTTTAGTAACATATGCAATGGAAACTGAGAAACATGATTTTTATATGTGAAAGGTACTTTGAGAGTAAATGTGGTTCGTTTTGTTTTTTCCTTTGTTATTTCCTGGAATTGAAAAAACCTTTTATGGCCTATTTGGATACCTAGAGAGGCCTCTCTTGGAGATGTCTACGTGTATTTTCTCATCTTGGAAGCCAAAATAAGGAAACCAATATTCAACTAAAATAGGTGGAATTGCGGTCTCTATGAAATGGTTTTTATATGGACATGAAAATTAATTGTTGAAATCAATGTTGTCAGAACTGAACTGGTGATCAAACTAGTGAGAGAACAGGCCCGGCCGAACCGGTTCACCTGTTGAATGTTTCACATAATTTAAAAATTAGAAAAAAAAACAAAAAATATATAAAATAAAAATTAAATATGAAATATCATAAAAATATAGGAAACTAAAAAAATTTAAGAAACATACTAGGAACAAAACAATAACATCTATGCAATACAAATGTTTTCCATACTTATTGAAACTGAAAAAGAAATTATAAACAATAAATGAATATAAAAACCTTATAATCTTAGCATTTGTTTTAAAATTGCTGATAGGTCTTTCTATAAGGTAAAAACATACAATAATAAAATTGTTTTAAAAAATGCTGATAGGTCTTCATAAAAGGTAAAAACATACAATAATAAACCTTAATAAAGATAAAATAATTAACAAGAACCCAAAGATAAATAAATTTCATTAATTCGAAAAAGAAAAAGAAATTTATATGGCAAAAACCCTAAAAAAAAACTGAAATCGGGTGTAATAGATTTCGAGCTTCAAATCGGGATGATGTCCAGAATTCACCACGAAAGTTGCCCAAAACTAGGGCTAGGGTTGGGGTGTTTTTAGGTAGAGAGCATGAGAAAAATTGTAAAAGGTTTTTACTCCCTCTAGAAAGGGCAAGTATAGAATGAGACCATATAGCTTTGGTACAAGGTGGTCATATAAATCTTGACCATTGAATGTGAAACTGGGTGACTGTAATTATTTTATTGACCAAGCTCAAACTTTAGAAGAAATTTTTTCGAACTTTGTGACACATCAAAACTAACAAATTTTTAATCAAGTGGTTGTAAGTAATTGTGACCACCTTGTATTAGAAGTAAATGGTCTCATTGTATACAATCCCCTCTAAAAAATGGTTTTTAAAGCCCCAAATCTTGCCCATTTTCATCAAAAGATAGAAATCGCCCTAACAAAAATAAAAAATACAAACACATGAAAAAGGTGAAAAAAAACCTAAAAAAAAAAAACAGAAGGAAGGGAGTGTAAACTTTTTTTACCATCATTGAAGAGGCCTCGGCCAACAACCGGTGAACCTGCCTGCAGCTCTATCACCATCTTTCCCAGTATTAATGGATCCTAAGGAAATGTTGTTACAAAACAAAGAGTTGTTAGGATAACAATTTATTGATGCTATCCAAGTAGCATACACCCATATTCCAAAGAGTCATCTGCCAGGAACAAGCAACTATGGTTATCCAAATGTGCCCTTGTTAGTATAGGTAATTTTGGACAAGAAATCAAGTATAAATTACGATTGACACATGTTGTTATTTGCTTCTTAAGGTTTTTTAGAATTCACCTATCCAGATTAGGAATCGGTGATTAGGATGAGGAATTAGTAGTAATTGACCTGATTCCTATTTGAAATAGGGACTCATTTTGATTTGATAGATATACCTGGTTTTATGAGAGAACTGGATGAGTCTATGAGGGAACCCCACATTTTGGATAGGCCGAATCACTTTGTTCCCACCCATTTCATTCTGTATTATATTTATTTCAAATTTTTTGAAACTAAATTATTTCTGAAATTTTTTTGCTACCAATTCCCACACTAGAGAATCGGTATGCACCAGCATGGATCAGTCATTTAGATCAATCAAGCAGGGGACTGACTTACCCTCCTGCCCCATTTTTCTACATACTGGTTTAAACTGTTCAACAAATATCAATTTCCATTATTAGCTATCTTATGGCAGTTTTATGCATACTCAAGTAGATATACAACCATTTAGCAAATTTTACTTTTCATTTATCCTTTGTTCTTCAATCATTCATGCCTTCTCTACTCACACACACACATATATATGAGATAATCTACCATTCGCAACTCTTCAAATACAAATAGTAATATTAGACTGGACTATGAATGGTAAATTTACTTATTATGTGGTTTTTTTAAAAAAAATTATTTTTTTATAGTAGTTTGCTCATCAATAAATTGTGAACATGTAATTTTCACTGCAAGGCAAGGGGTATTTTTGTGATATTTAGAAAGGAAAAGTTGAAGTTCACTAAAGGACAAGAGTATTGACTAATAAAATTATTGGACACTAACTTCTAAAATACAATTGTACTTTTGTGAAAATTTCAAAAAGAATTAAACAAAAATAATCATTTTTTTTATAAATATACCCATCAAAATCTTCAAAAACTATGCTAGGGCCATTTGTTTGACGCCACTTTTTAAACATATAGCTTTTTCATTTTGATGAATAATCAATAAATAAATAAATAAAAATAAAAAATTCATGCTCAAACGTATTTTTCTTAACCCGCCTAAGATCCATTTATTTCGTAAGATGCTTAGATCTAAGCCTCAGAAGTAACCTTTTTCCTTTTCTAGTTCTATATATGGCTTTGTTATCAATTGATTAACAATGTTAAAAAGGAACAAAAAAAGTGATTTTTAGTTCCTAAATGAAATGGCACCTGTGATCTAGCCGGAGTATATCATAATTTTCTTTGTTTCTTTTTCAATTATTTTCTTTTCTTCACTGTCTAGATCATTCACAAGAAGTCCAGTGTACAATAATAATACTTCAAATAAAATAAAAGAAAAGAATGAAATAGGGTCTCAAGAACTTGAAGCCTTTAAAAACCACAATTTTCATTAACAAAGAAACGACACAACCTATGCTTGGGAATAAAATATATAATAAAAAAATATGGAAGAAACAAAACAAGGTGCCGAAAATTATCTCAACCGAGTTTCTTACACCCTATACAGAGTCTTCACCTTTCGATGGCGTGGGATCTAATTTTCAACCTTCAATAGCAACCGGGAACGCAAGTTTGGACAAACCACATCAATGGAACATGAATCCCTTTGTTCACAAACTCAAATACTAAGTGAATCCCCATAACAACCTAGTGTGAGAGAGTGATGTTTTTCTTTTCTACCACAACCTTATAGTCTAAACCCCAAAGAGAGACGAGATATCATGAGAGACACTATGAGAGAGAACCATATGATGAGAGAGAGTGGGGCGTGTCCCCCCTTTAGGACTTTCAAGAGAGAGAGAGTTTCTATAGGAGAGAGAGATATCCTAAGTGGGGCGTGCCCGCTTTGGTAGGTTAAGAAAGAGAGAGAGATAGAAACCATATGTATGAGATAAGGTGTAGAGTTTTGGGTAGAGATCAATCTTTTTTTATAGTACTTTGAACAAGATTAGGGTTTCTTAGGGTTTTCCTTGGCTTGCCACCCATGTGAAATTGAATATGCACCATTGATCTTCTGTGACTTGTGGGGTGAGAGATATGAGCTCTCCCTTCCATAAATGGGCCATCAACATCCTATAGAGGGTGCTAGACAATTATCCCCACTTTCTAATGTATTTTCTCATCAATTAATTCAAATATGGAATTAATATATCATAATATTATCATTTCTTATTTTATGCATAAGCTTTCTAGTGTCATTCAAATTTTCCTCAAAGCTTAAACTTGCTAAAACAAAATATACTCATTTCTCAAGCTTTAAAGCTTTACCACAAAAATAGAAGGTTTCTCTAGGTGGAGTGTGCTAGCTATTTGGTCACATAATAGGCCCCACCCAATATGCAATGGTGGTCCCAAAAGACCTATTAGGCCTCCCATGCAATTTACGTTATTTTTATATTTTAGAAATACACAAAGTCATTATTTGAATAAAGTCATTATTTGAATAAAGTCATTATTTGAATATTTAAAGCATCATAAAATCAATATATCTGTCTTTATAAATCCAAATTTGATAAATAAAATATCCAGAGTTTTAGAAAAGTTCAAATAACAATTCTAAAAATCAAATATAATTAATAAAAACAAAATTAAATACTTTGATGAGAAAATGATCCATAAAGTCTAGGAATAAATATCCACTGGGGCATTCCATGTCCAACTGGAAACTACGAGCCACACATGCTTTCTCAAACTGTCCCAACGTTGCCCATGGCTCACAGTCCATGTTGGGGATCATAAGTGGGTTACCAAAGTCTAGTCAATGGGCTAGGGGTCACAGTCCCATTATATGGATTTCACGTCCTCCCCATGGAGACGAAACCAAGGTCATCCTCACCTGATGCAATCAATAGCTCGATGCATCGAATGGAGCCCTATGTGTTGGGTAAAAAAAAGGGTACTTTTTAAGATGTTTTCTCAATTATCGGAGTTATTCATCAAAGTGAAAAAAGTGTTATTTTAAAAACTAAGATCCAAGGAATATTGTTAACTTACATTTTAATAGTGTCTTTTAATATAGCACTATGGAATTCATAATGAATATATTCGAGGGTACTTAGTAGTGGCTCCAATAGGCAATAAAATGAGAAAAGTAGACTTAGGTGGTCTGACCAGGTACAATGTCAACTTAGAATAGCACCAGTTGTGTGGGACAATTTGGTTCAAGTAGAAAGCTCTAAAAGGGTATGGAAAATGCTCAAAAGGCCCAAAAGGATATGGACAAAAGTAGTGAAAGAAATATGGTAACTTATGGTATAACTGAGGGTATAGCCCTTGATAGAGTGGAATGGCAGGACAAGATTTGTGTAGCTGATCCCAAATAATTAGAATAAAGATTAGATGATGATGGCGATGATATTTGTGTGGGCGATGATTTCATGTAGCAATTTTATAGTAATACAATGAAACGCACCATCAAAAACTTTGGTTTAACCATTTGTGAGACCCCTAATATTTAAACATACACTATTTTCATTGAGGCGAATAATCTTCAGAAAACAAAAATTCTAAAAATCACTTTAAAAAGTGATTTTTTAACTCAATGAATATAAACCCTCTATTTGATGGGGTTATTAGATCTAGGCCTTAAATGAACTCTATTTTATCCCAATTTTATGGATGTTCTTATCATCATTATATATATATAGATATAGAGAGAGAGAGAGTGAGAGAGAGAGAGAGAGAATATTTGGATCACTATATCGGAAATGTGGCTTCCTCTAAAGAGAGAGGCAGGGGCCTCCTGTGCATGAGAAGCAAGGCCTCCCCTTAGAGAGAAAAGAGTTTCTAATCGAGAGAAATTTTGCAATGTTTTCCCTTTAAGTTAGAAAAAATTCAATTGTTTTCATGGTTCTCGTCTTGGAGAGTGGTTTAATTATGGAATAGAGATGAGAGATTGGCAGTGGTGTCAGTCGAGAGAGCATGTCTAAAAGGGTATGATCAACTAAGTTTTGTTGAGGGTTTGACTCTATGTCCCAAAATCTATGATGTAACATTCATAGGTATAGTGGATTTCAATTTTTTGTGCCCTTTGATGTAGTTACATCTGTGACAAATCATGTAAATCCAAGAGTTCTCTTTTTCCATTATTTCTTTCCTGCTTTATTTTTCTTGCTTCTTGCTGGTTCTATTTTTTCATACTATATTTATCAAAAATAACTCATTGGGCTTAGAGCTTCCTCGCACATTAGAATAATCCCTTAGAAATAAAAACCAATTATCATTGATTTTCTTCTCATGAGATTTCGTGTCAATTGTGCATGAGATTAAATTTTTTTTTAATGCACTATTTCATTTAAGTTCGAATATTTTTAGAATGATTTTTGGATAGGTTTTCTATGAGTAAGCTGACTCATATGTACATATACGTCCCCTGTCTAAAATACATCTTTGTTGGTAGTATAAGACCAATGGGCTAGAAATGCATTCTTTTAAAAAATTTCCATTGTATAAAAACTCAAGGGTTTAAATGCATGAATATCTCAATACAAAACCATAATATATATATTCCAACCTATAAACATGGTTTATACACATTTGAATAATAAAATGCAACCCTAATAGGTCCCTTACGAATCCCTTACTCAAAAATTCAATTAAACTAATACAATATTCAAATATGCACATTGTACATCTCTACAACATATCGCATGACTTGCACTCGTAATTCCTCATTATATCAAAATTATATGATAATTTCATCTTCATTCTTCTTCCTCATCATATATCATAATATCTCATACACATCATACACTTGATCATAATAATTCAATAAGATTTCAATTCGCATAAACAATAATACATAGCATTAAAGCTCGTACCGCAAGATTAAAAAATAATCTAAATATTCACACAACATACTCAATTTTACCAATCATGAATACATTTAATAGCTATAAATACATCAAATTAATATCCAAACATACATGGGAAAACCATTGTTCGAACCCCTTGTGCCCGTGCCACGAAAGGCCCTTTTGGAGACTTAATTTCGTCTCATTGTCTAAGGCAAGAGTGATAATAATAACTTAAGGAGATCAATCCAATAGGAAGCAAATGATCACATTTATTTCACTTAATGGGGATCAAATCATGAGAGAGACATGTATCAACATAGCCCTTCAAAGTTTGAAAGAGATACTACACAATATAAGGAAATTATTGTGAAACTACACTATGTGTTCCACAATGGACCACACGAACTTTTCAACATTAAAAAGGGAACTCAATGGACTATTTTTTATGCTCAAATATGATGAAATAGAACTCTCATCAGTTATATATTCTCAGTAAGAATTTCAGAAAAATAAGATCAAGAAATCAAGTAGAAACTAGTCAAGATCATGGAGTAAGCAAGCTAGTCTGCACATACTAAGTGTATGGACTACACTATTGCTTTGGGACTCTTCAAATATCAAGTTTTCATAACCAAAAATGAAGAAAGCTACTGTAAACCAAGAATTACAGCAAATTTTGATAATGAAAATATGGTAGGAAATAAAAATATGAGAAGAAAAATCAACACCTTAATAAAGCAATAATATGGGTTTGATCACATAAATGATGGACTACTCCATGGAAAGGTTTCAAATGAAAGCTGAAGGAAGAAGATAGCCTCATGGGTGACCACATTTTTTTCAAGGGCCCTCTCTCTCTCTCTCTCTCTCTCTCTCTCTCTCTCTCTCTCTCTCTCTCTTTCTGTCTCTCTCTCTCTTTGAAGTGAATACTCAAGTTAGGGTTATAATTGATCCCATAAGTTACTTTTATATTTAAATCATAAAGGTGAATTGAATCTTGATCATTGATGCCTTAGATCAATAGCACATGAGAGGCTTTTATCCAAGCCACTCATCCATATCTTATTACCAAGATCAATAAATGAGCTTTTGACACCTTTCACTCCTTAAAACCAAGGTTTATAGTCATTTTACCTTGAAGCCCTTAGCTCCATGTTTTATTTCTCATTAAGTCCAAATTCATGTTTACACTTATGCCCGTGGTTTTTGAATAATTTGTGAGAGTCAATAAAATACAAGGACATGGACATAAAGGTAATATGAGATATCCACACATGTGAATAAAATATCTTATGATACCACCAATAGGATTTTACCAACACTAAAGGTTCATATGGGTCAAGCCCATAAGGTGGTGCCATATAAGATATACTCACATGCTACAAAATCATGTGGATAATAATATGAATTAAATTAACTCTCAAAATTTCTTGACTTCACACATGCCAAAAATGATACCTATGAGCAAAAAAAACACGTGACTTAAATCGAACTTAATTCATAACAATATATAACACTTTAAATAATAAGATAACATGTTATAACATAATACCAACAAAAAAATTAATGACAAATTGGTCCCCACATTGATATGACATCAGCATGATATCATCCACGAGTGGGGAGGTAGGGGGTGCCACGTGGTATCCCTATGGCCACTTGGGATCCATGTGGCATCCCGATAGAATGTCCTTGTTTGGTACTTATGTCTAACAAATTTGAAAACCATATTTTATTGTTTAAAAAAGAACTAAAGAAATCTCCAAAAATCCAAAAAATTCTCTAAATAATTTCTCAATATTAATACATAATTTTTCATCAATATAAAATATTTTCTCATCAATTTGAGATTAATATGGGTAAATGAAATCTCTAGACTTATAATACTAGTCGGAGTCTTCCATTGGGCTAACCTGAATAACGTTCTACTGGTGTCTCAAGCCGATCCAATGGACCTATGCTCCACAATCTATGGCAGGGATACATAATTGGTCATATCAAAATCACTGAGCCAGAGCTTCCCATCGCTTGGGGTTCAATGGATTACTGGTGCAACCCTATGGGATATGTTCCTACTCAAATACAAGGTCATGTCAAAGCACATGCGCACTAGCTCTTCTAAGTCAAATAATACTATAAAAGAGTGGCTTCCATTAAATTGTAGGTGCACATACCATGGAACAGTCTCATGTAAGGATACGGGCTCATGTCCCATGAGCCGACCATTCCATACAGAGCAAATACTCTTTTAAATACTCGGTTCCTATTATTCTCGATGGGATTCTCCAAGCCTTGGCTTATCACATCAGCTATGAGGCATTCCAATCAATATAGTCCTGACTAGGAGGTGACCCTCACACCTCCTTGAGAGTTCACACTCTCAAAACGTATACTCTCAATGCCTCAAATACTTGGGCTATATGAATTTGGGCCACAATGCGCAAAATACCCAGATTCAATCTCTCTCTAACTCCCATTGAGCGTAAGACTATTGATTTTAAGGTCTTGAAAGGCCATATAGTCAACAGTCTTAATGATAGATGTTTTTTTATTTGATTTTTTAGGGATTACTGATCTAGGCGAAGATGGTCATGAATAATTTTTTGGGTTTTTTTTTTTTTAACATATGCTATTTATGGCTAGTGCACTTCACACGATGTCCATCTTAATGGTGGTTTGTGGGTCAGTGGGCTCGTTTGTTCGTTGACACACATAAAACATTTCCATATGTTTTTTATAAGAAAGTGTATAATATGATTACTTATTTTCGATATAAGGATGCCTGAATCAATATTAACTGTTAAATGTAAAATTCAACAGTGGGGGTGTGTCTCTGACTGAACTCAAAAGTCTCAATTATATTTTAGCTTTGTAATGCATGTCAAGTTGTTGGATTTTACATCTAAGGCTAGAAAAGATGGTAACCTTCATCTAGAAATAGTAAATGGCCTCACATCACACATTCCCATAAAATATTTACAAGATGTTTGGTGGGTTCACCTAACATCTTTGCATGGTGTCGACAGGTAGAAGTAGCTGGAAGGTGGAAAAGGTGTTCCGATAGGCTCAATTATCAAAAAGAAAAGATAGGCTTGATCCAACATCACTTAAATCTCACTTTGAAAGGTTCCCGGGCCATTATTTATAGGTTATTCATTTGTCTGCCCATTGTTTCTCACTCAATTCTACATATATCACTTGGGCTCTTATAGCAAATGAACAATTAGAGCTGTACTAGGAAGTGTTTGCCTATATGATTGATGGAAGGGGTTCGAAAACAAAAGGTGATAAGTGGGTACTCTTCAACAATTTGTGTATTCTAATGCATTGATATTTAACCATTGTTTAAATTTTGGACGCCACCTTAATTTTCCTTAGACACTGCTTAGAAAGATCATCTACCTCCCCATTTAACTCTTGGTAAACATGTGTAAAGGAGGCTTTCAACTTTTCATGAGAGTCTAAAACTTTGAACCACAAAGATTTCAGATTCTAGGGCACTTGCTGCTCTACTTTACACCACTTAACAATGTTAAAAGAATCTCCTTTCACCTCTATAATATTACCCAACTAGTTTTCTTCGATGATTTTCAAGCCCATGAGCGAAGCTAGCATTTTCCCTATTTTGCAAGTGCAACTCGACACGGTCTATAGAAAGTCGTCAAAATATTTTCTGTATGATTCCTCAACAATCCTCCAACTCTAGTTGGACCAAGATTTCCTAAAGAACTATCATCAAAATTGAGTTTAGTTACTCATTGAGCAGGAGGGTTCCACACCCCATAACTTCTTCGTCTGCTAAAATAATGCAACACAACCTCCTTCATATTGTAGAACATGTGTTGTTAAGAAATTCCCAAACATTCCTTCCTAATCAACGAGCAACTAATCATTGTCTCCAATACCTTCCATATTACATATTACCCACAAAAGGTGTTGTTCAAAAAGAACCATTTGATTTTACCAAGTTCAATGTGAGCCAAATTAGTCAATATTTATATGTTTTGATGCAATAGCAAGATGTTGACAGATATATTTATAATTACATTTGTAGTGAGGGTGTAAGTGATAGTTACCAGATAGTGTTTCCTAGTTTAGAAATATTTGGGAGATTAAGATGATCCACAATATCATCATCTTGTTTAGGAATTAGTTGTAACCCCATCACACGAAAAACCCATATCCACATTGAATATTGACAATTTAAGAACAGATATTCACATGTTTCTTCATCATTACGTATTACATAACATATAAATACTGACAATATTCTTACTCCTTTTCCTTAAATTGTCCATTGTTAACAGCTTACCAAGAAACAATAACCATAGGAAAGCATGTACTTTTTGTGAATTTACAACTTCCAAATCTTTGCAACTCCTGGATTTCTCCACCTATAACTATCATTGAACAACAAAAAACGAAGAGATTTGATATCAAACTCACCCCTAGTGTTCATGTCCCATGGCAATTCATCTACTCTTTCAGGACATAAATACACCATCTTCAACTCTTGTTGCAAATGAATCAGTTTGTTAATGACAAAATCAGAGACATAATACACCTGCAACTAATCTTCCATTTACTTTGAGACCCTTACCTGACGCAACATCTCTAGCTTTTACAAGCTTATTTACTCCCATCTAGAAAAAGATCCAAGTACTAATACTTGTACTCAGCAGCCAATGATGCCAAAACAATTTTCTTTTCCCCATTTCAAATAGCAAACCTCACATTCTGCTCTAAAATGTCTCAAAATGAAGTATAGATGAACATGCCCTGCCACTTCATCCCATCCTAGCCATACTTAGTCACCAGTATCTATCTCCATAAATGATCTTCCTCTAGAGTACTCCACCACCACTTATCAATAGAGCTTTAATCATAACTTCTAATTTCCCAATTCTCAACCACCATCATTTTTAGGAGTATAAATCTTCCTCCAACCTACTAAATGATGTCTCCACTTATTTTGGCTACTTCTCTAAAGAAATACTTTCATTAGCCTGTCCATCTGGTGAACCACTCCATTGGGCAGGCACATAAGTGACATATAATAGGTTGGCATATTAGACAAGGTAGCCTTGAAAATGCAATCCTCCCTACCAACATCAAATGTTTAGCCTTCCACAAATTAAATTTTTCATAAAACCCATAGATAACTGGATCCAACACCAATCTAAGAGTCGTACAATTCAAAATAGGCAAACCGAAGTACTTTACGGGAAATTAATCCACTCTACACCCAAAATGAGTAGCTAAGCTACCAACCATTTTCGCATTAAAGTCAATTCCAACCATGTTAGTCTTATCAAAATTTTCTTTGAGTTCCAAAACAACTTCATAGTATCTAAAGAAACTTCTTAAAAAAAAATCAAATTCACATCTACACCACAAAAAATCAAACGTATCATTGGTATATTGAAGGTGAGAAATGCTTGAAGTTGTACTTGAAACTTTAACATATCTAATGAAGCCTTCGTCGTCTACCTTCCTCAACATAACACTCATAGCTCCTATTAACGTGAACAAAAAAGAGGCACATAAGATCTCCTTGTAGCTCTAAGAAAACCTAAGGACTCCAATTGATGACCACTGAAAAATAACTACTCATAAGACAACCTATAATCCAGCTTATTCATTTTTTCTCTAGACCCCATATGCCACAAAATTTATTGTAAAACGTCCCAATCTACTCTATCATAGGCTTTTTTAATATCTAACTTAGGCTAAGGCTATGGGGAGAGTTTTGGTTTGAGTCAAAATATTCAATAGAGGTTGAAGATGCTAAATTTTAGCTAGTCCACCAAAATAGGAGGATGGTGGAATAGGTTCAATGATTTGATTCGGACAAATCTAGAGTCTAATCTTATGGATAAGAGCTATAGAAATTGGGTGTATAGAAATGGGTTAGAATGAGGTAAAGTGGATATTTGGATGGAGTAAACCAAAATTTGGCTGGATTAAACCAAAATTTGGCTGGATTAAACCAAAATTTATGTTATGGTTTGAATTGAGGACAAACTTGGTCATGGGAAATCATATATCGGAATGTGCATCACAAGAGGGGAGAGAAAACAAAACTCAAGATTAAATCTGCAGGGAGAACCTCCAATGTACATGTTATGGCTTTGGAAAACCTCCCATGAAAAGTTGAAGAGGGACTCTAATTAATGGAGGACATTCACTTATATGAGGCTAGAGTTGTATATTCACTATTTTTGCAAAAACAAACGAGAAATTTTATATTCCCATCACAACTGGAAAGCTAAATTTTATTACTCAAATTATTTGAATTTATATGCCTACATATCTCTACTTTCCAAAACTTCCTAATATTCTAGATTCTTCAAAATTAAATGACCAATTACTTCATAGTTTTAGGACATAGACTCTCGCAAAACAAGGGAAGACTTTTTCTTAACCCTTTATACAAACATAGGAAACTAGGTTTCACTAGTGAAACAAGGAAAGAATCAACTTTCTATGATTCTAATTTCCCTAACATGAGGTTTCTTGCACTCACTAATGGAAACGAAGAACCTGACTCAAAAATAAAATTTGTCAATAATTTTTCTTGAAGGTTTTCAACATGAATACATGAAAGTGAAGCTTAAAACATATGAATTACAAAGGATATAACAAAAGAGTTGAAGCAAATAAGAACTAATTCACTTAATTTTTCTATCACGTTATCTTCATTTTGTGATTCAACATTTTAAGGAAATCACATCCTCAACTTCTTTGTGGGCCAAAGGTTTACTTCTTTTCATGATCTTGGAAATTTCTTCCTCTACTAAATTGGCATCAAGTATGTAGTCAATAAATGGGATCACTTATTAAATTAATAATGGGAAATTCAAACGCCTACTCTAAAAAATATACTAATAAATTGATTTTGGACCACATATTCATGAGCATGACAAATGCATTATTAGAAGGTGCTAAGAGGCTTTAGTCATCCTTTACTTTTGCCACCTTATGAAAGTAAGTAGTATTTGTCGTAAGGATGATATCAACTCTTGAAGGTTGGATGATTGAAATATTACCTTCTATAAGAGGAGAATTATTGGAGTGCTCTCTATCTTCATTGTTGTTGCCCTCATCTGTTCCCATTGTTAGTTAGTCAATCTATGTGTATGAGCTCTTCTTCGACCAATGCATTAAGAATTTCTCACATGGTATTCTTTCAATCCATTAGTTACAATAAACACTCATCAATTTGGTTCTGGAAGAAGTGAGAGCCATATGGCCTATTCAGTTGACATGCATGAATTCAAGATATGCTTCAACAGACAACTTACTATGTTACCAACACTACAGTACGACCAACAGGGTTCGCTTTTACATGGGTGCAACATGTTTGGATGGTTAGTAAGAAAACGCTTGATGTAAGTTTTGAAGTTCTAATTAGGTTAAGATTTAGGAGGTAAAAAGGGTTTAGGTTCTTTATAAAGTATAGGATACTAGGCTTTGGACCTATCAAGATCCTCTATAATAAGTAGAAGTGGATAATAAGAGACATAAAGGGGTTGAATTAGACAAATTAGGGTTCAACTAAAATCTAAGTGATATAGGTTTTGGTTAGATGGATGTTAGTTGTAATATTGTATACTAGCTGAGGTTTGGATCGCATTTGCCTGAGACATTCGCATACCCAGGCTTGAGTTGTATTATCAATGTTTCTACCTAAAGACCTAAGGAATATATGAGTTAAAGGGGGCCTCTCGTAATGAATAGAAAGTTAAATTGTATTAGTAAAATTGATTGAATCAGCCATAGACTTATTATGATATTCAATGAGGTTTGATCCATTTTTCTTTCACACAGCATAAAACTCAAGTTATCTTCAATTTTCTAAACTCCCTAATCTTGTTGCTACTTTCGAAATTGGTAAATAGATCTTTTATAATCTTAGAAAACTAGACCGCCACAAAATATGTAAAGCATATTTCTAAAATTTTAAACAAAGTGTGGAGACTAACTTGTAAAATAGGGAAAGAAACAACTTAATAAAACTATCATCACTCTCCACTTTCTAATCTTTGAACCACACATCCTTCTAAAAAATCGATCTTCTTATAAGATTGACAAGTTCACCACTCTAGGGTTTCCAGGACTCAAAATGGAGTAAGAGAAACTTAACAAACTTAGGGAATAAAATTCAACTTTTTAGTAAGGTTTTAACCAGGACTTGAAGTCCATATGCATTAAGTTACAAAACACACAAAGATAACGGTCACACATTTTTAAGAGCTCATCAATTTAGTCTTTAGAACTCCCTAAATGGACATTCAAACAAAAATTTATGCTTTCAAAAGGTTCTAGAATTCACTATTGTCATGTTATCTCCTTTTTATTTGTTGTGGAAATACTTGAATGGAATTGTAATAAAAAACTATTTTACATTTGTTGTTCTAGTGGGGACCATGACATGGCCGCTCCATACACTGGAGCCTTGGAATGGATATGGTTGAATTATACAGAGTTGGAGAGCTGGCGACCATGGTTTATAGGGCATAAATAGCAGGGTATGTTCTTTTTATTTTTATTTTATTTTATTTTATTATCATTTTAACAGGCAAAGTTGTCCTCACATTGCACAAACTAAATACGTTTGAACAATTTGATGAGCACCTACTATCGTTTCTATTTTTACTTTTTTATCATCCATAGTATAGTAAAAGATTTGAGCAATTTATCTCTTTCTCTTTCCATGTGGGGTGTGTGTGCATGTGTTTATATATATATATATATATATATGGAAAAGTGTTAAAAACGCTTATAGGCAAAATGCTATAGTGTTTCACCCTGCCACAGACATGCTATGTCCGTGGCGATTTATTAAATGGAGCTGCAATGGACGGCGTGTGGTCTGTGATGGTTCCGCGAGTTTTTGACCGCCACCGACTTGCAATGTCCATGATGGTTGGACGGCCACGGCCAATGCCTATAAGTGAAAATGAACAGTGTTTTCGCCCATAAGCTCAACGTTGTCCGATTTTTTTGGACGGCGTGGATTAAAGACTGCCCCAGACCTAGCATGTCCATAGTGGTCTGTCACGGACATAGCAAGTCTATGATACGATTTTGTTCACATAAATTTGAAGCAAAAAATGGGGGACTGCCATGGCTTTCGTAGCATAGTGGTTTTTAGGCAAAGCCGTCACAGACATAGCATGTCCATGACAAGGGCAAAACATTGTTGTACTTCACCGATAACAGTTTTTAAGAATTTTGGATATATCATGTGAGTCAATGGGCTAACAAGTAAAAATGAGCCCAACGGCCCAGATTTAATCTGAGCCGATCTGACGATCACAGATGCGTCATGGTGTTTGAATTTTAATTTATTTTCGACAATTCTAAATCACTTGAAATTTTAGGTGTGTGTCCATAAAAAATAGGTGAATCTTCGAAAAATATCAAAAAATATTTTACATGAAAAATATTGACCAAAATACCCCCAAAATTTTTTGACAGTATTTTAGTCAATTTGTTTTTTTGTGGATTATTATTATTATTTTTTATTAGTTGCGTATTGATGCGAGTAAGACAGATGTAAAATTTAAAGTGATTTGGATTTGTAAAAAATAAAATAAAATTCAAACTCTATCGGACATACGTGATCGTTAGATCAACCCAGATTGAATCTGGGCTGTTGGGCTCATTTTTTCTTACGAGCCCTCTGGCTCATAGGATAATTTTTCATATATATATATATGGAAAATTTTATAGAGGGCCGAGGCTCTAAACAATCAAATTTGAGCCTATCTCAAAATTTTCACTAGAAGAGGAGCATGGACATGAGAAAAAAATGGTTTCAAATTTTAAAAATAGTTTACTTTGTAACACATTTTTGTACCGTCAATTTTCAAGATTTTCAAGTTTTCCTAGATCTGTCGATCTATACTTTTTATGAAGCTTTAAACTGTATAAATAAATATAAAAATATATTTTAAGGCTATCACAAGGATTTCCAATATTGAAACCACAATTTTTTATATTATTTGAAGGTAGGCTCTAATTTGAATGTTTAGAGCCTAGGCTATATACAAACTGCACCCATATATATATATATATATATATATATATAGGGAAAGGTTCATGTCAGCCCACTAGCCGATAGCGCCTAATAGCGCACCCATAACCAAAACAAAGAGATATGGTCTCAACGTTGACTCCTTATGTAAGCTTATTGTCATTGAAAACTAACTTGTATCTTCACTAATTGTTCTTACACTAGTTAGTGCTCCCTACTTCAAATCTCTCACGATATCAATATAGCCTCGAGTTACTCTTTCTTTTCCAATACCCACCAAATTAAGTCTCTAGGTATCATATCTATGCTTTCTCTAAATCAATAAAAACTATGTTGAGGTATTTTCTATTATTATTATTATTATTATTTTAACTTTAACCATGAACCTTCATTCAAAACATAAAGAGTACATAAGGTAATATGAAAAATGTTGAGGTCTTTTCCATTCTATTTAAACTTTTCAATTAGTTGCCAAAGTAGGAAAATGACCTCACATGTTGACCTCTATGGTATAAAAACAAACCGAATTTGCTACACACGTTTCTTGCTTTAGTCGTAGCTCAATCACTTTCTCCCACACCTCCATAGTGTGGCTTAAACGTTTGATCCCTTGATAGTTCATACTATTTTGTATGTCTTCTTTATTTTTGTAAATAGATACTACAATTCTTTTAAGGTTAAGCTTTCTATGGTTCCCCTTATCCAGTCATCCATTCTAAATGGAGGGCTAAGATTGTCCCAATCACAATGTAATGTCTTTATACAACTTTTTTTTTTTTTTATAAACTATTTTGCCAAAAACTATTGTACGTCCAATCCTCTATTACACTCGCACCAGCAAAAAAAATAAAAAAAAATATTTCTAATAAAATAAAATGACCAAAATACCCTTGAAATCTTCAAAGGGTATTTTGGTTATTATATTTTATCAAAATTTTATTTTTAAATATTTTTTATAGGTGCACCCCAATGAGAAGATGGCATGCATCAAATTTCATATTCATACCATTTTTATAAAAAAAGCTAAAAATAAAATACTTTGAGATATCGGATATAAGATCAAAAGGTCAAGATCAAAATTGGATGGCTGGATGGTAGGGGAAGCAAAGAACTTCTATGTTGTAGGGGAAGTATAGAAACATTTCCCTTCTTTTAAATGGGTAAATAAAAGTCAAAAAAATTGATTTCAAAAGAATATAGTTGGCCACCCATGTGACCGAGATAGGTTGGCCCTATATGCTTAGTAAAAAAATAAAAATATTAAATAACACACATTACCCACCGGGTTCTTTTTGGGAAATGCCGAGTGCACTATAATGCGATTTGCTATAGAAAATCACGGATTCCCTAGGGCAAATGGTTAACTCCCCATATATTATGAGAACTTGTTCAGGTCCAATAATTCTCGATCTGAATCGACCGATTAAGATTGACATTTTAAAACATTGCTAAATGCATAAAAATTTAGATACGGGAACATTTACATGTGGTCCACGGGGGTTACTGAGACCCAACAGTCCATCCAACTGCAAAGAATGATAAAGACATTATTGTCCCAAAAAGTGAAAGCTGATCGGTGCTAGGAACGTTGCGGTCCCGGTGGCGAGCCAGTACGGTCTTGCGCATGGCTAGCTTGGTGTTCATACACACCTCCCTCCTCTCTTTCGGCTGTAATTGTAATCATAAATATGAGAATGCCGATTGCACGAGGGAAAATTGTTTCATGCGTGCTGGACAACATTACTACATATGTTGTCCAGAAGTGTAAGCATCTATCTTAAAGATGGACGAAAGTACGTGGTCCATCTAAAAACAAAGGAAACGAACGCCCCAAAATTGACGTAGAATTCGTGTTTAATCAGACGAATTAAGTTCATATCTTGTAAAAAAGTTATTTACTTCAAAACTCCCCAAAATTTACAGAAAATAGATCAAAATTGAGGCCATAATTGAAAGAATGGTGGATGAACCCTAAATCGCATATATTTTCTACAAAGCATTTAAAAAAAAAATCATCTAAAAAAGACTGATAAATAATGATACTATTCGATATGCAAATTGAAACAAAAAAGGTGTCACAATACATACCTCAATTGGATTTGAATCAAGCTAATTTGATTGAAAATCATGCTTTTGGGAACGTGCGAAGAGCACGATTTCTTGAAACAATAACATATATTTGTCAAAATCTGTAATTTTATTTAGTAAAATAATCTAAGGGATTGTATACAATGAGACCATTTACCTTTGGTACAGGTAGATCACAATTACTTATAACCATCTGATGTGAAATCTGATAGTTTGTGTGTATCACAAAGTTTGTGACAATTTTTTTTTAACTTTGAGCTTGTTCAATGAAATAAATGCAGCCACCCAATCTCACATTCAATGGTCAAGATTAATTGTGACTACCTTGTACCAAAGGTAAATGGTCTCGTTATATATATAAATTATGTATCAAGAACATATATACAATTTATATATCAAGAATAATTTAATTAGGTGTCAAGGACACACATTTTATTGCATTAAAAATTTGACAATAACATTGAAAAATACAAGTTTTTTCCCATGAAAATTATAAATTCATAACATAGAACATAATTAATTACAAGAAAAATGGAAAAAAAAAATTGTTATTATATTGTATGTGTCAAAAACATATATTTATCAAAATCCCTAATTTTAATCAGCACAATAATCTATAAGTAATTACTCAAAGGACCCTATAATGTATCGATATGTATCTTGCAAAATCGACCTAGAATTCGTGTTTAATAAGACAACATAACGTAATGATCTTGTGGAGAAAATTAGCTGCTTCCAAACGCCCCAAAATTTATAGAAAATGGATCAAATCAAGGCCATAATCGAGACCTAAATCACATAAGTTTTCCAAGCATTGAAGAAAAACTTGTATAAAAAAAAACGAAATGATAAATCATGAGACTACTGGATCTACGTACTAAAACAATGCGGTTCAAAATACATACCTCAATTGGTTTTAAATCAAGCTAATTTGATCGGAAATCACTGTTTTTGGGAACGTGTGAAGAACACGATTTCTTGAAAATCAACCTACAGTCCTTGCTTAATCACACAAATAACTTCCACGATCTTCTGAAAAAGAGCATTGTCTCCAAAACCTCTAATATTATTCAAAATAGATCAAAATTTCACCTGAAATCCATAGTTTGGCAAAAAAGGCGGAAGCCGTGAAATGTTTTTTAAAAAAGGATGCCGGAAATTTGATATCTTGATTGCAATGTATTGATTGTACCTTTTACACTGATAAATACACTTATTGATGCCTAATAATTCAATGAAAAAATTCACTCAATAACTCATTGAAAAATGTAAAACCCTTGAAGAATTATTGTTCAAAAGGGACTTTTCACATACTTGGCAATTCCCTACAGTGAATCGGATGGTTATAAGTAATTGTAATCACCTTATATCAAAGGTAAATTGCCTGATTGTATACAATCCCTTGCAAAAACTCAAAATTTAAACAGAATCACTTTTTCTTTTTCACATTTATTATGGTTACCTTACCTCTAAGGTTGTTCTTGTAGAATTCTCAATAAATGTTCAAATCAGTAAGAAATATGGCTGCTGATTTTTCCAGTCCATTGATCTGTATAGGGTTGAAGTACCTACACAAGTCAGTCATCCTCAACTTTTGCTTTTCTTTTTCTCTTATCCATGGAAAAAGCATGGCAATGAGTCAAATGGAGACGTGAGCTACATTAAAAATAACATGGCAAATGATAATAAACTGAAAAACAACAAAGAAACCCAAAAATTTCATAGAATATATATGTCTATCAACACAAGATAAATTTGTGAGTGCACTACCTACTGGTGTATTGTAGGCTTTGATAACTTCGCATACTTGAGCCGACAAAAATTTGATGGTTGAAATGAGACAAATTGATATTTTAGATGTGTTTGGAATGACAAAAGCCAGAATCTGGTTGTGCATGCAAGAGAGAGATTTCAATATTATTATAAGAAAGGTAATATATGTAACATGATTCTGTTTTGCATGCCTGCAAGGTCAAATCCAAATAACTATTCATGGTTTCAAATTAGACCATGGCAAATAGCACATGATGGCTATTTGAGATTTTCTACTTGGTTCTTTGAGGTGTTTTGATATTAGGCGCTGAGGAATGTTAGGGTTTTGATCTTTCTTGATCAAAATCATAATATAATGCATTTTTGTTTATATGTATGAATTGTAGAGGATCTCTGGCAATCCACCTTCTTAACATCGCAAGGCACTCTTTAGGCTTGTATTGAGGTGTTGTATGACCAGCTCCCTGCACAGAGAACACCATGAGAGAAAAATCAATATGTGATAAAAAAAAAGTGCAGTATTAGGACTAGGAAATAAATTGCTTGGCTCAAAATAAGAAAGACTACTTCGGGATCGGACTTAGTATTAGATAATGTTTGTTTAAGTGTTTTTTCATATATAAGAAGACTTACTAGATATGAGTTGTACATTTTGTTAAATTATTAGGGAAGAGATGGAACCCTCTCCCAGGATTACTTGCAACGTCGTGAGACGGAGGATCACAGAGTGAAGGGTTTCCCAGAATTATGATAACTCTTTATGTGTTACATCTCCTTGGCCATGAAATGCTTAGTTACAGAGGATGGAGGAGGCTGTTTTCCAACGTTCAGCTTTCTCCTTAAAACTCTGAGAAACGTGGCCCTGTAATCCTGGGATGTGGCTGGTTATTTCTGCCCGTTAAATAACGACACTTTCTCTCTCTAAGAAGGGCCTTTATTTAGTGATAAATATAATATTTATGATAAAGATTAAAGAGAGAAAAAATGGCAAGTATGAGGGCCCGATGGCCACCCATACGTACCAACATCTCCCACTTGGCCATGAGGGCCAGATATAATGATATAATACTACTTAAAGAGCATATCCTTGTTATGACGCTTTTCATAGTGCTTTTATACATCTCATAACAAAAAATATCTGAAGTCGTGTCCTGGGTTTTTCACGCAAATGCAGCTTTTCCTCTCATGACCAAGACATCAAAAAAAAATATCCCATTTGGGAATTCCTGACTTAAATATTTTTAAGTCCCATCAAAGCTACATGCTTTGATAATATTTCTGCACTCAATCCCTTTGTTAAAGGGTCTGCAATCATATCTGAAGATGACAAATGCAATAGCAACCTGATTATCACAAAAAAATTTAAAAGAACCGTCGGCTATATCCAGCTTCAAATCATTTATGAAGCATTTAATCTAGACAGCTAAGTTGTAGCAATGCTATGAGCAATATAACTAGGCTTCCATAGTTCTACACAACCATATTTCTTGTTAGACCAAGAAACACATCCACCTCCAAAGAAGATTACAGAACCTAAGGTTGATTTTCTATCATTTGGATCTCCTGCAAAGTCTGCATCAGAGTACCCAATAACCTCTAAGTTGTCAGCTTGGAAACACAAGCTCTAATTTTTAGTTTTCTGAATATATCTGAGTATCATTTTTACGGCTTGCCAATGAGTCATCTCAGGATTACTCTGAAATCTACTTACAAGACCATATGCATGACTCAAATCAGGTCTTGTACACAACATGGCATAATTTATGCATCCTACAGCTTGAGCATATGAAATTTTTTCCATTTTAGCTTTGTCACTATCATTTAAAGGACACATTTTCTTTGACAATTTTAAAGCCTTTACAAAGTGGTGTATCTATGGGCTTGCAATTTTCCATCTTAAATCTGTTTAAAATACTTTCTAAATAATTTTCTTGAGATAAACATAGAAGTCTTGATCTTCTATCTCTTGTTATTTTAATGCCTAATACATATGAGACTTCTCTCATATTTTTCATCTCAAAATGGAAAATTAGCCATGATTTGGTATTATTAATCATGTCAATATCATTACCGGCTATCAAAATATCATCTACATACAGGGATAATATAACAAATTGCTCCCTCTATTCTAGACATATACACAATGGTCTAACCTATTGGCCACATAACCAATTTCAGTGATTGCATTATGAAAATTAAAGTACCATTGCCTAGAAGATTGTTTTAGACCATATAAAATTTCTTAAGCTTGAGTAACTTGTCTTCTTGTCCTTTAATTAAATGTCTTTCTGGTTGTTTCATGTATATGTCTTCTTTTAATTCTCCATTTAAAATAGTTGTATTGACATCCATCTAAAATAATTCTAGATCATAATATGCAACTAATGGTAAGATGATCCTAATAGATGAAAATTTTGCTACTGGAGAATAGGTCTATATATAATCTATACCCTCCCTTTGGGTAAATCCTTTAGCTACCAACCTAGCTTTATAATTGTCAATGGATCCATTGGCATTAAGCTTTTTCTTTAGGACCCATTTGCA
This sequence comes from Amborella trichopoda, assembly GCF_054954075.1. NCBI lineage: Eukaryota > Viridiplantae > Streptophyta > Magnoliopsida > Amborellales > Amborellaceae > Amborella > Amborella trichopoda. The sequence goes on from NC_142341.1 coordinate 40,383,253, forward strand.
ACTGATGGCTTTTCTATCTTTGGGGAGGTCAACCAACTCCAAAACTTGATTTCTTTTAATAGAATCAAGTTCATCATTCATGGCTTGAGTCCATTCAACTGAGTCATGTGACCTAATAGATTTACTATAGCTTTGAGGTTCATTTATTGTATTCTCACTCATTGAAGAATAATTATCTTCATTCATAAATACATAAAATTCTTCTAAAGTCGTAGGTGGGGCTCTAGTTCTTTTAGGCATGTCTAGTATACTTGATTCAATTGAATCATTCTCACCAAATGTAGAGGAAATTTGAGAAACAGGGTCTTCCAGACCTTTATCTTTATCAATTTCATTTAAGTCAATACACTTGGTATGGTCTATTAAGTTGGGCCACAGTTGAATATTTTGTCTACATTTGCAACCTGACCTGGTTTGGACCAGTATTACCTCGACATTCCTAATTGAGCTGTGTTGATGTCCCATGCACTTATCCATATGTGTCGGGTGATGTGATCATTGTTTAGTATGTTGTCGACATAATAACTTACATGCGTGCATCACAAATTTTATAGAGTTGTGTGGTAAAGCTGAAGTTGGTCTATAGTCCAAGGTAACAACTTTTTAGCAAACTTGAGGTTTCAGTGCATCTCCTTCTAAATGAAATCTCCATGAGAAGATCTTTCTTAAAGATGAATTTTGGATTGAAAATTTCATAGGCTGATAATATTAATTATGGCCCATGAATATAAAAAGAAAGGGAATAACAAAATTTATTCTGAACTTTGTTTTGGACGATTCTTTTTAACTCTTCTAGACAACAAAATTGATAATATTTTTTTTAGGGGAAAGGTTTATATACTTCTCTTATAGCATAGAAGTTCTATCCTCCCCCTACTATCCAGTCGTTCAATTTTTATCAAGAGAGCCACTCACCATTTGATATTAGATCTGATGTCTCAAAGTATTTTATTTTTAGTTTTTTTTTATACACATCGTATGAATATGAGATTTGGTACGTGCCATCTTCTCATTGGGGCGCATTTATAAAAAAAATATTAAAAATAATATTTTGATAAAATATAATGACCAAAATACCCTAGAAACTTTCAAGGGTATTTTGGTCATTTTATTTTATTGAAATTATTATTATTATTACTTTTCGCTAGAGAGAGTTTAATAGAGGAATGGACATCCAAAATTTGATGTCAAAATACTTTATAGAATAAAATTAAAAATAAAAAAGTGTAGAGACATGATATTGTTATTGGGGCAATCTTAGCCCGCCATTCAGAATGGACAGTTGGATAAGGGGAAGTATATAAGTTTTATGATGTAGGGGAAGCATAGAAAGCTTCCCTTTTTTTAGATCCAGAATCATAGATCCAATGCAAAAATTCATTTAGACTTAAGACTCATTTCAGATTGAAAATGATCATAAATCCATGTCTAACATGGATGTTTTATGCAACCGTACTTCACAAAAGAAATTTCACAAATTTTTGGATGGGCATTGCATTTGAATAGGTCCGAATTTGAAAATTTCCCCAGCAGACAGAGGTGCAAAATATTTTTAATTCTGTTTTGGGATTGTATATTAAGAGACTATTTATATTTATTACAAGATGGTCACAATTACTCGTAGCTACATCTTTGCAAGGTGTTGACAAGTAGAACTATCTGGAAGGTGGAAAAGGTGTTTCGATAGGCTCAACTATCGACAAGAAAGATAAGCTTGATCCAACATCACTTAAATCTCACTTTGAAAGGTTATCGGACCTTTATTTACCGGTTATTCATTTGTCTACCTATTGTTTCTCACTCAATTTTACATATAACACTCTTGCTCTTATAGCGAATGATCAATTAGAGCTGTACTAGGAAGTGTTTGCCTATATGATTGATGGGAGGGAGTTTGAAAGCAAAAAGATATAAATGGGTACTCTTCAACAATTTGTGTATTCTAATGTAATTAAATTTAACCATTGTTTAACCTTTGGGGGCCCACCTTACGTTTCCTTAGACAAGTCCCCCTCCCCGTTATTGTCATTGAAAAGTGATATTTAATCCTATTAATACGCAACAAGTTACATCAAACAAAATATGAAAGTATAAAGCAGTCCTTCAGAAATCCCCTGACTACTAATCTAGATGTGTACCCAGCTTAGCAATGAGTTGCTCTGAGTTCTAGATGAGCTAATTCTAGCTTAGGGGCCTGAACGAGTGATGACTCAGGTTGTTTGGACTTGAAGGGGCTGTTAATATCAGACTGGCTCTTTGCTCCATTTGTAGGCTCTTCTTTGCCCCGGGCTAGACTTTGTACCTTATGGATGACTGGCCTTATCATGCCCCGAGCTGCCTCTTTGATATTCACCATGTGACATGCTTCCCCAATATCATCCGCATCAAGGAGGGCAAGAGGGGAGAAGGAGTTCAGATCTTTGGAAGGAAAAATTTTAATGTTCTTTCTTTTTTCATCCTTGAGTTGGACCTTCAGCATCTTAGTCTCTTGGCCTCATATCTGGGCTTGACCATTATTTTCCTTCTTGATGGCCAGGTAGAACTGCCCCCAAGCGAAGGCGAGCAAATCTTCTTAACTCTTTTCACGTTTGCTCTCAGAACAAGGGGCAATGCTAGACCTGTGTGTGTGTGCAGAGTCTGAAGACGTGTTTGGGGTGACTTGGGGGCCAACCCTTAGTGAGGTAGAAGGTTTAGCCTTTGGGTTATCGGCCTTTGTGATTGGAGTGGCTTTATGGCCATCATTGTCTGCAGGCAAATATATGTGCGCACTTGACCTATGACTGGCTTGTTGGCTGTGTGCTCTTTGAGGGATGGCTTTCGAGCTGCCCCAAACTGAGTGAATAGTATGCAATACAATTGGAGTGACTTGAGGGTCACTTTTAATAGTGGGTTCGGGTCCCAAAAGACCCAGAGCATGTGAGCGACTCGGGGTGGCCTTTTGTTTGCTCGAAAATGACAAGTTAACGGCTTAGCCGCTAGTCGTGTGGGGTGTAAGTGTTCGGCCCTCTGACTACAATGGTTGTGTAATGTGCGGTGCCAGACGGGTGTCATGCATGTGGAGTGAGTTGGGAGTAACCTTTTTTTTACCTGCAGGAGCAACATTTGTAGATGAGCGATTTGAGATAAGAGGGGGAGCAGCTTTAGGCCCACTATTAGACTCGAGATATTTGCAGAGTCCACCTATAACTGAGTGAGCATGAGGGGCAATGGTTTTTGAACCACCTACGTACTTGGCAACAACAGGGGTTCTGTTAATGCCGGTAGAGGGGTAGTGAGCGGCTAGGGGCCCCCTTCTCACTTTAAGTTTGGCCGGAATGCAATTGCGAGGAGTTGGTTGCTTTGTATAAGAAAAGAAAAAGACATAGGTTGAAAAACCTTACCTCTAAAGAACTAGCTCGCTAATGCAAGGACCATAAGGTCCCTAACTTGAAAATAGGAGTTGGAAAATCCCAAAGCCATTTTCAAGTGTGGGTTAAGTGTTGTGCAAGTTTGCGAGCAAACCGAAACAACTATAGGGTGGCGCGTCCCCAATGGAGTCACTAGTTGGTGTGGCCTAGATTTTCTTTTAGCCCAAATAAGTCACTGGTCGGGGACCCGGGTTCGGCAAAAACCCTTTCTCAAACAACCACAGGCGAAGCGTGCGGATAGATACTAACAATGGGAGAATTTTAGTACAATGATTAGGACGTTAAGAGCCTACCTTATCATCGGATTCGTGGGACGTGTCTGGGCAGATTACCCTCTTAGATCACTAGAGAAAGCCCTCAGACTGTCTTTGCAATGTGTTTTGAATTCAACTCAATCGCTTCACTGCACAACACTAGAATCACGCGTATCTATTGGTTTTGAGACTTGTCTCCAACTGGGTATGAGAGGTTTGAGAGGTGGGGATTATGTTTCTGGGTTAAGAGGTTAAAAGAGAGATAAAAGAGAAATCTGCTGAAAAACAAAGGGAAGCAAATAACTAAAAAGATGGAAAAATATTTTTTTAAAAAAGAAAAGAGGTTCATGAAAAACGGAAACCCTTCTGGCATCATCTTTCCAGAGAGGTATTACCAAATGACAAAGGAAAGATACTCAATTTATGATCGAAGTACCCCGAAGGACTCAGGGGAACAGAGTCTGGAGGGTTGAACCCTCACGAATCATTTCCGAATATCCCCCTTATGCATGGTATCAGATAATAATGATAAATGATTTTATGCATGCATGAGTAAAGAGTAGTTATGAATGGTATGAGTAATCCAAATGAGAAGATGGATTGTAAATGTGCGTTAAAAAAAATTATATGTAACAAGAAATTTGAAGAAAGAGTCTCTAGAAAAAGATAGAGAGAAAGAGAGAAAGAGACGAATGGAGCAAAAAGAAGACCTCTCATTCTTTAGATATCTTTCGAATGTCCCCTATCTAAGAACGTAACCGAGAACATCGGAAAGATCCCTAGAGCACTCAGGAAAATCCAAGGATATTAAACCCAAGAGAATACGACCCTGAAGATCCTCGCAAGGGCTGTCCTAAGTTAGAAAGGTAGACAAAATCTTAAAAAAAAAAAGAGATAAAAGAAAAATGAGAATAGAGAGAGGGAAAGGGAGAGAGAGAAGTACGAATGGAAATAAGTGAAAAGAAATCATTGAAAGCAAATAGAAATCTTAGAGAGGTCAAAATCAAACGGAATGGATGCTAATACTTGATAAAGAAATGATGCAAGAATTTTTAGAAAGAGAGTAGAAGAGTAAAATAAAGATTTTTAAAGAAAAGATGAAAAGAGATAAAGTGCATATTTATAAGAACTTTTTTATTAAGGAAGAAAAATGAAAGTTTTATGGTAGAGATATTTAAATGATAATGGGAGAATCGACGAGTTTCCTTGAATAATACCTAATAGAAAAAGAAAATGGAAACTTGAAAACAAGGGAAAAATAGGTACAAAGAAGAGATGAAGATAGAGACGAGATGGAGGAAAGAAAAGGAGATTGAGATACTGATGGGAAGAGATAAAGATGACGGAGGGAAGGAGGCGGAGAGAAATTTGTCGAAGAACAGAGAAGTACATGAGGGGAGAGAGAGAAATTTGTGGAAGAAAAGATAATTACATGAGGGGAGAGAGTTTAGGGAAAGAGAGGGAAGGAGTTAAGGATGGGGAGAAAGAGAAAAAAAGAGATAGGAGAGAGAGAAGAAACATATTTGAAGAGAACGGGGTGAGAAATGGGGCATGAGAGGATGAGAGAGAACCTTGGGGTAGACAGAGTTTCGTGAGGGAGAGAGAGAGACCGAGAATAAGAGAGAGAGAGAGCGAGGGAGAGAGAGAGAGAGAGTTTTACGAAGGAGATAGAGAAAGAAACCGAGAATAAAAGAGAGTTTAGTGTGAGGGAGAGGAAGAGATTGGATGAGAGAAAGAGAGAGAAAGATTGGGTGAGGGAGTATGATAGGGGAGGTAGAGAGAGAAAGATTGGGGGAGAGAGAAGCATGACTGTGAGAGGAGAAAGAGAGAATGTGAGATCTTGGGGATAGTTGCATTATTCTGAATTGGGGCAGAGGTGGGGAGCAATGAGAGTTTTGTGAAACAGAGAATTCCCTAAAAACAGAGATAGACAGAGATTGAAAAGATTAAGGGAGAGATTAGTTAGAGAGAGGGAAAAGAAAGACACAGAGAAATTCTAGAGTGAGAGAATTAAGGAAGAGATAATAATAAGGGAGGTGAGTGAGAAAGAAAGAAATGGCCTCGGGTCGGCCCACTCGAGAGATAGAGAAAGAGAGGGGAGGGCTGCAGCCTTTAGCTTGGCTCGATGTCGACCCTTGAGTGGTACACCCTTGATAGTCCCTTGAATGCTCTTGAAAGTGGGCCCAAACATGAGGGTAGGATCTAGGATTGGGTATGAATGAGCCTAAGTGGGTTAGGTTAGATAGACTAGACTAGGGTGTATGGTAGGATGATTTTATGTTTAAGTGAGTATGATGTATGAAATGATGTAGGGTATACAAGTATAGAAGAGTACGTGTTATCTCGATTTGTGTTTATCAAGTATTTGAAATAAAATATTCACAAAAATCGCAAAAACGTCGTTTAAATATTTTTATACATAACGTGTATAACATATTATATATAATTTTTTGATTTTTGGTAAAGATGTTTGAGTTTTTTGTTATAATCTTTATATTTACATTTTTTTTTTTTGGATTTTTAAAATGTCCCTCATTACGAATTAATTTTCTGAGTCTATTTTTTTACACATTTTTAATATTTGGAGTCTTTTAAGTTTCTCTTTGATTTTATATAAGTTTTGGTATCTCCATTTTATTTTTAATTTTGTTTTTCTCTTTTCAATATATCTATAGGTTTTGGCCCACTCAGGCGAGTACACTCGGCTTAGTAACTCGTCTTGGCCAAGGGCGACCCAACCAATTAACTCATATCATCCAAGGCCTTGACTTATATTCATTAATATTTCTCTTTCTAGACCTAGATGGACCTAGACCCAATGCAAGTCTAGATCGGGTCTCGCACCAACTGAGTAATATTCCTAATAAGTATCCAACGTCAGTTGAAATTATTTAGGGAAAAATAAAGAGATAAGCAAGGCAAAGTTATTCATGGAAAAGATAATAAATGAGCTTCCAAGGAAAATTAACTCCCCATTATTTCACGATTCTAATTAGCGCAAGTGGTATACATAAGTGGGGATTGGAATAACCAAGTTTTAATCTTCACAAGTGAGACAGCCATGTCTGTTCTATCTCAATTATCATCACACTTCTTTTTCCTCACCATCATCATCGCTTTCCAATACTTTTACTCTGTGTTAACAGTGCCTGATGGTACGGAGGTGTCGCACTTTCCAGGCTTTGATGGCCAATTTCCTTCTAAACATTATGCAAGGTGGGTAATCATCAAAACTCTGGCCATAAAACTCCTCTATTATAATGTTTTGTATTTGGCCATGAGATGTTTTAGGAGTTATGTACTTTGTGGACATGTTTAAGGGTACATTTGTTGGAAGTTGTTGCCGGGCAATGAGTCAGGTGGCGCAGCCCTAAAATGTAGGGCCTAGGCCATGGGCCAGGTTCGGTCCAGCCCTCTGGTTTTTTTTCTCTTTTAATCATTTGTTCATAGCTCAGCCCAGTTTTGCTTGGGGGCATGGGCCAGAGGCTGGCCCAAGCCGTTGCTTGCCTTAGTAGAAAGTGCAATGTATAAAGCCACTCTTGGATTTTCCACATAATCCTTGAGACCTTATTTTGTTGCGTGAATAATATTTTTAGAATAACGTTGATGTAGAGTACGGTTGCATACTCTAGTGACAATGTTTGCATCGTTCAGAAGCATAAGTGTATAACGAAAAGGAAAAGTATATAAAGAGATCATGTACTTTTGGTAGAAAGAGGTCATAATCACTCTTGTTTATCAAATTTCAACTCGGATGGTTATAAGAGTGTCATTGACAAGACCCAAAGATATATATATATATATATATATATATATATATATATATATATATATATATTTGGTTGGTTATAAGAGTGTCATTGACTAGATCCAATGTTAAAAAAAAAAAGTTCTGAACTTTGTGACATACCCATCTAATTTGACATCTAATAGCTACGAGTAATTGTGACCTTCTTGTAATAAATATAAATAGTCTTGTAATATACAGTCCCAAAACAAAATTAAAAATCTTTTGCACCTCGGTCAGCTGGGGAAATGTTCAAATCTGAATCTATTCACATGCAATGCCCTTCCAAAAATTTTTGAATTTTCTTTTGCGAAGTACGGTTGCATAAAACATCCATGTTAGACATGGATTTAAAATTATTTTCAATCTGAAATGAATCTTAAGTCCAAATGTGTTTTAGCATTGGATCCATGATTCTGGATCTAAAAAAAAGGGAAGCTTTCTATGCTTCCCCTACAACATAAAACTTATGTACTTCCCCTAATCCAATTGTCCATTCTGAATGGAGGGCTAAGATTGCCCCAATCACAATATCATGTCTCAACACTATTTTTTTTTTAATTTTATTCTTTAAACTATTTTGACATCAAATTTTGGACATCCATTCCTCTATTAAACTCGCACTAGCGAAAAAATAATAATAATAATAATTTTCAATAAAATTAAATGACCAAAATACCCTTGAAATTTCAAAGGTATTTTTGTCATTATATTTTAACGAAATATTATTTTTAATATTTTTTTATAAATGCGCCCCAATGAGAAGATGGCACGTAACAAATCCCATATTCATACAATTTTTATAAAAATACTAAAACTAAAATACTTTGAGACATCAGATCTAATATCAAATGGTGAGTGACTCTCTTGATCAAAATTGAACGGTTGGATGGTTGGGGGAGGATAGAACTTCTATGCTGTAGGAGAAGTATAGAAACCTTTCCCCTAAAAAAAATATTATCAATTTTGTTATCTGGAAGAATTAAAAGGAACCGTCCAAAACAAAGCTCAAAATAAATTTTATTATTCCCTTTTTTTTTATATTCATGGGCCATAATTAATATTATCAACCTATGAAATTTTCAATCCAAAATTCATCTCTAAGAGAGATCTTCCCATGGAGATGGCATTTAGATGGAGAAACACTAAAACCTCGAGTTTGCTAAAAAGTTGTTACCATGGACTATAGACCAACTTTAGCTTTACCACACAACTCTATATAATTTGTGATGTACGCATGTAAGTTATTAAGTCGACAACATACTAAACAATGATCACATCACCCGACACGTATGGACAAGCGTAGGGGACATCAACACACAGCGCAATTAGGAATTTCGAGGTAAGACTGGTCCAAACCGGGACAGGTTGCAAATATAGACCTAATATTCAACTGCGACCCAACCAAGTGTATTGAGTTTCCTCATGACACTGAGCTGGTCAGAAAACTCGTTTGGGTTTGTATTCATTTATAAAAGATTTCAAAATATAAAGATTATGAGAGTTTAATTTAGACTTCATATTTAGTCTTTTGGGAACCACCCTATCCATATTGCAAAGTTAACAAAAATCATGATTATCATCACTAGAGTCTTTTTCTAACTATTTGGGATGGGCTACATGAATCATGTTTCATTATTATGCTTTATCAATGGCCATGCCTTCAATTAAACTATAAATCACTATGTCATTTCTTACTATTTACATCCATGTCCTTAGGGGTCTTCCCTTTGCCCTTTTAGAGGTTTCCACTTGAACCAAATCTCTCTTCCTTACTGATGTTGTATTAAGTTGAGACTACATATGGCAAGACAAATCTAATTGCCCTCATCTTATCGTTTATTGGGGCTAACCCTAAGTTCCTTCAGATGTACTTATCCTTGTCTCGCCACTCATGCATTTCAACATCATCATTACAACAACACTCAGTCTATGGATATATTGTTTCTTGACCTCCCAATAATCTATCCCATAAAGCACGGAAGGTCTTACAGGCATCAGGTAGAACTTCCCCTTTGTCTTTTTTAGTATTCAACGATCAAAGAAGACTCGAAAATAACATCTCCAATTCGTCCACCGAGCTCAAATTCTAGGCGCAACATCTTCCTCAATCTCCCTATTCTAATGGATTATTAACCCTAAATATCGACAAACTTAACTAATTCCTTTCTACTCTAATTATTACTCAACATACATTTCATATGTTATGTCTTTGTCTGGAAACCTTTTGACTCTAGAGAATCCGTCCAAAGTTTAAAGACAAAGTTGGATAAAATACTAAATAAAATATAGGTTCACTTTTGAATTTAATATGGTTTTTTCATAACCATCCCTAAACTAAAAACATTTGAAAAGTTGGCCCCAAATATTTGAAAGAAAATAGAAAGGGAAGTAAGCAACCATGGGCTTGTTATTCTCGCCACCTCTATGAAAACATAATTCTCATTTCTTGGGATAGAAATTGGGGCATTGGCGGTTAGGGACTTAGGTGCCTCAACATATCGTCCTCAGGCTCCATTCTCATCATTAACACCTCAAACAAAAAAAGAAAAAAAAGAAACGAAAAGAAAAGAAATTGATAGGGAAAGGAAAACTTTTGCCTACAAGGCACCATAAAATTTTGCAGACGAGCATACCCTACAATAAGAACTTATCAAAATGATGCCAGTGTATCTCGCAATTCGAAAACACATAAGGGATAAAAAATAGGTTTCCGTTATGTTTAAAATCTCAGGAATAAAAAATTAGTTTTACACCACTTTGAGAATATTCAATAAATATAGAAAATAAGCCATATATGTTTGTCAATGAAGAAGTCAAAAACATGAAAAAGATGGCATAACCTAAACGTATTTCTTTCTAGGATATATAGTTTTCAATTTTTTATGCTTGGTGATTGTTGAAGAATAAGGTAATAGGGACATTGCTCCTCCCCTAAGAATGAGGAAGATGAGTAAAGAGCAATTTAAAATTGGAATGGAAGAGACATGTGGAATGGTAGGTAAAGTTAAAATTTCCGTAGACCTTTCAAGGAATAAATAAAGTATTTGGGAACTCAAAGGAAATTCTTGATAAGAACCCAATCTACAAATGTTTACCAATCACAAAATTAGATTTAAGGAGGAGGAAGAAGATATGCAATACTAGGAAACGTCTATACCCAAGACTAATTCATGTTTGGTAATCAGACTCTTGGCATGGTAGCACAGCTAGCACTATGCATCCAAAGGTTAATAAATGGTAACAGAGCCATGACATGCCTATTTTACGTGGAAGCTCTAAGAGAAACAGGGAACTCAAGCTCAATCTCATAGTTAGCTCTCTGCATATTCTCTCTACACCTTGCACAGGCTTCCTAAAACAACTATTCATAAAAAGATAACCTTGTAGACAGAATCACATGGACTCCTCTCTATCTTTCAATACAAGAGATAGATAGAATCCCCCATAGCCTACCCTTTAGTTAGATAATTATGTGAAGATAATCATTCATATAACCAAGGGCTTATATCCCAATAAAAATAGGCAAGAATTTTAAGATACGTAGGATTCCCTTCTCTATAAAATAGGAAATCTAATAACTATAAAATAGAAACCTAACATCCCTCATAGGGCTTCTTGAACTGCAAGTTGACAAAACAAATGTCCACATTTAATTGACTTCCATCAAGTGCACAAAATAGATTCCCTTCTACCACCTTCTTCACAAGCCTGAATCCCCCAACCCCAAAAGGAAAAAAGGGCACTCATCTTGGAAATCCCCCAACCCCAAAAGGAAAAAAGGGCACTCATCTTGGAAAGGCATTAATCAAGTCCAAAAATAGCTCAAAGTTAGTAGTGTAAGCAACTTTGTCATTGTATTCACAACTTCCTTCTTAGTGTCCATCTTCAGTAACAAGATGTTAGAATCTTGTTGGAATCTTTGTCGTAGAGTGAACTTATATCGTCAAACTATGGTATTTTTAATGTAAATATCTAACTGATGTTCAAGCTATTTTACTATTTGGCGAGTAATTGTGAAATGTATATGTTAGCTTTGTAAACCACATCATGTGTGTTGCAACAATGTCTTAAAGCCATTTGCTTACTTCAGTAACAATTTCAAATCATTTCGACACTAGTTCACTTAATAAGAAAGAAACATGGGGATTTCTCACAAAATGGTAAAAGCATTTATTTTCTTCATCATTCAAACAAAAGTTGGATTTAAAGCAAATATACAAACATTAATATTAAATTTGAAAATTACTATTGAAATAGGGTTTCTTTTATATTTAATTATCAGCTTAATTGGAGGGGAGTTTTTTATTTGCTTCATGTTTAGAATCTTAGTTCACAAACTATAAGTTTATTTGATGGGTGCGATATATAAATCTTGCTAAAAGTGCAGTATTGGTACTTAAAACCCTTATTAAGCCCTGAAATCCGTCTCTATTTCATATCTATGCAACTTGAGGTCGACATGCTCAATTTGAAGATTTTCTAGTATTGAAACACCTTTTGGGTAGATTTTTGAGGTGCAATTTACTTTTATAGTATAAGTTTGACGTTTTATATAATGTGTTTCTTTATTGTATTTCTGGTCCATTCAAGACTGAGGAGGATCCGGATTATATCATCAATGGGGTGAAAGTAGAACTAAATCCTTTCCGTTGGACCAAAGTAATATTCATCAAGTGGCTTCACCTATGCTTTTCCAGGTTGGATCATAGTAAAATTTCCATCCTTTCTAGCTTTCAAGTGTGACTCCTTGTTGAAGTTCTATATCTACTCTTCATAGTTGCCAATGTATAGAATGTGAGGATGATGAGCTTCCAATGCACTCTCTTCAGTATGACTTATTAAGCAGATGACTTTTAGCATGTGAATGGATACAATATGCATGTAAGAGTGAATTTCCTCTGTCAAATTCTTCTGCATTTTTGGTGTCTAGCCTTGTTGATATGGATGGACCTATTGGTACTGGATTCTCATATTCTAATAAAAGTGATGATTACCAAACTGATGATTCCAAAACTATAGCAGATATATATGACTATGTTTTAAAGGTCAGCCACCCTATACTCTGCTAAAGGACCTAATTAGAAATTGTTTGTGATGTTCACTTACAGTTTTATGATGCAGTGGTTTCACGAGTACCCTGAGTTCTGGTCTAATCCACTTTACGTTACTGGATGTTCATATGTTGGAGCTTATGTCCCAACTTTGTCACTAGAAATTGTGAAAGGTAGCACTTATATTAATAATTCTTTTTGGTTAGTGTAATAATTTTCTTTATTAAACCAGGCTACCCTTATAGAAGCTTTATTCTTGATCATTGATAGTTGAACTTATCAGCCTAATAATTAATTCTGTGTATTTCTTAAAAGGTACATTGACATGACTCCTTAGTTAAAATTATTCTTTTTATTTATGTATAAACATATAATTTATTATTGCAAGAATAGAAGAGGGGGTGAAGCCAAACTTAAATTTCAAGGTAACTATGAATTTCATCCTTACTCAAAAGAAGGATATGACTTTGTTGATGATATAATCTAGTTACCTAAAAGACATTATGGAGATGTAATTGAAATTTTCAAATTTACATTTGAATGGAAGTCAATGAGAATATACTTGATTTCATTGCATTACTAAAATAAACTAAACTATGAGTGTTGTTTCTATGTCAGATCACCAACATGATTTATAAGTTTTTTGAAGAAACTATGATTTCCCTCTCTAGTTACAATGCTCACAAATAAGAATGCAGTAACCAAACGTAGATGGTTATATATAAGCATTCTATAGTGTAATTTGGGTTCTAATTCATTTTCTATTTTGTTGGTGTACCTGGGCTACTCTGTAGGCAATGAGCTTACAGATTATGATATCCTTTTAGAATCTAGGGTTCCATTTGCTCATCGAATGGGACTCCTTTCAAATAAACCATATGAAGATTTAAGAATATCATGTCAAAGGAATTATTGGAACTCCATCCACCCTGATTGTCTAAGGAATATCGAAGCTCTTAGGAAGGTAATGTATAATTTTTAACTTTGTATTTTTAGATCAAATTTATCATGATTTAGGGGAGTTACCCTTCCATATATTGTGTTGTAGAATACTGGTGGGATAAATATTGAACATGTTCTTTTCCCATATTGGCACTTTGAGATGGGCATCTGTAGAAGTACTCGCAATGCAGAGGAAAGAGTTCAAATGTATTATGGTTGTGACGAGAATAGGTACGAAGTTGACTGTTTTGGAACAAACAATGTAGGAGTTTTGGAAAATGCAAATGGATATCATCGCAATCGGGAATTCTATTGCAATGTGAGTCATATTTAGATTGACGAGAGATTTTCAATGGAAGCATGAAGTAGACAAGTGAGAATGGGGTTGGGGTCAGGGTGGTTGCACCACCTAGGCTCTGATTAGAGGTCACGGCCCCATTCTCACTAACAATTTCAAAATATTGAATCTTTCCAAAATGGATAGGAGCCTGTAATCTCCATTGATCTACACTAAAGAAAAATTCATTTGGGGCACCAAACTTATTTCTTTGCCCAACTCAAATACCACTTTTGGGCTAGGTAGTGGACCCAAAATATTTTTAAAACACTCTCTCATAGAAAAAAAAAAAAGTAAGATTCATGAAAATCATGCATTTGGAGCCCCGTAAAGGCCACAAATTTTTACAATTCTGAATAAAATTTCAACTATCGGTTCCATTAATGGAATATATTTGAGGAGATTTGGAGGTAAACTATATCAAACTTAGAATCCCCTAATTCTAACAGAGTCCCAAAATGTTTTAAGTGCCTGGAACCTCAAAAGTGGTATTTGCGGTGGCAAGAGCGCATTTATGGTGCCCCAGTAGAATACAATATCACATCCCTTAACTAAAAGATGAGATGTTTATTGTGTAATTTTTAATATGTTGAGAAGTATTTTTGAGGTTTACCCAAACAATATCTTCTTAAGTTTTTCAAGAATATCTATATATTGTTTTACAATTATTCTATACAAAACTAAGAATGTATAAACTTAATGTTGTATTAATGGTACTATGATAACCGGCCCATGGTGTTATTTAGCTCAGAATCTTCAAGGAGGGATTTGCATGCACGACCGGTATTTTTTCTCTTTACTTGTAGCTTTTTTTTTTTTTTTTTAAGTTCTATTAATCTACGTATAAAACAGAAGGGCAACAATGTCGAAGAGATACCAAGGCGGTATCTCAGCGACTTATATTAGAAACTCCTCTAAAATCAAAGGACCATACTCACCTCCATTAACGAATTACAAAAAGCAAAATTACAAAAAAGTACATCCATTAGCTAGTAAGTCAGTATTGACATCTTCCAACATGTTGAAAACACAGGGATTGTTTTAAGCATAAGATTTGAATCTCACATTTCAATCTCTCCAAGTGCTTGTAGAGGTTAAAGTACACCGGCATTCCTATACTAAAGTTATACAAATGCCACCGTACTTGGATCCTGAAATATCATTAGAAATTTTAACATTGGGAAATGAATAACTAATTGCTTGATAGCTTAGAGTCTTAACAATTAAGCGTGTCTGAGCTTTAAAATGTGACAAGTTTCAAACTACATTATGTTTTTTTATCTTTTTTTTTTTGGGAAACGTTTCTATACTTCTCCTATAGCATAGAAGATCTATCCAACCATTCAATTTTGATCAAATAAGCCACTCTATTTTATCTTAGTTCTGATGCCTTAGAGTATTTTATTTTTAATTTTTTATATACAAATTGTATGAATATAAAATTTGGTACGGGTCATATTCTCATGAGCGCACCTATAAAAAATATTAAAAATAATTTTTTAATTAAATATAATGACCAAAATACCCCTTAAATCTTTTAGGGGTATTTTGATCATTTTATTTTATTGGAACATTATTTTAATATTTTTTTTACAAGTGCGTGTTTAATAGAGGATTGGACACCCAAAATTTTGTGTGAAAGTAATTTATATAAAAAGAGTAAACATAAAACAATGTAGAAACATGACATTGTGATTGGTACAATCTTAGCCCTCCATTAAAAATGGAAGGGGATGTATATAAGTTTTACATTGTTGGGGAAGCATAGAAAGCTTGCCCGTTTTCTTTTTCACAACAAACATTATGTTTTTTTTTTTATCTTAATACAAGGTGAAGTCCTAATCAATCGATGTTTCTAGGTCTGTTCTAAATTATATATTGGAGGCAGTTTCTGTAAGGCCTAACCATTATGAAAATAAAGTAAAGCCTCACCTCAAATCTTCATCTAGAAAGAACTTTGGGCACCGAAAATGTCTATGATGGCTCTAAAATCAATTTCTAATACTGACTATGAAATTTGAAACTCAAAAAATGACACAGATCTTATGGATCCATGGGCACTTATTTTTAGGGCAAAATGAATTGGTCGAGATAGGTTGTCGCAATATATACTATTTTTCGGGCCTGAAATCCTAATTTTTACCATAATGGCCAAGGCTGCGATGATCGATTTAAAACTTTCTGATGCTGGAATTGCCAATTTCTCGCAACTGAAAATAAAAAAGAATGCATGAGTGGAATTAATTTATAACGACCAAAGAAGATGGTAGTAATGCAATGGAAACTGAGAAACATGACTTTTATATGTGTAAGGTATTTTGAGAGTAACTGTGGTTCGTTTTTCTTTTTTCTTTGTTATTTCCTGGGATTGAAAAAGCCTTTTATGGCCTATTTGGAAACCTAGAGAGGCTTCTCTTGGAGATGTCTACGTGTATTTTCTCATCTTGGAAGCAAAAATAAGGAAACCAATATTCAACTAAAATAGGTGGAATTGCGGTCTCTATGAAATGGTTTTTATATGGACACGAAAATTAATTGTTTAAATCAATGTTGTCAGAGCTGAACTGGTGATCAAACTGGTGAGAGAATAGGCCCGGCCGGACCGGTTCACCAGTTGAACGTTTCACATAATTTAAAAATTAAAAAATAAGAAAAATTATATAAAATAAAAATTAAATATGAACTATCATAAAAATATAGGAAACTAAAAAACTTTACGAAACATATTAGGAACAAAACAATAACATCTATGTAGTACAAATATTTCCATACTTATTGAAATTGAAAAAGAAATTATAAAAATAAATGAATATAAAAACCTTATAATCTTAGCATTTGTTTTAAAAAATGCTGATAGGTCTTCCTATAAGATAAAACATACAGTAATAAATTTGTTTTAAAAAATGCTGATAGGTCTTCCTAAAAGGTAAAAACATACAATAATAAACTTAATAAAGATAAAATCATTAACAAGAACCCAAAAAAAAATTAATTTCAATAATTCGAAAAAGAAAAAAAAAAGGTATATGGCAAAAACCCTAAAAAAAAATTGAAATCGGGTGTAATAGACTTCGGGCTTCAAATCG
The DNA here is from genome assembly GCF_054954075.1 of Amborella trichopoda. Lineage (NCBI taxonomy): Eukaryota > Viridiplantae > Streptophyta > Magnoliopsida > Amborellales > Amborellaceae > Amborella > Amborella trichopoda. The sequence continues at coordinate 40,400,120 of NC_142341.1, forward strand.
GGATGATGGCTAGAATTCACCACGAAAGTTGCCCAAAACTAGGGCTAGGGTTGGGGTGTGTTTAGGTAGAGAGCATGAGAAATATTGTAAAAAGGTTTTTACTCACTCTAAAAAGGGAAAGTATAGAATGAGACCATTTAGCTTTGGTACAAGGTGGTCATATTAATCTTGACCATTGAATGTGAAACTGCGTGGCTGCAATTATTTTATTGACCAAGCTCAAACTTTCAAAGAAATTTTCTTGAACTTTATGACACATCAGAACTATCAAATTTCTCATCAAATGATTGTAAGTAATTGTGACCACCTTGCATTAGATGTAAATGGTCTCATTGGATTCAATTCCCTCTAAAAAATGGTTTTTAAAGCGCCAAATCTTACCAATTTCATCAAAAAACAGAAATAGCCCTAGTAAAAATAGAAAATACAAAAACATGCAAAAAGGTCAAAAAAAAAAAACTTAAAAAAAAAGAAAAAGGGAAGGAAGTGTAAATTTTTTTTACCATCATTGGACTGGCCTCGCCCAAGAACTGCTGAACCTGACTACAACTCTCTCACCATCTTTCTCTAGTATTAATGGATCCAAAGGAAATGTTGCTACCAAAAAAAGAGTTTTTAGGATTACAATATATTAATGCTATCCAAGTAGCATACACCCATATTCCAAGATATTCCTCTTCCAGGAGTCATCTCCCAAGAACAAGCAACTATGGTTATCCCAATGTGCCCTAGTTAGAATTGGTCATTTTGGACAAGAAATCAAGTATAAATTACGATTGACACAAGTTGTTACTTGCTTCCAAAGGTTTTCTAGAATTCACCAATTCGGATTAGGAATCGGCTATTAGGATAAGGAATTAGTAGTAATTGACTTGATGCCTATTTCAAATAGGGACTCATTTTTATTTGATAGATTTACCTGGTTTTATGAGAGAACTGGATGAGTCTATGAGGGAGCCTCACATTTTGGATAGGCCAAATCACCTTGTTCCTACACATTTCATTTTTATTACATTTATTTTAAATTTTTTAAAATTAAAATCAATAATTAACTACCATTTCCCACACTAGAGAATCAATATGCACCAGCCTGGATCAGTCTTCTAGATCAATCAAGTAGGGGACTGACTTACCCTCCTGATCTATTTTTCTAAATACTGGTTGAAACTGTTCAACAAACATCAATTTCCATTCTTAGCTATTATATGGCAATTTAATGCATACTCAAGTAGATATACAACGATTTAGCAAACTTTGCTTTTCATTTATCCTTTGTTTTTCAATCAGTCATGCCTTCTCTGCTTACACACACACATACATGTATATGAGATAATCTACCATTTGCAACCCTTCAAATATAAATAGTAATATTAGAATGGGCAATAAATGGTAAATTTATCTATTATGTGGTTGTTTTTTTAAAGTAGTTTGCTCATCAATCAATAGTGAACAAGTAATTTTCACTGCAAGGCAAGGGGTATTTTGGTGATATTTAGAAAGGCAAAGTTGAAATTTTACTAAAGGACAAGAGTATTGACTAATAAAATTATTGGACACTAACTTGTAAAATGCAATTGTACTTTTGTGAAAATTTCAAAAGATTTAAACAAAAATAGTTATTTTTTTATAAATACACCCATCAAAATATTCAAAAACTATGCTAGGGACATTTGTTTGACCCCACTTTTTAAACATATAGCTTTTTCATTTTGATGAACAATCACAAAATAAATAAATAAAAATGAAAAATGCGTGCCCAAACGTATTTTTCTTAGCCTAACATAGGCCATTTATTTTGTAAGATGCTTAGATCTAAGCCTCTGAAGTAACCTTTTCCTTTTTCTAATTCTATATATGGCTTTGTTATCAATTGATTAACAATGTTGACAAGGAACAAAAAACGTGATTTTGAGTTCCAAAATGAAAAGACAACTGTGATCTAGCCAGAGTATATAAAAATTTTTTGTCTTTCTTTTTCAATTATTTTCTTTTCTTCACAGTTTAGATCTTTCACAAGAAGTCCTTTTTACAATATTACAACTTCAAATAAAACAAGCTAAAAGAATACTATAGGATCTCTAGAACTTGAATCCATTCAAAACCACACAGTTCATTAACAAAGAAAATACACAACTTATGCTTCAGAATACAATATATAATAAATAATATGAAAGAAATAAAACAGGGTGCCGGAGATTATCTCAACCGGGTTTATCACACCCCACATAGAGTCATCACCTTCCGATGTTGCGGGATCTAATTTTCAACCGCCAATCTCAACCGGGAAAGCAAGTTTGGACAAGCCACACTAATGGAACATGAACCTCTTTGTTCACAAACTAAAATACTAAGCGAGTCCCTTCAACAACCTTGTCTGAGAGAGAGATGTTTCTTTTTTCTACAACAACCTTATATTCTAAACACCTAAGAGAGATGAGATATCATGAGAGATACCATGAGAGAGAACCATAAGATGAGAGAGAGTGGGGCATGCCCCCCTTTAGGACTTTCAAGAGAGAGAGAGCTTTTATAAGAGAGAGAGATATCCTAAGTGGGGCATGCCCCCTTTAGTAGGTTGAGAGAGAGCGACGGAAACTATGTGTATGTGATAAGGTGTAGAGTTTTGGGTAGGGATCAATCCTTTTTTATAGTACTTTGAACAAGATTATGGTTTCTTAGGGTTTTCCTTGGCTTGCCACTCATGTAAAATTGAATATGCATTATTGATCTTGTGTGACTTGTAGGGTTAGAGATATGAGCTCTCCATTCTATAAATGAGCCATCAACATCCTATAGAGGGTGCTAGACCATTTCCCCCCACTTTCTAAACCATTTTTCATCAATTAATTCAAATATGCAATTAATATATCATAATATTATCATTTTTATTTTATGCATGAGCTTTCTAATGCATTCCTATATATCATTCAAATTTTCCTCAAGGCTTGAACTTTCTAAAACAACATAACCTCATATCTAAGCTTTAAAGCTTGACCACAAAAACAAAAGGTTTCTCTAGGTGGAGTGTGCCAGCTACTTGGTCACATAATGGCCCCCACCCAATATGCAATGGTGGGCCAAAAAGACCTAATGGGCATCCCATATAATTTAAGTTATTTTTATATTTTAGAAATAAACAAAGTTATTATTTGAATATTTAAATCATTATAAAATCAATATATTTGTTTTTATAAATCCAAATTTGATAAATAAAATATCCATAGATTTAGAAAAATTCAAAATAATAATTCTAAAAATCAAATATAATTAACATAAATAAAATTAAATACTTTGGTGGGAAAATGATCCATATAGTCTAAGAATAAATATCCACTGGGGCACTCCAGGTCCAACCGTGAACTATGAGCTACACATGCTTTCTCAAACCGTCCCAGAGTTGTCCAAGGCTCACAGTCCATCTAGGGGATCACTAGTGCGTCACCAAAGTCTAGCCAATGGGCAATGGGTTGCAGTCTCATTATATGGATTTCAGGTCCTCCCCTTGGAGACGAAACCAAGGTCCTCCTAACCTAATGCAATCTATAGCTCGATGCATAGAATGGAACCCAATGTATTGGGTAAAACAAACAAAGTACTTTTAAAGATGCTTTCTCAATTATCGGACTTATTCATCAAAGTGAAAAAAGTGTTATTTTAAAAACTAAGATCAAAGAAATATTCTTAACTTATATTTTAATAGTGTCTTTTAATATGTCATTATGGAATTCAGAATGAATATATTCGAGGGAACTTAGTAGTGGCTCCAATAGGCAATAAAATGAGAAAAGTAGACTTAGGTGGTCTTGCCAGGTACAATGTCAACTTAGAATAGCACAAGTTATGTAGGACAATTTGGTTCAGTAGAAGGCTCTAAAAGGGTAAGGAAAATTCTCAAAAGGCCCAAAACGATATGGACAAAAGTAGTGAGAAGAAATATGGTAACTTATGGTACAACTGAGGGTAAGGCCCGTGATAGAGAGCAACGGCAAGACAAGATTCGTGTAGCTGATCCCAAATAATTAGAATAAAGCTTAGATGATGATGATGATGATGATGATATTTATGTGGGTGGTGATTTCATGCAATAATTTTCTAGTAATATAATGAAAAGTACCATCAAAAACTTTGTTTTAACCATTTGTAGGACCCCTAATATTTAAACATACACTATTTTCATTGAGGCAAATAATATTCAAAAAACAAAAATTCTAAAAGTCACTTTAAAAAGTAATTTTTTAACTCAATGAATATAAACCCTTTATTTGATGGGGTTATTAGATATAGGCTTTAAAGGAACTCGATTTTATCTTAAATTTTGTAGATGTTCTTATCAACATTAGATTAACAGGTTGAATTTCTTGCTCCACACACACACACACATACACACACACACGTGCACACACACACACACACATACACACACACACACACACACACACACACACACACATATATATATATATATATGAGATGAAAGAGGAAAGAATATTTGGGTCACCATATGGGAAATATGGCTTCCTCTAGAGAGAGAGGTAGGGGCCTCCTGTACATGAGAAGCAAGGCCTCCCCTTAGAGAGAAAAGAGTTTCATATCGAGAGAAACATTGCGATGATGCCTCCTATAGATTGAGAGATTGGCTTTTTGTAGAGAAACAGTTCTCATGGAGATTTTGGACCTTTTTTCCTTTTAGTTAGAGAAAATTCAGTTGTTCTCAAGGTTCTCCTCCTGGACAGTGGTCTAGTTATGGAATAGAGATGAGAGATTGGCAATGGTGCAAGTCGAGAGAGTATGTCATAAAGGGTTTGGTCAACTGGGTTTTGTCAAGGGTTAGAGAGAAAACTCTCTGTCCCAAAATTTATGATGTAACTTTCATTAGTATAGTGGATTTCAATTTTCCGTTCCCTTAGATGTAGTTCCATCTGTGACAAATCATGTAAATCCAAGTATTCTCTTTTTGCATTACTTCTTTCCTGCTTTACTTTTCTTGCTTCATGCCGGTTCTATTTTTTTCTTACTTTATTTGCCAAAATTAACTCATTGAGTTTAGAGCTTTCGCGCACATAAGAATCATCCCTCAGAAATAAAAACCAATTATCATTGATTTTCTTCTCATGAGATTTCACGTCAATTGTGTATGAGAATAGATTTTTTTTTTAATCCACTAATTCCATTTAAGTTCGAATATTTTGAGAATAATTTTTGGATAGGTTTTCTATGTGTAAGCCGACTCATATGTACACATACATCCCCTGTCTAAAATACATCTTAAAGATAGATTTTATTTTATTCAATTTTTTAGGAATTCATGATCTAGGCTAAGATGGTCATGAATATTAAAACATAAAAAATGAAATAAAATAAAATTTGAATTGGTTTTTTTGGGGTTTTTTTTTTTTAACATATGCTATTTATGGCTAGTGCACTTCACACGATGTCCATCTTAAAGGTGGTTTGTGGGTCATTGCGCTCGTTTGTCCGTTGACTCACATAAAACATTTCCATATGTTTTTTATAAGAAAGTATATAATATGATTACTTATTTTTGGTATAAGGATGCCTAAATTACAATTAACTATTAAATGTAAAATTCAACAGCCGGGGTGTGCCTTAGGTTGAACTCAAAAGTCTCGATTGTTTTTGAGCTTTGTAATGCATGTCAAGTTGTTGGAATTCACATCTAATGGCTAGAAAAGATGGCAACCTTCATGTAGAAATAGTAAATGGCCTCATAGCACACATTCCCATAAAATATTTACAAGACGTTTGGTGGGTTCACATCTTTGCGTGGTGTTGACAGGTAGAAGTAGCTGGAAAGTGGAAAAGGTGTTCCGATAGGCTCAACTATCGACAAGAAAAGATAAGCTTGATCCAACATCACTTAAATCTCACTTTGAAAGGTTACAGGGCCTTTATTTACAGGTTATTCATTTGTCTACCTATTGTTTCTCACTCAATTTTACATATATCACTTGTGCTCTTATAGCAAATGATCAATTAGAGCTGTACTAGGAAGTGTTTGCCTATATGATTGATGGGAGGGGTTCAAAAGTAAAAAGTGATAAGTGGGTACTCTTCAACAATTTGTGTATTCTAATGCATTGAAATTTAACCATTATTTAACCTTTGGAGGCCCACCCTAATTTTCCTTAGACAAGTCCCCCTCCCCCTTATTGTCATTGAAAAGTGATATTTAATCTTTTTAATACACAGCAAGTTACATCAAACAAAATATGAAAGTATAAAGCAATCCTACACAAATCCCCTGACTACTAATCTAGATGTGTACCCTGCTTAGCAAGATCATCTGCCGCCCCATTTAACTCATGCTAAACATGAGTAAAGGAGGCTTTCAACTTTTCACAAAACTGTAAAAATTTGAACCACAAAGATTTTAGATTCCAAGGCACTTGTTGCTCTAATTTACACCACTTAACAATGTTAAAAGAATCGCCTTTCACCTCTATAACAATACCCAACTAATTTTCGACAATGACTTTCAAGCCCCTGAGCAAAGCTAGCGTTTTGCCTCATTGGCTTGAGTGAGAGAGAGAGAGAGCGCCAAAGCTTGTGGAAGGTGAGAAGAGGGGTTTGATAATCATAAAAAGGAAGAGGTGGCAGCATGCAGAAGCCATGTGTCACCACAAAGACTTGCAGGTGCCACTTGGCACCCAGGTGGCATACAGTTGGTGTCCAAGTGGCTTACTAGTGGCTAACATGAGCCACAAGGCAGTCATTAGAAATCCCCCTTCAAGCATTCACTCACGGCAGAACACTTATGGCGACTGATCCTTTGCACGTATGACGATTGATCCTTACACTCACGGCAGCTGATCCTGTGCACGCACGATAGCTGATCCTTACACTTACTGTGGCTGATCCAGTGCATGCATAGTGACCGATCCTGTGCACGTACGGTGGCTGATCCTGTGCACGCACGACGGTTGATCGTTACACTCACCGTGGCTGATCCTGTGCACACACGGCGGTTGATCCTTACACTCACAGCGGCTGATCCTGTGCGCGCACGGTGGTTGATCCTGTGCACACACGACGCCTGATACTTACACTCACGATGGCTTGAACTCTCTGTTGCGCACGACGGCTTCCCACACATGCACGACGGTGTAACTCCTGCCGATGACCTCCCAGTGCACTTCATGACGTGCTCGGACCTTTTTGGCTTGGGAAGTGTCTTGTCTTGAGTGACATGGCTTGTAATGGGCTCAGGTGGAGTTGCTTTGAAGATCTTAGCTGTAATGAGTTCAAGCCAAGCTAATTCTAGCTTAGGGGCTTGAACGGGTGATGGCTCAGGTTGTTTGGACTCGATGGGGCTGTTAGTATCAGACTGGCTCTTTGCTCCATTTGTAGGCTCTTCTTTGCCCCGGACTAGACTTTGAACCTTATGGATGACCACCCTTATCATGCCCCGAGCCACCTCTTTGAGATTCACCATGTGACATGCTGCCCTAATCTCATCCGCATCAAGGAGGGCAAGAGGGGAGAAGGAGTTCAGATCTATGGAAGGGAAATTTTTAATGTTCATTCTTTTTTCCATCCTTGAGTCGAACCTTCAGCATCTTAGTCTCTTGGCCTCACATCTGGGCTTGACCATTATTTTCCTTCTTAATGGCAAGGTAGAATTGCCCCCAAGCGAAGGCGAGCAAAACTTCTAGACTCCTTTCACGTTTGCTCTCAAAACTAGGGGCAATGTGAGACCTGTGTGTGTGTGTGCAGAGTCTGAAGACGTGTTTGCGGTGACTTGGGGACCAACCCTTAGTGAGGTAGAAGGTTTAGCCTTTGGGTTATCAGCCTTGGTGATTGGAGTGGCCTTATGGCCACCAATTTTTGCATGCAAATATATGTGCGCACTTGACCTACGACTGGCTCGGTGGTCGTGTGCTCTTTGAGGGATGGCTTTCGAGCTGCCCCGAACTGAGTGAATAGTATGCAATACAATTGGAGTGACTTGAGGGTCACTTTTCACTATGGGTTTGGGTCCCAAAAGACCCAGAGCATGTGAGCGACTCGGGGTGGCCTTTTGTTTGCCCTGAAATGATTAGTTAACGGTTTAGCTGCTAGTCGTGTTGGGTGTAAGTGTGTGTCGAGTGGCCTTGTGGCCTTCCAACTACGATGGCTGTGAGATGTGCGGTGTCGAGATGGGCGTCACGCGTGTGGAGTGAGTTGGGGTTAACCTTTTTGTTACATGTAGGAGCAACGATTGTAGAGGAGCCAGTTGCGATAAGAAGGGGAGCAGCTTTAGGCCCACTATTAGACTCGAGATTGTTGGAGGTTCCACCTGTAACTGAGTGAGCATGAGGGGCGATGGTTTTAGAACCACCTATGCTCTTAGCAACGACAAACGTTCTGTTGATGCCGGTAGAGGGGTAGTGAGGGGTTAAGGGCCCCCTTCTCACTTTAGGTTAGGCCAGAACGCAAATGCAAGCAGTTTGGTTGCTTTGCAGAAGAAAAGAAGAAGACATAGGTTGAAAGACCTTACCTCAAAAGGACAAGCTCGCTAATGCCGGGACCATAAAGTCCCTGACTTGAAAATAGGAGTTGGAAAATCCCAAAGCCATATTTAAGTGTGGGTTAAGTGTTGTGCAGGTTTGTGAGCAAGCGCCACCCCAGTGGAGTCCCTAGTTGGTGTGACTTGGACTTTCTGTTAGCCCAAAGGAGTCTCGGGTTAGGGACCCGAGTTCGGCAGTAACCCTTTCTCAAACCACCACAAGCGAAGCGTGCGGATAGATACAAACAATGGGAGAATTTTAGTACAATGATTATGACGTTAAGAGCCTACCTTGTAATCGAATTCATGGGAGGATCCTGGGTAGATTCTTAGATCACTAGAGAAAGTCCTCAGACTGTCATTGCAGTTTGGTTTGAATTCGACTCCGCCGCTTCATTGCACAACACTAGAATCACGCGTATCTATTGGTTTTGAGACTTGTCTCCAACTTTGTATGAGAGATTTGAGAGGTGGCGATTATGTTTCAGGGTTCAGAGGTTAAATGAGAGATAAAAGAGAAATATGGTCAAAACAAAGGGAAGCCAATAACTAAAAAGATGGAAAAAGATTTTTTTAAAAAAGAAAAGAGGTTCATGAAAAACAGGAAGCCTTCTGGCATCATCTCTCCAGAGAGGTATTACGAAATGACAGAGGAAAGATACTCAATTTATGATCGAAGTACCCCGAAGGATTCTGGGGAACAGAGTCTTGAGGGTCGAACCCTCGCGAATCATTTCCGAATATCCCCCTTATGAATGGTATTAGACAATAATGATAAATGATTTTATGCATGCATGAGTGGTGAGTAGTTATGAATGGCATGAGTAATCCAAATGAGGATATGGATTGTAAATGTGTGTTAAAAAAAATATATATGTAACAAGAAATTTGAAGCAGTAGTTTCTAGAAAAAGATAAAAAGAAAGAGAGAAAGAGACGAATAGAGCAAAAAGAAGACCTCTCATTCTTTAGACATCTTTCCAATGTCCCCTCTGTAAGAAGGTAACCGAGAACGTCAGAAAGATCCCTAGATTTCAAGCAAAATCTAGAGCACTAAGGAGCATCCAAGGAGAATAAACTCAAGAGAATACGAGCCTGAAGATCCTCGCAAGGGCAATCCTAAGTTAGAAAGGTAGAATAAATATGAAAAAGAAGAGATAAAAGAGAAAGGAGAATAGCGAGAGGGAAAGGGAGAGAGAGATGTGTGAATGGAAATAAGTGATAAGAAATCATTGAAAGCAAATAGAAATCTTAGAGAGCTCAAAATCAAACGGAATGGACGCTAATACGTGATAAAGAAATGATGTAAGAATTTTTAGAAAGAGAGTAGAAGAAAAAAGTACAGATTTTTAAAGAAAAGATGAAAAGAGATAAAGTGCATATTTATAAGAACTTTTTTATTATGGAAGCAAAATGAAAGTTTTATGGTAGAGAAATTTAAATGATAATGGGAGAATTGATGAGTTTTCTTGAATAATATCTAATAGAAAAAGAAAATAGAAACTTGAAAACAACGGAAAAATAGGTAAAAAGAAGAGATGAAGATAGAGACAAGATGGAGGAAAGAAAAGGAGATTGAGATAATGATGGGAAGGAATAAAAATGAGGGAGGGATGGAGGGAGAGAGAGAAATTTGTGGAAGAAAAGAGAAGTACATGAGGGGAGAGAGAGAAATTTGTGGAAGAAAAGAGAAGTACATGAGGGGAGAGAGAGAAATTTGTGGAAGAAAAGAGAAGTACATGAGGGGAGAGAGAGAAATTTGTGGAAGAAAAGAGAAGTACATGAGGGGAGAGAGTTTAGGGAAAGAGAGGGAAGGAGATAAGGATGGGGAGAAACAGAAATAAAGAGATAGGAGAGAGTGAAGAAACATATTTGAAGGGACAGGGGTGAGAAATGGGGCATGAGAGGATGAGAGAAAACCTTGGGGTAGACAGAGTTTCGTGAGAGAGAGAGAGACCAAGAATAAGAGAGAGAGAGAGTTTTGCGAAGGAGATAGAGAAAGAAACCGAGAATAAAAGAGACTTTCGTGTAAGAGAGAGGAAGAGATTGGATGAGAGAAAGAGAGAGAGATTGGGTGAGGGAGTATGATAGGGGAGGTAGAGAGAGAGAAAGATTGGGGCAAAGAGAAGCGTGACTGTGAGAGAAGAAAAAGTGAAGATGATATCTTGGGGATAGTTGCGTTACTCTGAATTGGGGGAGAGGTGGAGAGCAACGAGAGTTTTGTGAAACAGTGAATTTCGTGAAAATAGAGATAAAGAGAGATTGAAAAGATTAAGGGAGAGATTAATTAGAGAGAGGGAAAACAGAGACACAGGGAAATTCCGGCGTGAGAGAATAAAGGGAGAGATAATAATAAGGGAGGTGAGTGAGAAAGAGAGAGATGGCCTCTTGTCGGCCCACTCGAGAGAGAGAGAAAGAGAGGGGAGGGCTCGAGCCTTTTGCTTGGCTCAATGTCGACCCTTAGGTGGTACACCCTTGATAGTCCCTTGAATGCTCTTGAAAGTGGGCCCGAACATGAGGCCAAGGTCTAGGTTTGGGTGTGAGTGAGCCTAAGTGGGTTAGGTTAGAAAGACTAGACTAGGGTGTATGGGAGGATGATTGTATGTTTAAGTGAGTATGATGTATGAAATGATGTAGGGTATGCAAGTATAGGAGAGTACGTATTATCTCGATTTGTGTTTGTCACGTATTTCAAATACAATATTCAAAAAAATCCCAAAAATGTTGTTTAAATATTTTTATACAGAACGTGTATAAAATATTATATATAATTTTTTAATTTTTGGTAAAGATTTATGAGTTTTTTGTTATAATCTTTAGGTTTACATTTTTTTTTTTTGGATTTTTAAAATGTCCCTAATTACGAATTAATTGTTTCGGTCTATTTTTTTACACTTTTTTATTATTTGTAGTTTTTTAAGTTTCTCTTTGATTTTTTATAAATTTTGGTATCTCCATTTTATTTTTAATTTTGTTTTTCTCTTTTCAATATATCTCTAGGTTTTGGCCCACTCTGGCGAGTACACTCGACTTAGTAACTCGTCTTGGCCAAGGGCGACCCAACCAATTAACTCATATCATCCAAATCCTTGACTTATATTTATTAATATTTCTCTTTCTAGACCTAGATCAGGTCCCGAACCAACTGAGTAACATTCCTAATAAGTATCCAAGGTCAGTTGAAACTATTTAGGGAAAAATAAAGAAATAAGCATGGCAAAGTTATCGCAATTTTCGTCAGACTTCTTTTTCCTCACCATCAACATCGCTTTCCAATGCTTTTACTCTTTGTTAACAGTGCCTGATGGTGCGGAGGTGTCACGCTTTCGGGGCTTTGATGGCCAATTTCCTTCTAAACATTATGCAGGGTGGGTAATCATCAAAACTCTGGCTATAAGACTCCTCTATTCTAATGTTTTGTATTTGACCTTGAGATGTTTTAGGAGTTATGTATTTTTGTGGACACGTTTTAGGGTACATTTGTTGGAAGTTGTGCCCCAGCAATGAGTCAGGTGGCCCAGCCCTAAAAAGTAGGGCCTAGGCCATGGGCCAGGTTCGGTCCAGGCCTCTGTTTTTTTTTTTCTCTTTTATTCATTTGTTCGTAGCTCAGCCCAGTTTCGCTTGGGGCCAAGGGAAAGAAGCTGGGCCAGGCCGTTGCTAGCCTTAGTAGAAAGTGCAATGTATGAAACCACTCTTGGATTCTCCACAGAATCCTTGAGACCATATTTTGTTGCGTGAATTATATTTTTAGAATATTGTTGATGTAGAGTACGGTTGCATACTCTAGTGACAGTGTTTGCATCGTTCGACACCATAAGTGTAAAACAAAAAGGAAAAGTATATGAGGAGATCATGTACTTTTGGTAGAAGGAGGTCATAATCACTCTTGTCTATCAAATTTCAACTTGGATGGTTATAAGAGTGTCATTGACTAGACCCAAAGCTATATATATATATATATATATATATATATATATATATATATATATATATATATATATATATATATATATATATATATATATATATATATATATATATACCGTTATAAGAGTGTCACTGACTAGATCCAATGTTAAACAAAAAAAAATTCTGAACTTTGTGACATACCCATCTAATTTGACAACTAATAGCTACTAGTAATTGTGACCATCTTGTAATAAATATAAATAGTCTCATAATACACAATGCCAAAACAAAATTAAAAATTTTTTGCACCTCTGTCTGTTGGGGAAATGTTCAAATGCGGACCTATTCACATGCAATTCCCTTCCAAAAATTTGTGAATTTTCTTTTGTGAAGTACGGTTGCATAAAACATCCATGTTGGACATGGATTTAGGATCATTTTCAATCTGAAATGAATCTTAAGTCCAAATGTGTTTTAGCATTGGATCCATGAATCTGGATCTAAAAAAAAGGGAAGCTTTCTGTGCTTTCCCTACAACATAAAACTTATATACTTCCCCTTATCCAACTGTCCATTCTGAATGGAGGGCTAAGATTCTCCCAATCACAATATCACGTCTCTACACTATTTTATTTTTTATTTTATTCTATGAACTATTTTGGCACCAAATTTTGGATGTCCATTCATCTATTAAACTCGCCCTAGCAGGGGAAAAAAAAAAATTCAATAAATAAATGACCAAAATACCCTTGAAAGATTCAAGGGTAATTTGATTACTATATTTTATCGAAATATTATTTTTAACAATTTTTATAAATGCGCCCCAATGATAAGAAAGCACGTACCAAATATCATATTCATACAATTTGTTTAAAAAAAACTAAAAATAAAATACTTTGAGACATCAGATCTAATATCAAATGGTGAGTGGCTCTCTTGATAAAACTTGGACGGTTGGATGGTAAGGGGAGGATAAAACTTCTATGCTGTAAGAGAAGTGTAGAAATCTTTCTCCTAAAATAAATATTATCAATTTTGTTATCTGGAAGAATTAAAACGAACTGTCCAAAACAAAGTTCGAAATAAATTTTATTATTCCCTTTTTTTTTTATATTCATGGGCCATAATTAACCATAATTAATATTATCAACCTATGAAATTTTCAATCCAAAATTCATCTCTAAGAAAGATCTTCTCATGGAGATTGCATTTAGAAGGAGATGCACTGAAACCTCAAGTGCGCTAAAAAGTTGTTACCATGGATTATAGACCAACTTCAGCTTTACCACACAACTCTATATAATTTGTGACGTACGCATGTAAGTTATTATGTCGACAACATACTAAACTAATCACATTTTCCAACATGTATGGACAAGTGTAGGAGACATCAACAGAAAGCTCAATTAGGAATGTCGAGGTAATACTGGTCCAAACCGGGTCAGGTTCAAATATAGACCTAATATTCAACTGCGGCCCAACTTAATAGACCTGACGAAGTGTATTGAGTTTCCTCATGACACTGAGCACGTCAAAAAACTCGATTGGGTTTGTATTCATTTATAAAAGGTTTCAAAATATAAAGATTATGCGAGTTTAATTTAGACTTGATATTTAGTCTTTTGGGAACCACCCAGTGCATATTGCAAGTTAACAAAAATCATGAACATCATCACTATAGTCTTTTTCTAACTATTTGGGGTTGGCTACATGAATCATGTTTCAATATTATGCTTATCAATGGCCATCCCTCCAGTTAAACTGTAAATCACTATGTCATTTCATACTATTTATATCCATGTCTTTTAGGGTCTTCCCTTTGCCCTTTTAGAGCCTTCCACTTGAACCAAATCACCCCCCCTAACTGATGTTGTTCTAAGTTGACACTACATGTGGCAAGACAAATCTAATTGCCCTCATCTTACCGTTTATTGGGGCTAACCCTAAGTTCCTTCAGATGTACTTATCCTTGTCTTGCCACTCATGCATTTCAACATCATTATTACAACTACACTCAGTCTATAGATATATTGTTTCTTGACCGCCCAATATTCCATCCCATAAAGCATGGAAGGTCTTATAGGTATCAGGTAAAACTTCCCCTTCATCGTTTTTAGCATTCAATGATCACAGAAGAATTCAAAAGAACATCTCCAATTCATCCATCGAGCTCAAATTCTGTGCGCAACATCTTCCTCAATCTCCTAATTCTAATGGATTATTGACTCTAAATATCGACAATAATCTATTTTAGGTACTTTTTGGCCATCAAACTTAACCAATTCCTTGTTTCTACTTTTAATATTACTCAACTTACATTTCATATGCTATATCTTTGTCTGGAAACCTTTTGACTCTAAAGAATCACTCTGAAGTTTTAAGACAAAGTTGGATAAAATAGTAAATAAAATATAGGCTTACTTTTGAATTTAATATTGTTTTTTTGAACCATCCCTAAACAATAAATATTAGAAAAGTTAGCCCAAATATTTGAAAGAAAATAGAACAGGAAGTAAGCAACCATGGACTTGTTATTCTCGCCACCTCTATGAAACCATAATTCTCATTTCTTGGGATTGGGGTTGGGGCATTGGCGGTTAGGGACATAGGTGCCTCAACATATCGTCCTCAGGCTCTAGTCCCACCATTAACACCTCAAACAAAAAAGAAAACAAAAGAAACGAATAACAATAGATAGGGAAAGGAAAGCTTTTGCCTACAAGGCACGATAAAAATTCGAAGACGAGCGTACCCTACAATTAGAGCTTATCAAAATGATACCTAATGTGCCTCTCAATTCGAAAACACATAAGGGATAAAAAATAGATTTCCATTTTTTTTAAATCTCAGGAATAAAAATTAGTTTTACACCTCTTTGAGAATATTCAATAAATATAGAAAATAAGCCATATATGTTTGTCAATGAAGAAGTCAAAAACATGAAAAAGTTGGCATAACCTAAAAGTATTTCTTTCTAGGACATATAGTTTTCAATTTTTTATATTTATAGTATTACTTCTTGTACTTATGGAGAGAAGTTTGCGAAGTATAGTACATGCTAATGTTTCTAAGACTACAGGTACATCACTTTAGGTAATGAAGGGAATGGAAGGTACATGTACTACTATTTTGCTACATCAGAACGCAGTCCTTCAGAAGATCCAATTGTATTCTGGGCTACTGGTGGTCCTGGTTGTTATGAATGCCATTATATACGTTCATGGTTGGTATTTCTAGATTACATTTACTACTTGTAATTTACTCCTAAGAAGTCCACTCTTCATCATTGTGCAGTTTCATTATAAGAAGAATTTGCAAACTTTTCATGGCCCCTTTCAACTAATTATTGTAGTCCTATATTCATGATTCATGATTCATGAATGTTGTTGAAGGTCAAAATGACATCTCATATACAATGACATGAAGTACCATGACTAAACTATCCCATCTCAACACACAAATCCTGTCTATAGCATGTGCAATAGTTTATATCTACATCCTTGAGTGTGTTTTGACTAGTAGGTGCATGTGCCGGTCTCATTAAAAGGTTCTATAACTGATAGTGGTAGCAAGAGTATGAGAAATAATATGAATGAGAATATGTTAGGGTATGTAATTAAATATTGCAAATATGCTTAGCGAAATGAGTAAATTGTTTATGTTATTTAAAGATTACAAACAAAATTTTATATAAAAAATTAAGTAAAATAAAGAAACTTTTGATATCATAGTTCATTAAATTATAACTATATTCGGTATTCATATAATAGTCCAATTAAATTTCAATATTTGTTATTATTATGATTCAATATGTTCATTATTTTATAATTATATTAATAACTAAAATTATTCACGCAATAATAACAATAATAACAATAATATTGTATATATACATTTAGATAATTGTTATTATTATAAATTACTACGTTCGTTATTTTATTATATCAACGACTAAAATTTTTCACATAATAATAATAACAATAATATAATTTAAGTTTATTATAATTTTAATAATAATTTTATTATTATTTTCTTATTTCTATTATCATCATCACCATCATCATCTAATCAAAAGATTATATTATATAACGCAAGCATCATAATTAGAATTCCACTTATTTGTGTAATTGTCATATTATCATTACAATAATACAATTATATTATTATTATCATTAATAATATTTATATCAATCATGATTTTTAATTTTAAAATAATTTCCAATATTAATAATTATTATAATTAAAATAATTAATTATAATAATTATAATAGTTATAAATAGAGTATGAAAGAGAACCATTAAAAATGTGCACCCTCGCTTTATGCCTTTTCAAAATTTTCACTTATAAGTAATTGATGAAGAGTCAGGGTCGATGTAGAGAGACACCACCTATAAAATGTTGTACCCAAATATGTAATTATTAAAGAGTTTTTTTTTTTTGGGTATTTCAGTGGGAAAGACAGGTCCCTACCCGATTTCTCAACTAGATTAGAAGTAAGCTTTTTGAAGGTATTAGTGGGGTGGTGTTAGTGGTAGAAATGGAAACCACAACATGGTGATTAGGATGTGGGGTGCTACCACCATGACCCCAGCCCCTTTCTACATATGTTTAAATCATAATTTCTTGGTGAAGAGTCACAATAGATGTGAATAATAGGGTATAACCCCATAAGCAATCACTAAGAGTTAGTGACTCTTAGAATTTGATGGTTGAGTCCTTAGCGTCTTTCTTTCTCTAAAACAAGACCCCCTTTCCCATTCCTCTCATTATTTTTAGAAGTTTATGTACTCTAACTGTCTCTCTAGAGATAGATCATATTTTTATTTTTACGACATGTGTCCATCCCTTGCTTTTGGCTTAATAATGTAGTATATAGATGCATAAGTTAGCACATATTCCTTTTTGCTTTCTTTCGCTTTTCACATGGTAGTTCAATGATAGGATTTGAATATATGCAAACATTAAAAAATTAACCACTCAACTCCAAGCATGAATTCTTGGATCGTATCCCTAGATTTTAATTGTTGAAAGATAAGGTAATAGGGACATTGCTCCTCCCCTAAGAATAAGGAGGATGAGTAAAGATCAATTTAAAATTGGAATGGAAGAGACATGTGGAATAGTAGATAAAGTTAAAATTTCTGTAGATCTTGCTGGGAAAATAAATAAAGTATATGGGAACTCAAAGAATATTCTTGATAAGAACCCAATCTACAAATATTTACCATTCACAAAATTATATTTGAGGAGGAAGAAGATATGCAATACTAGGAAAGGTCTTTATCCAAGACTAATTGATGTTTGGCAATCAGACTCTTGGCATGGTAGCACAGCTAGCACTATGCATCCAAAGGTTAATAAATGGTAAGAGAATCAAGACATGCCTATTTTGCTTGGAAGCTCTAAGAGAACCAAGGAACCCAAGCTCAAACTCGTACTAGGTCTCCGCATATTCTCTCTACACCTTGCACAGGCTTCCTAAAACAACTATTCATAAAAAGACACAAACCCTATAGACAGAATCACATGGACTCCGCTCTATCTTTCATTACAAGAGATAGATAGAATTCCGCATGGCCTACCCTTTAGTTAGATAATTATGTGAAGATAATCGTTCATATAACCAAGGGCTTATATCCCCATAAAAATAAGCAAGAATTTTAAGAAACGTAAGATTCACTTCTCTATAAAATTGGAAATCTAATAACGATTAGATAGAAACCTAACATCCCTCATAGGGCTTCTTGAAATGCAAGTTGACCAAACAACTGTCCACATTTAATTGACTTCCATTAAGTGCACAAAATAGATTCTCTTCTACCACCTTCCTCACAAGCCCCAATCCCCCACCCCCAAAAGGAAAAAAGGGCACTCATCTTCGAAAGACATTAATCAAGTCAAAAAATAGCTCAAATTTAGTAGTGTTAGCAACTTTGTCATTGTATTCACAACTTCCTTCTTAGTGTCCATCTTCAGCAACAAGATGTTAGAATCTTGTTGGAATCTTGGTCGTAGAGTGAACTTATATCTTTAAACTATGGTAAAGTGTTTCTTTATTGTAGTTCAGGGCCTTTCAAAATTGAGGAGGATTCGGATTATATCATCAATGGTGTGAAATTAGAACTAAATCCTTTCCGTTGGACCAAGGTAATATTCATCAAGTGGCTTCTTCACCTATGCTTTTCCAGGTTGGATCATAGCAAAATTTCCATACCTTCTATCTTTCAAATGTGACTGCTTGTTGATGTTTTATATCTACTCTTCATATTTGCCAATACATGGAATGTGAGGATGATGAGCTTCCAATGCACTCTCTTCAGTATGACTTATTGAGCAGATGACTTTTAGCTTGTGAATGGATACAATATGAATGTAAGAGTGAATTTCCTCTTTCAAATTCCTCTGCATTGTAGGTGTCTAGCCTTGTTGTTATGGATGCTCTTGTTGCTACTGAATTCTCATATTCTAATAACAGTGAGGATTACCAAACTCATGATTCCAAAACTATAGCAGATATATATGACTTTGTTTTAAAGGTCAGCCACCCTATACTCTGCTAAAGGACCTAATTAAAATTTGTTTGTGATGTTCACTTACAATTTTATGATGCAGTGGCTTCATGAGCACCCTGAGTTCTTATCTAATCCACTTTACATTACTGGATGTTCATATACTGGAGCTTATGTCCCAACTCTGTCACTAGAAATTGTCAAAGGTACACTTATATTAATAATTCTTTTTGGTTAGTGTAATTATTTTCTAAATTAAACCAAGCCAGCGTTATAGAAGTTTTATTCTTGATTATTGATAGTTGAACTTATCAGCCTAATAATTAATTCTTTGTATTTCCTACAAGGTACATTTAAAATTTTTTTGAGGTTTTCCCAAACAATATCTTCCTGTGTTTTTCAAGTTAATATCTATATATCCTTTTAGAATTATTCTATACAAAACTTAGAATGTATAAACTTAATGTTGCATTAATAGGACTATGATAACCGGCCCTTGGTGTTATTTAGCTCAGAATCTTCAAGGAGGGATTTGCATGCGCGGCCGGTATTTTCTCTCTTTACTTGTAGCCTTTTTTTTTTTTTTTTTTTTGTTCTATTAATGTAAGTATAAAACAGAAGGACAACAATGTCGAAAAGATACCAAGGCGGTATCTCAACGACCTTAATTAGAAACTCCTCTAAAATCAAAGGACTATACGCAATACCTCCATTAACGAATTACAGAAAAACAAAATTACGAAAAAATACCTCCATTAGCTACTAAGTCAGTATTGACATCTTCCAACATGTTGAAAACACAGGGATTGATTTAAGCATAAGATTTTAATCTCACATATCATTCTTTCCACGTGCTTGTAGTGGTTAAAGTACACCGGCATTCCTATGCTGAAGCTATTCAAATGCCACCGTACTTAATCCTCAAATATCATTAGAAATATTAACATAGGGAAATGAATAACAAATTACTTGATAGTTTAGAGTCTTAACAATTAAGCGTGTTTGAGCTTTAAAATGTGAAAACTTTCAAACTGCATTATTTTTTTTTATCTTGTTTTTTTTTTGGGAAAGGTTTCTATACTTGTCCTATAGCATAGAAGATATATCCACTCGTCCAATTTTGATCAAGTAAGCCACTCTGTTTGATCTTAGTTCTGATGCCTTAGAGTATTTTATTTTTAATTTTTTATACAAATTGTATGAATATAAAATTTGGTACGGATCATCTTCTCATTAGGGCGCACTTATAAAAAATATTAAAAATAATTTTTTAATAAAATATAATGACAAAAATACCCCTTCAATCTTTTAGGGGTATTTTGGTCATTTTATTTTATTGGGAACATTGTTTTAATAGTGTTTTTACAAGTACGTGTTTAATAGAGGATTAGACACCCAAAATTTGGTGTGAAAGTAATTTATATAAAAAGAGTAAAAATAAAATAGTGTTGAAACATGACATCGTGATTGGGACAATCTTAGCCCTCCATTAAAAATGCAAGGGGATGTAAATAAGTTTTATATTGTAGGGGAAGCATAGAAAGCTTGCCCTTTTTTTTTTTACAATAAACATTATGTTTTTTTTTATCTTAATACAAGGTGAAGTCTTAATCAATCTAAGTTTCTAGGTCCGTTCTAAATTTTATATTGGAGGCAATTTTTGGAAGGCCTAGGCATTATGTAGATAAAGTATAGCCTCACCACAAATCTTCATCTAAAAATCACTTTGGGCACCAAAAATATCTATGATGGCTATAAAATCAATTTCTAATATTGACTATGAAATTTGAAACTCAAAAATGACACAGATCTTATGGATCCATGAGCACTTATTTTTAGGGCAAAATGAATCCTTCTAGATAATTTGTCACAATATATACTATTTTTAGGGCTTGAAATCCTAATTTCTACCATAATGGCCAGGGCTGAGATGATCAATTTAAAATTTTCTGATGTCGGAATTGTCATTTTTCTGTAACTAAAAATAAAGAAGGAAGGCATGAGTGGAATTAATTTATAACTACCAAAGAAGATTGTAGTAACATATGCAATGGAAACTGAGAAACATGATTTTTATACGTAAAAGGTATTTTGGGAGTAAATATGGTTCTTTTTTATTTTTCGTTTTAAAAAATGCTGATTGGTCTTCCTAGAAGGTAAAAACATACAATAGTAAACTTGTTTTAAAAAATGCTGATAGATCATCCTAAAAGGTAAAAACATACAATAATAAACATAATAAAGATAAAACCATTAACAAGAAACCAAAAAAAAAATTAATTTCATTGATTCGAAAAAGAAAAAAAATGTATATGGCAAAAACCCTAAAAAAAACTGAAATCGGGTGTAATAGACTTCAGGCTTCAAATTGGCATGATGGCCAGAATCCACCAAGAAAGTTGCCCAAAACTAAGGCTAGGGTTAGGGGGTTTTTAGGTAGAGAGCATGAGAAAAATTGTAAAAGGTTTTTACTCTCGCTAAAAAGGCAAAGTATAGAATGAGACCATTTAGCTTTGGTACAAGGTGGTCATATTAATCTTGACCATTGAATGTGAAACTGGGTGACTGTAACTATTTTATTGACCAACCTCAAACTTTAAAAGAAATTTTCTTGAACTTTGCGGCACATCAAAACTATCAAATTTCTCATCAAATGGTTGTAAGTAATTGTAACCACCTTGTATTAGAAGTAAATGGTCTCATTGTATACAATCCCCTCTAACCAATGGTTTTTTAAGCCCCAAATCTTACCCATTTTCATCAAAAGATTGACATGACTCTAACAAAAATAAAAAATACAAAAACAAGAAAAAAGGTGAAAAAAAAACCTTAAAAAAAAAAAAAAAAAACAAGAAGGAAGCGAGTGTAAACTTTTTTTACCAACATTGAACTGGCCTCGGCCAACAACCGGTGAATCTGCCTGCAGCTCTCTCACTATCTTTCCAAAGTATTAATGGATCCAAAGGAAATGTTCCTACAGAACAACGAGTTTTTAGGATAACAATTTATTGATGCTATCCAAGTAGCATACACCCATATTCCAAGGAGTCATCTGCCAGGAACAAGCAACTATGGTTATCCAAATGTGCCCTTGTTAGTATAGGTAATTTTGGACAAGAAATCAAGTATAAATTACGATCGACACAAGTTGTTACTTTCTTCCTAAGGTTTTCTAGAATTCACCTATCCGGATTAGGAATTGGCGATTAGGATAAGGAATTAGTAGTAATTGACCTGATTCCTATTTGAAATAGGGACTCATTTTGATTTGATAGATTTACCTGGTTTTATGAGAGAACTGAATGAGTCTATGAGGGAGCTTCACATTTTGGATCGGCCGAATCACCTTGTTCCCACCCATTTCATTCTATATTATATTTATTTCAAAGTTTTTAAAATTAAAATTATTAATTAAATTATTTTGCTACCAATTCCAACACTAATGATTCGGTATGCACCAGCATGGATCAGTCATTACATCAATCAAGCAGGGGACTGACTTACCCTCCTGATCTATTTTTCTAGATACTGGTTGAAACTATTCAACAAATATCAATTTCCATTATTAGCTATCATATGGCAATTTTATGCATACTCAAGTAGATATACAACCATTTAGCAAATTTTGCTTTTCATTTATCCTTTGTTCTTCAATCAGTCATGCCTTCTCTACTTACACACACACATACATATATATAAGATAATCTACCATTCGCAACTCTTCAAATACAAATAGTAATATTAGAATGGGCTATGAATGGTAAATTTACTTATTATGTGGTTTTTTTTAAAAAAAAATTATTTTTTTATAGTAGTTTGCTCATCAATAAATTTTGAACATGGAATTATCACTGCGAGGCAAGAGGTATTTTGGTGATCTTTAGAAAGGCAAAGTTGAAGTTTCACTAAAGGACAAGACTATTGACTAATAAAATTATTGGACATTGACTTCTAAAATACAATTGTACTTTTGTGAAAATTTCAAAAAGAAATAAATAAAAATAATTATTTTTTTTATAAATACACCCATCAAAATCTTCAAAAACTATGCTAGGGCCATTTGTTTGACCCCACTTTTTAAACATATAGCTTTTTCATTTTGATTAATAATCACAAAATAAATAAATAAAAATAAAAAACTCATGCTCAAACGTATTTTTCTTAACCCGCCTAAGATCCATTTATTTCGTAAGATGCTTAGATCTAAGCCTCAGAAGTAACCATTTTCTTGTTCAATTGATTAACAATGTTAAAAATGAACAAAAAAAGTGATTTTGAGTTCCTACATGAAATGACACCTATGATCTAGCCGGAGTATACAATAATTTTCTTTATATCTTTTGCCATTATTTCCTTTTCTTCACAGTCTAGATCATTCACAAGAAGTCCTTTTTACAATATTACAACTTCAAATAAAACAAAAGAAAAGAATAAAATAGGATCTCAAGAACTTGAAGCCATTCAAAACCACAATTTTCAGTAACAAAGAAAAGACACAACTTATCCTTGGGAATAAAATATATAATAAAAAAATATGGAAGAAACAAAACAAGGTGTCGAAAATTATCTCAACCGGGTTTCTTACACCCAACATCAAGTCATCACCTTCCAATGGCGTGGGATCTAATTTTCAACCTTCAATCACAACCGGGAACGCAAGTTTGGACAAACCACACCAATGGAACATGAACCCCTTTGTCCAAAAACTCAAATACTAAGTGAATCCCCTCCACAAGCTAGTCTAAACCCCAAAGAGAGATGAGATATCATGAGAGACACTATAAGAGACAACCATAAGATGAGAGAGAGTGGGGCGTGCCCCCCTTTAGGACTTTCAAGAGAGAAAGAGTTTCTGTAGGAGAGAGAGATATCCTAAGTGGGGCGTGCCCCCTTTGGTAGGTTAAGAGAGAGAGAGAGATGGAAACCATATATATAAGAGAAGGTGTAGAGTTTTAGGTAGTGATCAATCTTTTTTTATAGTACTTTGAACAAGATTAGGGTTTATTAGGGTTTTCCTTGGCATGCCACTCATGTGAAATTGAATATACACCATTGATCTTGTGTGACTTGTGGGGTGAGAGATATGAGCTCTCCATTCCATAAATGGGCCATCAACATCTTATAGAGGGTGCTAGACCATTATCCCCCACTTTCTAAAGCATTTTCTCATCAATTAATTCAAATATGGATTTAATATATCATAATATTATCATTTCTTATTTTATGCATAAGCTTTCTAATGTCATTCAAATTTTCCTCAAAGCTTAAACTTTCTAAAACAACATAAACTCATTTCTCAAGCTTTAAAGCTTGACCACAAGAACAAAAGGTTCCTCTAGGTGGAGCGTGCCAGCTATTTGGTCACATAATGGGCCCCACCCAATATGCAATGGTGAGCCCAAAAGACCTATTACGCCTCCCATGCAATTTAAGGTATTTTTATATTTTAGAAATATACAAAGTCATTATTTGAATTTTTAAATCATTATAAAATCAATATATCTGTTTTTATAAATCCAAAATATCCAGATATTTGGAAAATTTGAAATAACAATTCTAAAAATCAAATATAATTAAAATAAAAAAAATTAAATACTTTGATGGGAAAATGATTCATATAGTCTAGGAATAAATATCCACTGGGGCATTCCATATCCAACCGCAAACTACGAGCCATACATGCTTTCTCAAATTGTCCCAGTGTTGCCCATGGCTCACAGTCCATACAGGGGATCATTAGTGGGTCACCAAAGTCTAACCAATGGGCAAGGGGTTGCAGTCCCATTATATGGATTTCACGTCCTCCCCTTGGAGACGAAACCAAGGTCATCCTCACCTGATGCAATCCATAGCTCGATGCATCGAATGGAACCATATGTGTTGAGTAAAAAAAACGTGCTTTTTAAGATGTTTTCTCAATTATCGGGGTTATTCATCAAAGTGAAAAAAGTGTTATTTTAAAAACTAAGATCAAAGAAATATTGTTAACTTACATTTTAATAGTGTCTTTTAATATATCACTATGGAATTCAGAATGAATATATTCGAGGGAGCTTAGTAGTGGCTCCAATAGGCAATAAAATGAGAAAAGTAGACATACGGGATCTGACCAGGGACAATGTCAACTTAGAATAGCACCAGTTATGTGGGACAATTTGGTTCAAGTAGAAGGCTCTAAAAGGATAAGGAAAATGTTCAAAAGGCCCAAAAGGATATGGACAAAAGTAGTGAGAAGAAATATGGAAACTTATGATATATCTGAGGGTATAGCCCTTGATAGAGTCGAATGGCAGGACAAGATTTGTGTAGCTGATCCCAAATAATTAGAATAACGATTAGATGATGATGGTGATGACATTTGTGTGGGTGATGATTTCATGTAGCAATTTGATAGTAATACAATGAAAGGCACCATCAAAAACTTGGGTTTAACCATTTGTAAGACCCCTAATATTTAAACATACACTATTTTTATTGAGGCGAATAATCTTCAAAAAACAAAAATTCTAAAAATCACTTTAAAAAGTGATTTTTTAACTCAATGAATATAAACCCTCTATTTGATGGGGTTATTAGATCTAGGCCTTAAAGGAACTCTATTTTATCCCAATTTTATAGATATATATATATATATATATATATATATATATATATATAGAGAGAGAGAGAGAGAGAGAGAGAGAGCGAGAGAGAGAGAGCGAGAGAGAGAGAGAGAATATTTGGGTCACTATATGGGAAATGTAGCTTCCTCTAAAGAGAGAGGTAGGGACCTCCTGTGCATGAGAAGCAAGGCCTTCCCTTAGAGAGAAAATAGTTTATGATCTAGGGAAATTTTGTGATGATGCCTCCTATTGATTGAGAGACTGACTTTTGTAGAGAAGCAGTTCTCATAGAGATTTTGGATCGTTTTCCCTTTTAATTAGAAAAAATTCAGTTGTTCTCGAGGTTCTCCTCCTGGAGAGTGGTTTAGTTATGGCATAGAGATGACAGATTGGCAGTGGTGCCAGTCGAGAGAGCATGTCTAAAAGGGTTGGATTAACTACGTTTTGTTGAGTGTTAGAAAGAAAACTCTATGTCCCAAAATCTATGGTGTAACATTCATAGGTATAGTGGATTTCAAATTTCCGTGCCCTTGGATGTAGTTACATCTATGACAAATCATGTAAATCCAAGAGTTCTCTTTTTCCATTATTTTTTTCCTGATTTATTTTTCTTCCTTCTTGCTGATTCTATTTTTTTGTACTTTATTTGTCAAAAATAGTTCATTGGGCTTAGAGCTTCCGCCAACATGAGAATCATCCCTTAGAAATAAAAACTAATTATCATTGATTTTCTTCTGATGAGATTTCATGTCAATTGTGCATGAGATTAGATTTTTTTTGTAATCCACTATTCCATTTAAGTTCAAATATTTTGAGAATAATTTTTGGATAGGTTTTCTCTGGGTAAGCTAACTCATATGTACACATACGTCCCCTGTCTAAAATATATCTTTGTTAGTGGTATAAGACCAATGGGCTAGAAATGCATTCTTTTAATAAATTTCCATTGTATAAAAACTCAAGGGTTTAAATGCATGAATATCTCAATACAAAACCATAATACATATATTCTAACCTATAAACATGGTTTATACACATTTGAATAATAAAATTCAACCCTAATAGGTCCCTTACGAATCGCTTACTCAAAAATTTAATTAAACTAAATACAATATTCAAATATCCACATTTTACATCTCTACAACATATTGCATGACTTGCACCCGCAATTCCTCACTATATCAAAATTATATGATAATTTCATCTTCATTCTTCATCCTCATCATATATCATAATATCTCATATACATCACACACTTGATGATAATAATTCAATAAGATTTCAATTCGCATAAATAATAATGCATAGCACTAAAGCTCATACCGCAAGATTAAAAAATAATCTCAATATTCACACAACATACTCAATTTAACCAATCATGTATACACTTAATAACTGTAAATACATCAAATTAACATGCAAGCATACATGGGAAAATCATGGTTCGAATCCCTTGTGCCCGAGCCACGAAAGGGCCTTTTGAAGACTTAATTTTGTCCCATTGTTTAAGGCACGAGTGATAATAATAACTCATGGAGATCAATCCAATGGGAAGAAAATGATCACATTTATTCCACTTAATGGGGATCAAATCATGAGAGAGACATGTATCAAAATATCCCTTCAAAGTTTGAGAGAGATACTACACAAAATAAGGAAGTTATTGTGAAACTACACTATGTGGTCCATAAGGGATCACACAAACTTTTCAACATTAAAAAGGGAACTCAATGGACTATTTTTTATGCTAAAATATGATGAAATAAACCTCTCATCAGTTATATATTCTCAGTAAAAATTTCAAAAAAATAAGATCAAGAAGTCATGTTGAAACTATTCAAGATCATGGAGTAAGCAAGCTAGTATGCACATACTATGTGTATGGACTACACTATTGCTTTGGGACTCTTCAAATATCAAGTTGTCATGACCAAAAATATAAAAAGCTACTGTAAATTAAGAATTACAACAAGTTTTGATAATGGACATAAGGTAGGAAATAAAAATATGAGAAGAAAAATCAATACCTTAATGAAGCAATAATATGGGCTTGATCACATAAATGATGGACTACTCCATGGAATGGTTTCAAATGAAAGCTCAAGGAAGAAAATAGTCTCATGGATGACCACATTTTTTTCAAGGGCCCTCTCTCTTTTCTCTCTTTTTGAAATGAATACTCAAGTTAGGGTTATAATTGATCTCATAAGTTACTTTTATACTTAGATCGTAAAGATGAATTTGATCTTTATCATTGATGCCTTAGATCAATGGCACATGAGAGGCTTTTATCCAAGCCACTCATCCATATCTTATTACCAACATCAATGGATGAGCTTGTGACACATTTCACTCCTTAAAACGTAGGTTTATAGTCATTTTACCTTGAAGCCCTTAGTTCCATATTTTAATGCTCATTGAGTCCAAATTCATGTTTACACTTATGTCCATGGTTTTTGAATAATTTGTGAGAGATAATAAAATACAAGGACATGGACATAAAGGTAATATGAGACATCCACACATGAATAAAATATCTTATAACACCACCAATAGGATTTTACCAACATTAAATTTTCATATGGGTCAAGCCCATAAGGTGGTGCCACATAAGATATACTCACATGCTACAAAATCATATGTGGATAATAATATGAATTAAATTAATTCTCAAAATTTCATGACTTCACACACCCCACAAATGGCACATATTTGCAAAAAAAACATGTGACTTAAATCAAACTTAAGTCATAATAATATATAATACTTTAAATAAAAAGATAACATGTTATAACATAATACCAACAAACGAATTAATGACAAATAGGTCCCCAGATAGATATGACATCAGCATGATGTCATCCACGAGTGGAGAAGTAGGGGGTGCCACGTGGCATCCCAATGGCCACTTGGGATCCATGTGGCATCCCGCTAGAATGTCCTTGTTTGGTATTTATGTCAAACAAATTTGAGAACCATATTTTATTGTTTAAAAAAGAACTGAAAAAATCTCCAAAAATCCAAAAAATTCTCTAAATAATTTTTCAATATTAATACACAATTTTTCATTATTATAACATACTTTCTCATCAATTTTAAATTAATATGGGGCCAAAGGGAAATGAGATCTCTAGACTTCTAACACTAGTCAGAGTCTTCTATTGGGCTAACCTGAATGACGCTCTACCGGTGTCTCAAGCCGACCCAATGAACCTATGCTTCACAATCTATAGCCGGGATACATAATTGGTCACATCAAAATCGTTGAGCCAGAGCTTCCCGTCGTCAGGGGTTCAATGGATTACTGGTGCACCCCTGTGGGACATGTTCTTACTCAAATACAGGGGTCCTCTCAAAGCACATGCGCACTAGCTCTTCTAAGTTAGATAATACTATAGAAGAGTGGTTTCCCAATAGGACTGTAGGTGCACATGCCATGGGTCGCATGTCAGGATACGGGCTCATGTCCCATATGCTGACCATTCCATGTAGGGCGAATACTCTTTTAAATACTCGATTCCTATTATTCTCGATTGGATTCTCTAAGCCCTGGCTTATCACATCAACTATGAGGCATTCCAATCAATATAGTCCTGACTAGGAGGTGACCCTCACACCTCCCTGAGAGTTCACACTCTCAAAACGTATACTCTCAATGCCTCAAATACTCGAGGTATATGAATCTGGGCCCCAGTACGCCAAGCACCCAGATTCAGTCTCTCTCTAACTCCCATTGAACGTAAGGCTATTGGTTTTAATGTCTTGAAAGGCCACGGCCAACAATCTTAATGATAAATGTTTTTTTATTTGATTTTTTAGGGATTCCTGATCTAGGCCAACATGGTCATGAATATTAAAACATAAAAAATAAAATAAAATTTGAAATGTTTTTTTTGGGTTTTTTTTTTTTTAACATATGCTATTTATGGCTAGTGCACTTCACATGATGTCCATCTTAAAGGTGGTTTGAGGGTCAGGAGGCTCGTTTGTCCGTTGACACACATAAAACATTTCCATATGCTTTTTGTAAGAAAGTGTATAATATGATTACTTATTTTTGGTATAAGGTTGCTTGAATCACTATTAACTATTAAATGTAAAATTCAACAGTCGGGGTGTGTCTCTGATTGAACTCAAAAGTCTCGATTATTTTTTAGCTTTGTAATACATGTCAAGTTGTTGGATTTTACATCTAATGGCTAGAAAAGATGGCAACCTTCATGTAGAAATAGTAAATGGCCTCACGTCACACATTCCCATAAAATATTTACAAGATGTTTGGTGGGTTCACTTAACATCTTTGCATGGTGTTGACAGGTAGAAGTAGCTAGAAGGTGGAAAAGGTGGTCTGATAGGCTCAATTATCGACAAGAAAAGATATGCTTGATCCAACATCACTTAAATCTCACTTGGAGAGGTTACCGGGCCTTTATTTACAGGTTCTTCAGTTGTCTGCCTATTATTTCTCACTCAATTGTACATATATCACTTGGGCTCTTATAGCAAATGATCAATTAGAGTTGTACTAGGAAGTGTTTGCCTATATGATTGATGGGAGGGGTTCGAAAACAAAAGGTGATAAGTGGGTACTCTTCAACAATTTGTGCATTCTAATGCATTGAAATTTAACCATTTTTTAAATTTTGGAGGCCCACCTTAATTTTCCTTAGACAAGTCCTCCTCCCCCTTATTGTCGTTGAAAAGTGATTTTTAATCTTATTAATATGCAGCAAGTCGCATCAAACAAAATATGAAAGTATAAAGCAATCCTACACAAACCCCCTGACTACTAATCTAGATGTGTACACTGCTTAGCAAGATCATCTGCCTCCCAATTTAACTCTTGGTAAACATGTGGAAAGGAGGCTTTCAACTTTTCACGATAGTGTAAAACTTTGAACCACAAAGATTTCAGATTCTAGGGTACTTGCTGCTCTACTTTGCACCACTAAACAATTTTAAAAGAATCTCCTTTCACCTCTATAACATTACCCAACTAGTTTTCTTCAATGATTTTCAAGCGCATGAGTGAAGCTAGCATTTTCCCTATTTTGCAAGTGCAACTCTACACGGTCTATAGAAAGTCATCCAAATATTTTCCATATGATTCCTCAACAATCTTCCCACTCTAGTTGGACCAAGATTTCCTAAAGAACTATCATCAAAATTGAGTTTAGTTAATCATTGAGCAGGAGGTTTCCACACCCCATAACTTCTCCACCTACTGTAATTATGCAACATAACCTCCTTCATATTGTAGAACATATGTTGTTAAGAAACTCCCCAACATTCCTTCCTAATCAACGACCAACTAATCATTGTCTACAATACCTTCCATCTTGAATTTATCAATAATCAAGCACACCCCATCAAAAAGTTTTATATTCTTCTCCTTCTATATTTCCCACAAACGGTGTTACTCAAAAAGAACCATTCGATTTTACCAAGTTCAATGTGAGCCAAATTAGTCAATATTTATATGTCTCGATGCAATAGCAAGATGTTGACAGATATATTTATAATTACGTTTGTAGTGAGGGTGTAAGTGATAGTTACCAGATAGTGTTTCCTAGTTTAGGAATATTTGGGAGATTAAGATGATCCACAATATCACCATCTTGTTTAAGAATGAGTTGTAACCCCATCACACGAAAAACCCATATCCACATTGAATATTGACATTTTAAGAACAGATATTCACATGTTTCTTCACCATTATGTATTACATAACATACAAATACTGACAATAGCCTTACTCCTTTTCCTTAAATTGTCCGTTGTTAACAGCTTACCAAGAAACAATAACCATAGGAAAGCATGTACTTTTTGTGAACTTGCAACTTCCAAATCTTTGCAACTCCTGGTTTTCTCCACTTATAGCTATCATTGAACAACATAAAACAAAGAGATTTGATATCAAACTCACTCCTAGTGTTCATGTCCCATAGCAATTCATCTACTCTTTCAGGACATAAATGCACCGTCTTCAACTCTTGTAGCAAATGAATCAGTTTGTTAATGACAAAATCAGAGACATATTACACCTGCAACTAGTCTTCCATTTACTTTGAGACCCTGACCTGACGCAATATCTCTAACTTTTACATGCTAATTTACTCCCATCTGGAAAAAGATCCAAGTACTAATACTTCGATGCACTTGTACTCAGCCGCCAATGATGCCAAAAAAAAAAAAAATTTCCCCATTTCCAATAGCAAACCTCACATTCTGCTCTAAAAATGGCTCAAAATGAAGTATAGATAAACATGCCCTACCACTTCTTCACATCCTAGCCATACTTAGCCACCAGGTGCTATCTCCATAAATGATCGTCCTCTAGAGTGCTCCACCACCACTTATCAATAGAGCTTTATTCATAACTTCTAATTTCCCAATTCTCAACCACCATCATTCTTAGGAGTATAAATCTTCCTCCAATGTCTCCTCTTATTTTGGCTACTTTCCTACAGAAATACTTTCATTAGCCTTTCCAACTGATGGACCACTCCATTCGGCATGCACATAAGTGACATATAATAGGTTGGCATATTAGACAAGGTAGACTTCAACAATGTAATCCTCCCTACCAACAACAAATATTTAGCCTTCCACAAATTAAATTTTTCATAAAACCCATAGATAACTGGATCCCACACCAATCTAAGAGTCCTACAATTCGAAATATGCAAACCGAAGTACTTTACGGGAAATTAATCCACTTTACACCCAAAATGAGTAGCTAAGGTACCAACCATTTTCCCATTAAAATCAATTGCAACCATGTTACTCTTATCAAAATTTTCTTTGAGTTCCAAAACAACTTCATAGTATCTAAAGAAACTTCTTAAAAACAAAATCAAATTAACATCTACACCACAAAAAATCAAATGTATCATTGGTATATTGAACGTGAGAAATGCTTGGAGTAGTATTTGAAACTTAACATATCTAATGAAACCTTCGTCTTCTACCTTCCTCAACATCACACTCATAGCTCCTATTAACGTGAACAAAAAAGAGGCACATAAGATCTCCTTGTCGCTCTAAAAAAACCTAAGGACTCCCATTGATGACCACTGAAAAATAACTACTCATAAGACAACCTCTAATCCAGCTCCTTCATTTTTTCTCTAGACCCCATATGCCACATAATTTCTTGTAAAATGTCCCAATCTACTCTATCATAGGCTTTTTTTAATATCTAATTTAGGCTAAGGCTTTGGGGAGAGTTTTGGTTTGAGTCAAAATATTCAATAGAGGTTGAAGATGCTAAATTTTAGCTAGTCCACCAAAATAGGAGGATGCTGGAATAGGTTCTATGATTTGATTAGGACAAATCTAGAGTTTAATCTTATGCTTAAGGGCTATCGAGGTTGGGTGTATAGAAAGGGTTGGAATGAGGTAAAGTAGATTCTTGGATGGATTAAACCAAAATTTGGCTGGATTAAACCAAAATTTATGTTATGGTTTGAATTGAGGACAAACTTGGTCATGGGAAATCATATATCAGAATGTGCATCACAAGAGGGGAGAGAAAAGGGAACTCAAGATTAAATCTGCAGGGAGAACCTCCAATGTACATGGTATGGCTTTGGGAAACCTCCCATGAAAAGATGAAGAGGGGCTCTAATTATTGGAGGGCATTCACTTATATGAGGCTAGAGTTGTATATTCACTATTTTTGCAAAAACAAATGAGAAATTTCATATTCCCATCACAATTGGAATGCTAAATTTTATTACTCAAATTATTTGAATTTATATGCCTACATATCTCTACTTTCCAAAACTTCCTAATATTCTAGATTCTTCAAATATAAATAACCAATTACTTTATAGTTTTAGGAAATAGACTCTCGCAAAACACGGGAAGACTTTTTCTTAACTCTTTATACAAACATAGGAAACTAGGTTTTACTAGTGAAACAAGTAAAGAATCAACTTTCTAAAATTTTAATTTCCCTAACATGGGGTTTCTTGCACTCACTAATGGAAACAGAGAACCTAACACACTCAAAAATAAAATTTGTCAATAATTTTTCTTAAAGGTTTTCAACATGAATACATGAAAGTGAAGCTTACGACATATGAGTTACAAAGGATGTAACATATAAGGCTTATAATCTTAAAGGGATCATTGATTTAAGCTTCGTATCAATTGACGTTCTTTCTTATGAAAACTTATCCTTCCAAAAGTGATTTACATCACTCTTTACTTATTAAAGAAATTTTGTTTTTGAGTTTTAAAATGATCTTAAATGGCGCCTAGCATAAAGCAATTTTCCTTCAGTGATATTCTTTGTTGCACATGCCACTTTAAAGTGTGCCTCATTTATAAATATTACCACTTTTGAAAATATCAGGAGAAATGATCTATTTATGTTCACAAAAGAGTTCAAGCAAATAAAAACTAATTCACTTAATTTTTGTACCACATTATCTTCATCTTGTGATTCAACATTTTCTTCACTAAGGAAATCACATCCTCAACTTCTTTGTGGGCCAAAGGTTTACTTCTTTTCATGATCTTGGAAATTTCTTCCTCTACTAAATTGGCATCAAGTATGTCGTCATTAAATGGGATCACTTATTAAATTAATAATGGGAAATTCAAACTCCTACTCTAAAAAATATACTAATAAATTGATTTTGGACCACATATTCATGAGCATGACAAATGCATTATTAGAAGGTGC
The DNA here is from genome assembly GCF_054954075.1 of Amborella trichopoda. NCBI lineage: Eukaryota > Viridiplantae > Streptophyta > Magnoliopsida > Amborellales > Amborellaceae > Amborella > Amborella trichopoda. The sequence goes on from NC_142341.1 coordinate 40,434,341, forward strand.
TATGAGGCTTTAGTCATCCTTTACTTTTGCCACCTTAAGAAAGTTAGTAGTATTTGTCTTAAGAATTATATAGTAGTATTTGTCTTAAGAATGATATCAACTCTTGAAGGTTGGATGATTGACATATTACCTTCTATAAGAGGGGAATTATTGGAGTGCTCTCTATCTTCATTGTTGCTGCCCTCATCTGTTCCCATTGTTAGTTAGTCAATCTACCTGTATGAGCTCTTCTTCGACCAATACATTAAGAATTTCTCACATGGTATTCTTTCAATCCATTAGTTACAATAAACACTCATCAATTTGGTTCTGGAAGAAGTGAGAGCCATATGGCCTATTCAGTTGACATGCATGAATTCAAGATAAGCTTCAACAGACAACTTACTATGTTACCAACACTACAGTATGACCAACAGGGTTTGGCTTTTACATGGGTGCAACATGTTTGGATGGCTAATAAGAAAAGGCTTGATGTAAGTTTTGAAGTTCTAATTAGGTTAAGATTTAGGAGTTAAAAAGGGTTTAGGTTCTTTATAAAGTATAGGATACTAGGCTTGGACCTATCAAGATCCTCTATAATAAGTAGAACTGGATAATAAGAGGCATAAAGGGGTTGAATTAGACAAATTAGGGTTTAACTAAAATCTAAGTGATATAGGTTTTGGTTAGATGGATGTTAGTTGTAATAATGTATATTAGCTGAGGTTCGAATCGCATTTGCCTGAGACTCTCGCATACCAAGGCTTGAGTTGTAGAATCAATGTTTCTACATAAAGACGTAAGGAATATATGAGTTAAAGGGGGCCTCTCGTACTGAATAGAAAGTTAAATTGTATTAGTAAAATTGATTGAATCAGCCATAGACTTATTATGATATTCAGTGAGGTTTGATCCATTTTTCTTTCATACAGCAGAAAACTCACTATCTTTAATTTTCTAAACTCCCTAATCTTGTTGTTACTTTCGAAATTGGTAAATAGATCTTTTATAATCTTAGAAAACTAGACCGCCACAAAATATGTAAAGCATATTTCTAAAATTTTAAACAAAGTGTGGAGACTAACTTGTAAAATAGGGAAAGAAACAACTTAATAAAACTATCATGGTTCTCCACTTTCTAATCTTTGAACCACACATCCTTCTAAAAAGTCGATCTTCTTGTAAGATTGACTAGTTCACCACTCTAGGGTTTCCAGGACTCAAAAAGTAGTAAGTGAAACTTAACAAACTTCGGGAATAAAATTCATCATTGACTTTTTAATAAGGTTTTAACCATGACTTAAAGTCCATATGCCTTAAGTTCAAAAAAGCACAAAGACAAGGGTCACAGATTTTTAAGAGCTCATCATTTTAGTCTTTAGAACTCCCTAAATAAACATTTAAGCAAAAACTTTATGCTTTCAAAAGGTTCTAGAATTCACTAATGTCATGTTATCTCTTTTTTTTATGTTGCGGAAATACTTGATTGGAATTGTAATAAAAAACTATTTTACATTTGTTGTTCTAGTGGGGACCATGACATTGGCGCTCCATACATTGGAGCCTTGGAATGGATAAGAAGGTTGAATTATACAGAGTTGGAGAGCTGGCGACCATGGTTTATAGGGCATAAGATAGCAGGGTATGTTCTTTTTATTTTTATTTATTTTATTTTATTATCATTTAACTGGCATAGTTATCCTCACATTGCACAAACTAAATACGTTTGAACAATTTGATGAGCACCCTACTATCGTCCATAGTATTGTAAAAGATATGAGCAATTTATCTCTTTCTCTTTCCATGTGGGTTGATGAGCACCCTACTATCGTCCATAGTAATGTAAAAGATATGATGAGCAATTTATCTCTTTCTCTTTATATATATATATAAGGAGATATGATGAGCAATTTATCTCTTTCTCTTTCTCAATGTGGGGTATATATATATATATATATATATATATATATATATATATGTGGAAAAGTATTAAAAATGACTATAGGCGAAATGCTACAGTGTTCGCAGCGCCACAGACATGATGTGTCCGTGGCGATTTATTAAATGGAGCTGCAATGGACGGCGCGTGGTCTGTAATGGTTCCGCGAGTTTTTGACCGCCATTGACTTGCAATGTCCACGATGGTTTGACTGCCACGGGCAACGCCTATAAGTGAAAATGAACAATGTTTTCGCCCATAAGCTCAACGCTGGCCGATTTTTTTTTACGGCAAGGATTAAAGATTGCCACAAACCTAGAATGTCAGTGGCAGTCTGTCACGGACAAAGCAGATCTGTGACAGGATTTTTTTCACGTAAATTTGAAGCAAAAAATGGGGGACCACCATGGCTCCCGTAGATCCATAGTGGTTTTTAGGAAAAGCCGTCACGAACATAGCATGTCCATGACAAGGGCAAAATATTGTTATACTTCACCTATAGGCGTTTTAAAAAAAATTTCATATATCTTGTGATCCAATGGGCTCACAAGTAAAAATGAGCCTAACGGCTCACATTTAATCTGGGCCGATCTGATCATCACGGATGCCCAATGGTGTTTGAATTTTAATTTGTTTTCTACAAATCCAAATCACTTGAAATTTTATGTGTGTGTTCATAAAACATAGGTGAATCTTCAAAAAATATCAAAAAATATTTTACATTAAAAACATTGACCAAAATACCCCCGAAAAGTTTTTAGAGTATTTTGGTCAATTTGTTTTTATATGGATTATTATTATTTTCTTTTATTAGGTGCGGATTGATGAGAGTAAGACACATCTAAAATTTTAAGTGATTTAGATTTGTAGAAAATAAAATAAAATTCAAATACTACGGGACATACATGATAGTTAGATCGACCCAGATTGAATCTGGGCCATTGGGCTCATTTTTCTTATGAGCCCTCTGGCTCATAGGATTATCCTATGAGCCCTCTGGCTCATAGGATAATCTTGGCCGAGTCTCTAAACAATCAAATTTAAGCCTATCTCAAAATTTTCACTAGAAAAGGAGCACGGACATGAGAAAAAAATGGATTCAAATTTTAAAAATAGTGTATTTTGTAACAAATTTTTGGACCGTCAATTTTCAAGATTTTCAAGTTTTCATAGATTTGTCGATCTACACTGTTTTTGAAGCTTTAAATTATATAGATAAATATAAAAATATATATTGAGGCTATCATAAAGATTTCCAATATTGAAACTACATTTTTTTCTACTATTTGAAGGTAGGCTCTAATTTGATTGTTTAGAGCCAAGGCTCTATACACACTGCACCATATATATATATATAGGGAAAGGTTCATGTCAGCCCACGAGCTAATAGCTATAGTGTCAACCAACAACTTAGATCGAATAAGGGCCCAATCCATTGGTCACGACCTCATTTCGTATTTGAATTTTCATGTTTTTAATACAAATCGAAATCACTTAAAATTTTGAGTGTCTATTTTTAAGAAATAGTAGAACCTAATAAAAATAGAAAACAATAATTTACGGAATACAAATTCACCATAATAGCCCCAAAACATTTCGGGGGTATTTAGGTCAATATAAATTTTGTGAATTATTATTTTTTATATATTTTTATTAGGTGCGCTTTTATGAGAAGAATGAACGCCTAAAATTTCAAGTGATTTTGATTTGTAAAAAAAATAAAAATTTGAATACAAAAATGAGGTAGTAATCGCCAGATTGGCTCGCTATCTACCAGTGGGCTGATAGGATCCATTCCCGTATATATATATATATATATACATATATGAAAAATGCTGAGATTAGCCTACTAGCTCATATGAATATATGAGAACAACGGCCTAGATTGTATCTGGGCCGATCTGACTGTCACGATCTCAATTCATATTTTAATTTTAATTTTTTTCTACAAATCAAAATAACTTGAAATTTTAGGCGTGTGTTCTTGAAAAATACGATAATCTAATAAAAATATCAAAAAAATAATTTGCAAGAAATAAATTGATCAAAATTCCCCTGAAATGTTTCGGGGGTATTTTTGTCTATTTATTTACTGAGAATTATTTTTAAATATTTTTATTTGGTACGTCTGGATGAGAAGAATGAACGTCTAAAATTTCAAGTTAGTTGGATTTGTAGAAAAACAATTAAAATTCAAACACGAAATGAGGTTGTGACCGTCAAATCAGCCCAGATTCAATCTGGGCCGTTGGGCTCATATGTTCATAAGAACTAGTGGGATAATCTCAATATTTTCCTTGTTATATATATATATATATATATAGAGGATGGAACTACTTGCACACTCCCTTAAACTCATATCTATTATCTACTACATTAGTTCACGGCCATAAACTCCAGACAAAACTAATCTAGGGGGATTTCCTTGGCCATAGATACTCTCGACCCTGGTGAAAAATACCCAAAGAATAAAAAAAAAAAAAAATGATTTCTTTAGGATTGGGTGAGTATTTGCTATCCATTTTAGATCTAAGCTTTCATGAACTCAACTTAAATCTCATTAATCATCAAATTGTTCGTCTGGTGATTACAATAACATTTGCAAGATTGTGGTCAAATAAATTATGGTCTAGATCTAATTGTATTTTTATCTTTCCTAAAATGGATGGCCCATATTTGCTGCATTTTCTCTTTCCTAAAAGAACCCATTTTACTTTTTCCTTCATTTTTGTAGGAGCTTGTTTATTGGGATGACTTTGACAAAATTTGTTCTCAAACAAATCTCCCTTTTGGATTGTGAGCTAATGATATAAAAATTAGCTCAAGCGTGCATTTTAGTATATTTCCTTGAGATATTGATGGATAGTGTGCAAAACTAGAGCCAAAGGTGGTGATCAATGTTTTGAATTGCAGATACACAGTTCAATATGAGCATAATCTTCTATTTGCTACATTCAAGGTATGAGATCTGAATAACAATGTTCTTTCTTCTATCAAAGTTTCAATAAATATTTTGCTCGTTATTGTACATATTGAAGTAAATCATGGTGTGCCAATTCAACAGGGTGCTGGGCACACTGTTGCAGATTACACACCTCACGAATCACTGGTGGCCTTCCAACGATGGATTGACGGTGCTAATAACCTCTAAATGGACTCCACCTTGGAAATGATAAATATGTAAAAAGTTTAATCCATTTGGGTTAGTAATTCTTAAAGTGCGTGTTATGGTTCTCTGCCCATTTTATAATGGAATGCATTTCCAATTTTGATAAATATCTTAATAGTAAATATAAGCAAGCATTTTCTCAATAAAATCTGTTAAAAATTTTATTTTATATGTGGGTTGTTATCTTGTAATGTGTCTCCCTCTCAATGCCATGCTCCTTCTAGTCGGTAGTGTGGAATATTTTTTCACCATGAACTTATGCATGCAATCATGGCTGTATGAAACATTTGGTGGTAAGTTCACGGCCACCCCGATTCTTGTCCAAAACAAACGTTCACCCCAACTCCCTTGACTTAGTTCTTGGCTTTTGTGTTTCATGTAAGGAATAGGAAGTGACTCGTATATTTATGTTAGAGAAAGGATTCATATGGACTTTAACAAAATGCATTTCTGAATTGAAGGAAACCAGAAAAATCTCAAAAGAGGGAGAGTGCAACAACAAATCTCTCATAAAAGGAAGATCTCAACAACCATTAATCCAATATAACTTGAGATCTAACTAAATAATTTAAGACTCCAAAATACACCTAGATAATATTAAAAATTCTAGAAATATCGTTGTGAACATACTCATGAACAATAGCTTTTGAATTGTAAAATAAATAAATAAAATAAAAATTACATGTTGGAGATATCTTCAGTGAGACTACATCAATCCCCATGGCTAGAAGAAGAACTTGCCCTCTTGTTCTTTATGAGATTCCTTTTTTTATGATTACTGTTCCATGTGCTTTGCAAACCCTTTATACTTTTGAATTTACCTTTGGTAGTTGGTGGTGTAGTCCTACCACATTGGCACTCTTTCATTGGATCTCAGTGTAATAATATATTGCATATAAGGTTGAATAAAATCCTTCATGAATAATAGTTGAAATTCATTTGAAAATCCTTCGGGGTTTTCATGTTCATTACTAAACATAAATTTTAAATATTTACAATTATTCTCACAATAAAGGAGCAGATTTTCAACAGATACCTCTTTGATCTTATGTTCTTCATTTGGATCCTTATCGTATATAAGCTCACTAATTATGTCAATAAGTGGTGATTCAATCTTGCAATCTGAAATGATACCTGCAAAGGGATTCTCTTCAGAAGATTTTAGAAAATGTCCATGTAATGTCCGCTAGTTAGCATGATTCTCATGCAACTCATACTCTCCCCAAATGCCTTCAGAGTTTGCAGCTCAATGGATCATCAAATCTATTAGTCGATCCAACCTACGCACAACCAAGGTTTTGAGGATCTCAGGTTTGGTGAGATCAAACATACTCTGATACCACTTGGTGCAGCGATAATCAAAGAAAGTGAGGAAATCTTAAAAGCGGTCGACCGTAACATCCATTGATCCAGCATCACTACTCTAGAACTCATAAGTTCAATTAGATTATCATTAAACTTTCACACCACCTCCTCACAATGGGCACATAATAATCCTTAATGATATTTTAAATTTGATAAATACCTTTGGGAACAAAACTCATGAATAGCAACTTGTGAATAGTAAATTCTATAAATAAAAGTTCACAAAACTCATTAATAGCAACTTGTGAATAGTAAATTCTATAAATAAAAGAAATATCATGTGCTAGAGATGAACAAGATTTCATCAATTTCACAATCGTTTTTAAGGATCCTCTACCAAGAAAAAGAGAAGTAAGAGCAGCCTACCCTCCTGTATTTATCATTGAAAGGTCTTCCTGTATAGTAATTTGTATTGCCATTCTACCTTCGATTAATGCGATAGAATGAGTTACGCACGTGCAATTTAGTGTAATGGAAATCAAAATACTACATAAGGTATGACAAATAAACAACTAAGACAAATACCAAGGTTTTAGAAAATGGATTGGTGACCTAGATCGTCTATCTAAAAAGTAGTTGCAGATTGGCAAATCAGCAGTCTGGATTGGAGAACTCGCTGGATCCAGGCTAAAAATATTTTGAAAAATCAATAAAAATACCTAAAAATATGGTTTTTCGAGTGGTGATAGTGCATTATGTATTTTAATTATCTTGTAAAAATACGTAAAAATTGAAACGTGTTTCCTATTTGAGTGTCTATTGATATTAATTTTGATACTATTTTTTATACTAATTTTGATAAATTCTTTTTACAAAATCTTTTATACGGTTTTTGTGATTTTTAGTGAAGACACGAGGGAGAAAATGATTTTTGTAATTTTTCATATGAATTTTGTGATGCTAATTGCAATTTTTATGCATGATTTTTCTCTCACATATACATTGGATTTCTCTCTTACATATACATTGGATTTCTCTCTCATGCAATTTTTATGCATGATTTTTCTCTCACATATACATTGGATTTTTCTCTCACATATACATTGGATTTCTCTCTCATACATTCACAAAACGTATGGTTGACATCTCTCTCACACATACACACACAAATGTACAACCTCTCTCTCTATCTCACATACGCATATAAAGATACTGGGCATCTCTATTTCTCTCTCTTACACAAATCCACATAAAAACACATTGGATATCTCTCTTTCCCCCTCTCCCTCACAAACATATTGGAGAACTCTCTCTCTCTTTCATAGCTTCTATTTTGGTTGAGACTTCATTTATTTATTTATTTAAATTAGAAATATTAGAGTGTTAATGCATTCCTCCGCTTCTTCTAGTCTAATTTCTATAAAATCCTCTTATTTTCCTGTATTGCATATGTAGAACATATCTCCATATCCCATATTTTTAGGTTTCATTTTTTGATAAACCCAAAGTTTCAAAAAATATCTTCTAACCCCCTAGCCACTATAAAACCTATTTTTTAACCTAAACAAATGTGAGAAAGACGTGCTATTTTTTAACCCAATCATTTCTCTCTCTTCACTTATATACCCCAAACTTCTTTTTTTCTCTCTCTTCCTACGTTTCTCTCACTCTCTCTCCTCTTGTGTTTCTCCAAACACCTCTCTCTTCCCGATAATTTTTCACCTCCATGAAACCTCTCTCTATCTCTCTCTCTCTCTCTCTCTCTCTCTCTCTCTCTCTCTCGAAGTTTGGGATGATGGCTTTTAGAAACGGCATATCTTTTTAGAATTGTTTAGCCTAAAAAAATATGTTTAAATTAGCTCTGGGGGTTAAAAGAAATATAATCTACAATTTTTATGCCTCAAGATATCTTTTAAAACCTCAGGTCTATTGTGAAATGAAACCTAAAAATATGGAGTATGGAGATATTTTCCCTTTATAAAATTAGAAGATTATTTCATCTTATAAAATCTTCATGCTATAAAATCTTCATAGTATATTTTCCAAAAGTGCATAGGTAAAGAAGATTTTATGTGTGGTAAAATCTTCTTGGATTTTATATGTGATGTAAAATTTTCTTATTTTACTAAGTTGCATAAGTAACATCTTCTTAATAGGCCTCGTTTTTAAAATATAAGTTTTTCAATACTAAGGAATTGGAAAGAGAGAAAGAGAGATATATGATGCCACATCGTAAATGTGAGAATGTGAGAAGGAAAGGAGAGCCAAGCAAGTTTAAATGCCCCAAAAAGTGATAGGCATGCCCTAAGCCCTCTTATGCACGTGTGGCAGTTGGGCCCAATGGGTAAATCATCAACATCATCTAATTTTTATCCTAATTATTTGGTGTCAGCGATAAGAATCATGTTCTGTCATTCTATTCTATCAAGGGCCATGCCCTCAATAAGATTTATAAGTCACTATATTTTTTCTCACTATTTCTATCTATATCCGTTTGGGGCTTCCCCTTGCCTTAATTGTTGTTATATTAGGCCTAAATTACACGACTACTTGTTATATTAGGCGTACATTACACATGACTAACCCTTCAAAGTCTACTTTTCTTCATCTTATTTCCTATTGAAGCCATACCTAAATTTTCTTAATTGTATTTATTATGAATTCTATTTTTTTTTGGGAAAAAGTTTATATAAGGTTGCATCCTTAAAATGTTGAAATACGGATGCACCTAAAAAGTTCATTGAAATGATTGTCTTAATGTTTAAAAGCCCTCTAGTTGATTATCTCGAGATAGAGATGTATGAATATGACCAAAAACAGATTTTGAGTCCCGGAAATAGTGCATCTTACAACACATTATCTAGACCATCCATTTTCAAGATTTTCATATGTTTGTAGAACTACTTGATTTATTTTGGAGCTTATAATTTTATAATTAGTTATGAAAATAGATTTTGAGATAATCCTAATAATTTCTTACACTAAAATTACATGTTATGATAGAATTTGGAGGTGTACCTTAATTGGGTTGTTTAAGGTTGCAACCTTATAAAAACCACACTTTTTTTTTTTATCTTTTCACATCCATCTCAACATCCTCATCTATGTTGCATACACCTTATGGGTATATTATTTCTTGATTGCCTAACCTTTTATCCCACATAGTAGGACTAGCCTTATAGAAATTTTTCTTCAGTTTCATTAGTATACGATGATCACATCAAACTCGGGATGCACATCTCCTCTTCGCCTACACAGTTTTAATTTTATGCATGATATATTCCTTAATTTCTCCATTCTTCTGGAGTAATGACCCAAGATATCAAAAATAATATCTTTTAGATAAGTTTTGGCCATCAATCTTAACTACTTTCTTGTTTCTCTCCTATTGTTACTAAATTGCACTGTATATGTTTCGTCTTAGACCGATTAATTTTAGAACCTTTTCATTATAGAACGTCCTTCTGAAGTTCTGAATTTGCATTGATGCCACTTCCAATCTCATCAATCAAAACTATATCATCCATGAACAACAGACACTATGGTACCTCATGTTGTAAGTGCCTAATAACTCACCCATAACCAAAACAAAGAGAAATGGTCTCAACGTTAACTCCTTATGTAAGCTTATTGTCATTGAAAACTAACTTGTCTCTTCACTAATTGTCCTTACACTAGTTAGTGCTCCGTTGTTCAAATCTCTCACGATATCAATATAGCCTTGAGATACTCTTTCTTTTCCAACTCTTTCTTTTCCAATACCCACCAAATCATATCTATGCTTTCTCTAAATCAATAAAAACTATGTTGAGGTATTTTCTGCTATTATGATTATTATTATTTTAACTTTAACCATGAACCTTCATTCAAAAAATAAAGAGTACATAAGGTAATATGAAAAATGTTGAGGTCTTTTCCATTCTCCTTAAACATTTCAATTAGTTGCCAAAGTAGGAAAATGACCTCAGATGTTGACCTCTATGGTGTAAAAACAAACAGAATTTGATAAACTCATTTCTTGCTTTAGTGGTAACTCAATCACTTTCTCCCACACCTCCATAGTGTCACTTTCTCCCACACCTCCATAGTGTCACTTTCTCCCACACCTCCATAGTGTGGCTTAAACGTTTGATCCCTTGATAGTTTATACTATTTTGTATGTCTTCTTTATTTTTGTAAATAGATACTACAATTCTTTTAAGGTCAAGCTTTCTATGCTTCTCCTACAGGATAAAACTTATATGCTTCCCCTTATCCAGCCGTCCATTCTAAATGGAGGGCTAAGATTGTCCCAATCACAATGTAATGTCTCTATACTATTTTTTTTTTCTTTTTTTTTAAAAAAAACTATTTTGATACAAAGTTTTGTACGTCTAATCCTCTATTAAACTCGCACCAGAGAAAAATATAAAAAAAATATTTCTACTAAAATAAAATGACCAAAATACCCTTGAAAGCTTCAAAGGGTATTTTGGTTGTTATATTTTATCAAAAATTTATTTAAAATTTTTTTTTATAGGTGCGCCCCAATGAGAAGATGGCACGTATCAAATATCATATTCATACCATTTGTATAAAAAAAACTAAAAATAAAATATTTTAAGACATCGGATCTAAGATCAAAAAGTGAATGACTCTCTTGATCAAAATTGGATGGCTGGATGGTACGGGAAGTATAGAACTTCTATGTTGTAGGGGAAGTATAGAAACATTTTCCTTCTTTTAAATGGGTAAATAAAAGTAAAAAAAATTGATTTCAGAAGAATATAGTTGGCCACCCATGTGACCGAGATAGGTTGGCCCTATATGCTTAGTAAAAAAATAAAAATATTAAATAACACATATATGCTTAGTAAAAAAATAAAAATATTAAATAACACATATCACCCACCAGGTTCTTTTTGGGAAATGCCGATTGCACTATAATGTGATTTGCTATAAAAAATCACGGATTCCCTAGGGCAAATGGTCAACTCCCGATATATTATGAGAACCGGTTCAGGTCCAATAATGCTCGATCTAAATCGACCGATTCCGATTAAGATTGACATTTTAAAACATTGCTAAATGCATAAAAATTTAGATAGGGGAACATGGACATGTGGTCCATGAGAGTTATTGAGACCCAACGGTCCATCGGTGTTAAGAATGTTGCGGTCCTATTGGCGAACGGGTACGGTCTTGCGCATGGCTAGCTTGGTGTTCATACAAAAATTCTCACCTCCCACCTCTCTTTTGGCTGTAATTGTAATCATAAATATGAGATTACCGATTGAACAAGGGAAAATTGTTTTATGCGTGCTGGACCACATTTCTACATATGTGGTCCAGAAGTGTAAACATCTATCTTAAAGATGGATGAAAGTACGTGGTCCATCTAAAAACAATGGAAACTAACGCCCCAAAATCGACGTAGAATTCGTGTTTAATCAGACAAATTAAGTTCATATCTTGTAAAAAAGTTAAGTTATTTACTTCAAAACTCGCCAAAACTTACAGAAAATAGATCAAAATTGAGGCCATAATCGAAAGAATAGTGGATGAACCATAAATCGCATATGTTTTCTACAAAGCATTTTAAAAAAAATTCATCTAAAAAAGTTTGATAAATCATGATACTATTGGATCGGCGAATTGAAACAAAAAAGGCGTCAAAATAGAACAATTGGATTTGAATCAAGCTAATTTGATCGAAAATCATGGTTTTTGGGAAGGTTCGAAGAGCACGATTTCTTGAAACAATAACATATATTTGTCAATATCTGTAATTTTATTTAGCAAAATAATCTAAGGGATTGTATACAATGAGACCATTTACCTTTGGTACAGGTAGATGACAATTACTTACAACCATCCGAAGTGAAATCTGATAGTTTTGGTGTATCACAAAGTTTGAGACAATTTCTTTTGAACTTTGAGCTTGGTCAATGAAATAAATGCAGAAACCCAATTTCACATCCAATGGTCAAGATTAATTGTGACCACCTTGTACCAATGGTAAATGGTCTCGTTATATATATAAATTATGTATCAAGAACATATATACAATTTCTATATCAAGAATAATTTAATTAGGTATCAAGAACATACATTTTATTGCATTAAAAATTTGACAATAAAATTGAAAAATACAAGTTTTTTTCCCACGAAAATTATAAATCCATAACATAGAACTGAATATAATTACAAGAAAAATCGAAAAAAAAAAAAATGTTATTATATTGTATGTATCAAAAACATATATTTATCAAAATCCCTAATTTTAATCAGCACAATAATCTAAAAGTAATTACTCAAAGGACCCTATAATGTATCGATATGTATCTTGCAAAATCGACCTAGAATTCGTGTTTAATAAGACAAAATAACATCATGATCTTGTGGAGAAAATTAGTTGCTTCCAAACGCCCCAAAATTTATAGAAAATGGATCAAAATCAAGGCCATAATCGAGACCTAAATCGCATATGTTTTCCAAGCATTTAAGAAAAACTTGTATAAAAAAAACGAAATGATACATCATGAGACTACTGGATCTACGAACTAAAACAATGAGGATCAAAATACATACCTCAATTGGATTTAAATCAAGCTAATTTTTTCAAAAATCACAATTTTTGGGAACGTGTGAAGAACACGATTTCTTGAAAATCAACCTACAATCCTTGCTTAATCGCACAAATAACTTCCACGATCTTCTAAAAAACAGCATTGTCTCCAAAACCCCTCTCATATTATTCAAAATAGATCAAAATATCACCTGAAATCCATTGTTTGGTAAAAAAGGTGGAAGCCGTGAAATGTTTTTTAAAAAATGATGCCGGAAATTTGATTTCTTGATTTCAATGTATTGATAGTACCTTTTACACTGATAAATACACTTATTGATGCCTAATAATTCAATGAAAAAATTCGCTCAATAACTCACTGAAAAATGTAAAACCCTTGAAGAATTATTGTTCAAAAGGGGCTTTTCACAGACTTGGCAATTCCCGACAGTGAATCGGATGGTTATAAGTAATTGTAATCACCTTGTATCAAAGGTAAATTACCTCATTGTTAATCCCTTGCAAAAACTCAAAATTTAAACAGAATCACTTTTTCTTTTTTCACATTTATTATGGTTACCTTACCTCTAAGGTTGTTTTTGTAGAATTCTTATTAGACTTTCAAATCAGTAAGAAATATGGGTGCTGATTTTTCCAATCCATTGACCTGTATAGGGTTGAAGTACCTACACAAGTCAGTCATCCTCAACTTTTTGTTTTTCTTCTTCTCTTATCCATGGAAAAAGAATGGCAATGAGTATATGGACAACTTTTTGTTTTTCTTCTTCTCTTATCCATGGAAAAAGAATGGCAATGAGTATATGGAGACGTGAGCTACATTGAAAATAACATGGCAAATGATAATAAACTGAAAAACAACAAAGAAACCCCAAAATTTCATAGAATATGTATGTCTATCAACACAAGATAAATTTGTGAGTGCACTACCTACTGGTGTATTGTAGGCTTTGATAACTTCACATACTTGAGCCGGCAAAATTTGATTGATGAATGAGACAAATTGATATTTTAGATATGTTTGGAACGAGAAAAGCCAGAATATGGTTGTCCTTGAATTATTGCGGTCGTTTTGATATCCATTTCGACACCCAAATCATAGTTTTTAACAGCAATAAAAGTTCCGACCACTTTCAAGAGCATGGAAACTTTTGATTATTCATGTAGACTAATCCATCGTGTTTCCGGAAAATTTCTTCATCACATGGATAGGATCGCATCATATTTTGTGACAAAAATCGTCAAAATTGATGGTTATTTGAACTTGCTCCCAATTTGGAAAGTCATCAAAAATGGGATTCCGGAAATCGAAAACGTGTCATTTTCATCTTTAAATTGTGCTCAATCCAACCATTTATCTTGCTCGAATTTTACCTCAGATTGTTCGTCTTCTTCCCACAATCGCAACACATATATTTTTCATGACGATCTGGTGTCGGGATCTCAAAGTATGCCAACTTGATCAAACACTATTTCTCTTTTCAAACCATTCAATTTCGAGCCAAACTTCTCTCTACAAATTCTCTTCATCCGCTCATCATCTCGAAGTAAATTTTACATTAAAATGTGTGCGCCACCGAGACGAAGCTTGCCTTGAAATTTGGGCTCGATCGAGCTAAGATGAAGGAGATATAGTCATTCAAAAATCAACCCAAAGCTCAAAAGTAGCAGTTTCCATAAATGAAAACTGGTTCCTCACAGCCTCACCGGAATAGTGTAAAACCTACCCTTTTGGGTAAGTTGGGCATAGGAGCTCTATAAGTGTCCGAATGGGGTAAACTTGTTGGATCGGGCTGAAATTTGATGAGGATCCTTAATGTAGCCCAAGCCATCATCCTACAAATTAATTTTGAGGTCATTTTGCTAAGTAGCATCCTACAAATTTTGAGGTCATTCTGCTAAGTAGAAGTTTCTATAAATGAAAACTGGTTCCTCGCAGCCTCACCAGAATAGTGTAAAACCTACAGTTTTGGGTAAGTTAGGTATAGGGCTCTATAAGTGTTCGAATGGACTAACTTGTCAGATCGGGGATCCTTAATGTAGCCCAAGTCATCATCCTACAAATTTTGAGGTCATTCTGCTAGTTTTGGGCTAAACTTGTCGGATCGGGCTGAAATTTGATGAGAATCCTTAATGTAACCCAAGCCATCATCCTACAAATTTTACAAATTTTGAGGTCATTCTGCTAGTTTTGGGCTAAACTTGTCGGATCGGGCTGAAATTTGATGAGAATCCTTAATGTAACCCAAGCCATCATCCTACAAATTTTACAAATTTTGAGGTCATTCTGCCTTCCTTTTTTTTTAAAAAAAAAAAATGACTTTATTTGATCACAAATTTTGAGGTCATTCTGCTTTTTTTTTTTTTTTTTTTTTAAAAAAAAGGAGTTTATTTGATCAATGCTTTTGTAGTCCGCATGCGTCTTTGTTACTGGGTCCTTCCTTATTTGTGTTGGGGCTAAGTTAAGTCAGTCAAAAATACCCTATAATACTACCGCCAAGGCCCCAAGCCATTCTCAAAGTGGTAAACCCCTACCCTTTGGTGAGAATAGAGTCAGAGACCTCACCATGAGACTCGGCAATATTACCACCAAGGCCTAAGGCCATTCTCCATGTTCATGATCTCAATGTTAAAAATTATATATTATCTAAAAATTAGGATCAAATTATATATTTAAAAATTATATTTATTGCCAAGCCTGCATTTCTACATGTGCGGGCTCGACCGCATACTAACTACGTCCAATTTTCTTTGGATAAGTACAACTATACATGAAATGATCACTTCTTTGAAGTGGTAATAGATTTGATACACTTCTACCTCAACAAACTCAACCTAATGATTACTTTATTGTTTTCCGTTTGTGTATGGGGACCCACAGTAATAAGGGTGCGGTTTGTATAGAGCCTAACCTCTAAAGAATCAAATTAGAGCCTACTTACTTTTAAAATATTGTCACGAAATGTGGTTTCAATATTAGAAATGCCTTAAAATATATTTTCATATTTGTTTATAAAGTTTAAAACTTAAAAAATAGTGTGGATCGATAGATCTATGAAAACTTGAAATCTTGAAAATCGACAGTAAAAAAATGCGTTACAAAATATACTATTTCTAAAATTTGAAATCTATTTTTTTTTCATGTCCATGCATATTGATACCGAGATGATCAATTTGAGGATATTTAAGTATCAAAACAAGCTCTTCTAGTGAAGCCTTTGAGGTAGGCACCAATTTGATGGTTTAGAGCCTCGGCTCTATATAAACTTTTCCCCAATAATAAAGGGTGGAAATAGTGTATGTACGTAATTTTGTTTGTTTTCATGGAAAGGGAAGTGTTTCGGCCCTTTGGCCAACTCAATTGAGTTTTTTGATGTATTTTAAAAGAACAATTGTTTCATACGAGTTGGACCGCATTTTACAATATGCGGTCCAGAGTTATAAAGGATCCATCTTTAAGATGGATGCAAATAGTGGTTCATCTAAAAACAGTTGTATCTAGCTGTCCAAATGTTTTCTTCATATAATTATTATTTCTATTTTTCATTTTTTTTTTTTTCATATTCATGATCTCCATGTTAAGGATTATATATTCTCTAAAAATTAGGATCAAATTATATTTAAAATGTATATTTATTGCCAAGCCCGCATTTCTACGGGCTGGCCGCAAATAATAAAATATTTAAGATATCTAATATTAAGCTAAAATATAATCAAGTATATTTTCCAAATTCTAATTATCACACAGGCAGTTTTATCTCTAATCTTTTACCAAATCTTGAATACGTGAGGAGCATTTTTTAGATTAGTATGGAAGTATTGAAATATATGGAAATATTCAAATACAATAGTAAAATTACTGTGCAGAAATTATTTGCTTTGAAGACTTAGTGGAAATGCAGTTAAATAAGGGTGCATTTTTAGTGTTACCTACCATGTTAGCTTGATAAATATTGGAATTTGACTTGTAGGTTAATTGCATGGCTACATCTACTATTCTTTGGATGCGTGATGGGTTAGTGCAACTACTATCTTTCATCCATCTTAGACGTGGGTTTTGAATTCAAATTTTCATCAGACCATAATCTCAAGTACTATGATCATGAATTAAAAAAAACAAAAAATTGAAACTTCAAAATATTTTATCTTAAATATATTTTTTCTAATCGTTTATTTTAATTCTTTTTATATCGTTATTCTTGTATTTCTTTTGAGCCGCAAAATCATGGAGCTGAAGTAAAATATGCTTAGAGAGACTTAAAACTAAATTTCTAATTATAAATCCATGAAAAAACAGGGTAGACTCAGCCAACTAGGCAGACACTAAACTTGGTAGGGACACACAATTAATGCCCCCACTCTCTGCACTCATTGCGTAGCAGTTGATACAAATGATTCCTTTTGCATTTCCCGCTCATGTCGAGGTTCATCTTCACCATCTTGTGGTGGAAGGTGGAAACTTAGATGTAGTATAACAAACAGTATGCACGCTTCATATATGATAGCTTCCCTTGAATCATCTACCATTTCCACCTAAATAAACCCTTAAGTTTTCAATTAACTCTTGAAAATTGATTTCTAGCAAAGGTTTTGCAGACCCTCTGGTATATAAAACATACATCCTTTTGTGGGTTTCCAAATCTTTAATTACATTACTCTTGAAAAAACACTGAGCCAATAAATGGCAAGCAGGAGAAGTGGGTATGCATGGGGAGGCTTGGTGTGCCCCTTTGTTTCTCTCTTGTTATCACTGCATATTTAGGCATTGTGCTGTCCTCCATTGGCACAAGGTGTTGATTAGCCTGCAAGAGTACGCTTTCTTCCAGGCTTTGATGGACCCCTTCCCTTCGAATTCTTCTCTGGGTAAGAGAGAGAGAGAGAGCTAATTTGATTATGCTTTCACCTAGAATGAATTCCCTATTCATAATTCAATTATTTCGAACTGTTATGTTATTTAGTTATATTTTTGTGGACCGTTTAAATATGGACCGTTTTAAAATTAAAACTTTAGCGGGTATTTTTGTGTGGAAAAAGTACATATAAGGTCTCAATCTTATACTATATGGGTAAGGTGCACCTAAAAATCCCATAGCGAAGGTTGTTATGATGCTGAAAACCTTTAAATCGACCATCGCGACCTCGAGGTTCATTGACATGAAAAAAAAAGATTTCTAGTCCTAAAAATAATTTATCTTCTAACACATTATCTAAACTGTCCATTTTCAAGATTTTTGAGTGTTTATAGATCTGCCAGATCGTCAAAATTTTAATAATATAAATTTCACAACAGTAGATTTTCATATCTTCTCATGGCTTTGGGGCACCGAAACTGCATTTTTAGCATAGTTTTGAGGTGCACCGTACTTCAATAGTATAAGGTTTACACATTATACAAACCTCACCCTTTTTGTTTTGGGGACCTTGTTCTCCACCCGGATGAGCTCCTGAAGCACACATACTAATTTATACAGGGACCAATTTGGATGGCACGTACCTATGTAACACAAACACATATATAGCCATGGTTTCTTGCGCATGTCGACACATTAAAGCTATAAATTGTGTTTGACACTTTAAAAACGTAGTCATTTCTTCTCTCTTTACCTAAAAGAATACTTTATTGCACCTAACTTCCCACCTCGCCTTTATGGAAAGAGTAAACCAATATGTCATGTCTAAAAGGTCATTTTAGAATGGAATTTTTTATAGTATCTATATAAAATGCTAATACACATATCATATCTATAGAGTATAGGTGCCTACAAATCACCATGGTAGTTGTCATGGGTGTTTTTTTTTTCTTTAAATATTTTCTAGCCAACCGTGAAGCTGGCTCATAAGCTTGACTTACTTCTTCATTTGTCTAGCCACCTGGTCGAGGCAATCATGATCCTCATCGTGTTGCTCGACCCTCTCCTTAGCCCAGCCCAGTGCAGCGCTACTGGGCACCAGGACTGACCTTGCTGCAAAGGCCACATCATGTGACACTGTGGCTACGGGCCTGTGGCTAGCCCTAAGGCGCTCTTCCTCATCGACAAGTTGTCATGCAAATTGTAGCAAAACTGAGCAAGGTCGAGTAAGTTGACCCTGCTATGCTAGTTTGGAGTCACATAATGCGGAAGATACTCCTCTATAATTGCATTCACCCTCTGGCTGCCCATCCGTCTGAGGATGGTTGCTGATGGAGAAGTTTACCTTCATCCCCATCAAATGAAACAAGTGCTGCCAAAACCAGCCAGTAAACCACCCATCACGATCACTCACAATGTCCTCAGGGACACCCCACCAGTTTACCACAAAGCTCAGGAACAATTGTGCTACATTCTCTGCACTGTAATGGTCCAGGACCGTGATGAAGGTTGTATACTTTGAGAAGCAATCCACCATGATCATGATTTGCCTCATGCTATTAAGCTTGGGCAAACGACTGATGAAGTCCGTGGATAACAATCCACTCCGTCTCTTTTGGTCGGTCTTTACTTGTTAGCATACCAGGCAGATCTTCATGTAGTGTTCAACCTCTTGCTCCATCTAAGGCCAAAAGTGTTAGGACATGGATATCTTGGGTTCATATTGATATACATCATTATGGATGTATGGGTATATATCTCTTGATAAGGTTATGTATCTAGAAGATAAGAAGATACCAAATCAAAGATACTTGGTTATCAAGTTATCATACCATATTTATCTTATGTAATTGTGTGATTGTCCTATATATATATATATATATTCATATATATTGGTACTTCTTGATGTAAACGTTCATCCAAAAATAGTAAAGATATAGCCATTTGGGCTTTGGATCCGTAGATGTAAGGCTTCGGCCTGAATCACGTAAATATTGTATTCTATCTTTTCCACTCTCCATTCAATGTCTGTGCCTGTATGCTCTGACGAATTCTAATAAATAGAAACTCTAGGATAGTAGGGCCAATGTCCGCTCTTGGCTAGGTTGCCCAGCTACTAGCTCATTATGGCACTCCCTCAGCAGCTCCTTCCTGAGGCCACTTGTGCTAGGAACATAAATGTGTCGGCCTTTGGCATAAAGGATGCCACCTCTAACCAAATTTCCTGGTGTGTCCCTCTTAGACTTGTCACACTAGCCTATGAGTCACAGGGTCCCTCTCGACCTCCTCACGGATCTGTTCCAAGAGGCCTGGTCCATCTTCTGGCTCAACATATCGACAACCATATTGGCTTTCCCTAGGTTGTATTCCAGGGAAAAATCAAACTCAACTAAGAACTCTTGCATCCGACCTTGCTTTGGAGTCAGCTTCATGTGCATGGTGAAATAGCTCATGGACACATTATCGATGTGCACTACAAACCTACTCCACAGTAAGCAATGTTTCCACACTCTTAAACAATGCCCCACCCTCGTTTTCTTTTACATAGATTGAGTACCTCTGTTAATTCTTATTCAACTTCTGGCTTTCGCAGGCCATAGGGTGACCATCTTGTATGAGTACTCCACCAAACGCATGGATGGAGGCATTAATCTGCACCTCAAAGGGTCGATTGAAGTCTGGGAGGTGTAACACCGGGTTGCTGGTGATTGTCCTCTTCAGTTGTCAAAATGACACCCTTCCTCAGAAGCTTAGTCAGCGCCACAATCCTCTTGAAGTAACCCTCTATGAACCACCGTAAATAATTGGTTAGCCCCAAGGAGCGTAGCTCATGGGAGACAGGTTGCAGCCAGTCCATGATGACTCGCACCTTTTGATCAACCATCTCAATTTGCCCACGACCCACTTATGCCCAAGGAATATGATTTCCTATTGGGCCAAAATACATTTTTCGAGCTTTATATACAATTGGTTGGGCCTAAGCCTTTCAAGCAACAACCTTAAATGCTTAACATGTATATATGAGGTCTGGCTATACAACTTTATGGTGTAAATACATTACAACAAACATATTGATGCACTCACTCAATACATCACTTATTAGATGACAGAAAGATGCCAGTGCATTAGTTAGCCCAATCGGCATTACAAGAAGTTCAAAAGACCCATATTGGGTTACACTAGCAGTTTTTTTTGTGTCTCTCTCCATTAGATACACCTTTTTTTGTGTCTCTCTCCATTAGATACACCTGCTGCCTGAGTGCTAGTCAAGCTTGCTGACGACCCTGCCCTTGACTAATCAGTTGAACAGATCAACGATTAAGGGCAAGGGATACCCGTTCTTGATGGTTAGACTGTTGAGAGCGTGGTAGTCAACATGCCATCTTACTTCCTCTGAAACATCACTGGTTCACCACAAGGAGATTGGGATGGCTGGATTGGGCATGCATGCAACAACTCATCCAATGGCCATCTGGGTTCCTCCAACTCAGAGGGTCCTTTCGATAGGGTATCTTAACCAGGGGTGGGCACCAGACCCAGCTTGCCTTGTGGGGCCAGAGTCTTTGGTAGCTCAAAGGGTGACGTGTCACTGAACCCCTAAGAAGCTTTTTGACCACAGGGAGCACAACCAGTCCCTTGCTAGTCTTCTTCACTACTAAGACCACTAGAAAAGTAGCATGACCTTGTTGTTGTCCTCCCTTTCTCTATTTGAGCCACAGGGATCATGCAAGGGCTCATCTTAATTAAGATTGCCACCACCCCCAAGTGTGGCACCACTAATGCCTTAGTGAAGGTCATGAATTCAAGCCCAAGGATGATCTCGAAGTCATCCAAGGGAATAACCACTAGTTTGATCACCCCACTCCAGTCACCAACATTGTCCTCTACCTCTAGAGCTATCCCAACAACCGATTAGTCCATTGAGTTCGCCACCTTCATTTTGCTACATCCCAAGTTAGCTTGTGCCCAAAGCATGCCGCATCTCGATCCCACACAAAGTTCGAGGCACTTATGTTCACCATCACTTAAGCCTCTTGCCCATTCAGGGTGACCACAATATACATGAAGCCTCCTCTAGGAGACACCTCCTTCACCATCTTTTCACTACGTGTAGTTGGATGGAATTGGTATGCATGTGGAGGGGATTGGCCCTTGTAACCTCTTCCTCCTTCTTAAGGACCTTTTGGACAATGTTTAGAGACTGCTTCCATGGACAATCTTTAGCTCGATGGGGTCCCATGCAGATGAGGCAGACGAATAAGTCTTTGGATATTAGATTTTTAAAAGATTGTCCCTTATGTCGCCCACCTACCTATGGCTTGGGGTTCCTCTACCGTTGTTTTTGCCATGTCAAGCACTATCCGACATGGCAAACAAGACTCCCTGCCACAGCCAACCTTGCAGGGTGGTCTTTCAACCATTGGCTTCTTAGCTGAGCTTGAGACTATGGTTGCAAGCTATCCATAAAGCTAAATAGCTTGTCCTCCTCTGACATGTTCTTGATGTCGAGCATGAGGCTTGAGAATTCTTTCAGGTACTTGTGTATTGCAACAATGTGTTTATTTTCTCAACACATCACGAGCCATCTAAGCAGCATTTTCGTCAAGGAAATGCTTCTTCAACTCCCTCTTGAGGCCCTCCCAGCTAGTAATGGGAGGCCTCGATCCATCTACTGTGCATGTCCTCCACTAGATCTTGACATCTCCAATGGGTACATGGTGGCTAGGGTCATTTTGTCTTCCTCTTGGGCATGAGCAAATTGGAAGTAATGATCAATGTTCCGTAGAAAGTTCTCCAGCTCCTTAGAGCTACGAGCTCTGTCGAATGTTTTGGGCTCTGACACTCAAACCTTAGCTAATTTGACTATACTAAAAGGATTGGCCAATGCACCCACTTGACCAATGCAAGGTCATCAATCAACATCATAAGGTTCTCTTTAAACATATATGTTAGGGCAGCTACATCAGCCTCCAGGGCCCCATATGGATTTCACAAGAAGCCCCATATGGATTTCACAAGAACTAGTCTGCTCCTCATGGGTCACCATGATTTCTATCAAGCTGGGTGGAGAGGGCATCTGGGATCTCTTCAAGAGAGGTGACTCAAGCTACTAGAAAGTCATTCTGTTCGACCTGCTCAAGCCTCATGGTGCCTCATGATGGTTGTTACAGGCCCCTACAATCCTTGGAGTGTTGTGCAGGCTACCTCCACGTGCCATGCCAACTAGTTATGCATGCCTCTTGCAACACCATCATTGCCCCACCACCTTTTGAAATCCAATTTGGCTGCCCGCCCAGCCCAGGCATCCATGGAGCCCATGATTCAGCGCATTGCCTCGTTTTGCACTGACGTAGTTGTGGGGCTTGTGCCCCCTTGTTGCCATGAACCAATATATCTATGTTATGCATCACGGTCTCTAGGCTGTCCTCATGCATTGTTCACTGTGGTCTGCCGACTAACTCAAGACTAGTCACCACCCTCTCAATATGCAGTGTAGAAATGAGCTGGCAAGAGTGACACCTCTTTCTGCCAAAGTGGCATTCATGATGCTGCCTTCGCCTAAGGCTAGTTGGGTCAAAGGAAGTTTGATGGCCCTCCCCCTTGACCAGAACGCATGCACCAAGTTAGGGGCCTGGCATTAGTCCCCTTACAGAGGATGGGAAAAAATAGGTCTTTTAAGATTTTCACTCATACATAGCAATTCTCATTTTATATAAATTTTTTTAATGGTATATTGGAGCCGAGTATGTTGTGCAACTTATACACAATCTAAACCAGCCATACATATTTGTCGATAGAGAGGTGATTAAGGGAAGCCTAATGTAGGTACATGACTCTTGATGAAGAGAAGGAGAACCGCCAATTCTACTACTTCGCAAAATCTGAGAACAACTCTGAAGAAGATCTGTTGCTCCTCTGGCTCACTGGATGTCCCGAATGCTCTGCCTTCAGCAGTCTTGTCTTCAAAATAGGTCAGTACATTCTATCTTTTGGAGAACTCATAACTTAAATGAATGGTAGACCTAAATAATATACATGGCAACTTATAAATGAATTAAGTTTGAGAGATCTCAATCCGCAACGGTTTGGAGTTCATGTTGTGTGTGTGTGTCTATATATATATATATATAGGAAGATGCTACAGTACGTCGATTCCTGTACTGCTACAGTGAACGTCGAATGGCCCTAATCAAATTTGGGGCGATTTGACGATCACGGATGTCCGGTAGTGTTTTATTTTTTTATTTTTTTTCTACCAATCAGAATGATCTGAAAGTATGTTCATAAAAAATAGGCGAACCTACGAAAAAATATCAAAAAAAATATTTTACATGAAATAAATTGACCAAAATACCCTCGAAAAGTTTCAGGGGTATTTTGGTCAATAGTTTTTTATGAGTTATTTTTATATATTTTTATTAGGTGCGCCTCACTAAGATGTACACATGCTTCAAATTTCAGATCATTCTGATTTGCAGAAAAGAAAATTAAAATTCAAACACTCTTGAACAACCTTGACCGTTAGATCGGCCCAGATTTGATCTGGGCCGTTGGGTGTTTACTGTAGCAGTATGCACATGGACGTACATGAAATTTTTCCATATATATATATGTGTGTGTATGTGTGTGTGGGTAGGAATGGATCTTGTCAACCTACAGCTCTACGAGAACCATGACGAATTTTCGTGTTTTTTTGTATGAAAAAGTAGCGCCATGTACATGTTATGTCCATTGCAGTATCGCAACAGATATTGTTGGTTCATTGCGGTCTTTTAATCCACGCCGTCCAAAACAATCGGACGGCGCTGAGCCTATGGGCAAAAACATTGTTCATTTTCATCCATAGGCGTAGCATAGTAGATTCCAGAGAGAGAGTGTTTTCATGATGCCATTTTCTTGGGTTTTAAATGGGTTCTAATTAGAATGGAATTTATTGTTACCTTAAAGGAGGTATTGTCAATTGCTTACCTCTTATTATCGTACTAAGAGAGAGAGACGATGAAATCCAATATTTGGTGACCACCACCAAGCTGCATTAAAGTGAATAAATTTTGATAGTGGCTCATAGGGTTGGTTGGTGTTGGTGGCCTCCTAAGGGGAATAATTTATTGGTTGCCCAACACTGCGTTAAGAAATACATATATGAGATCATGATTCCATATACAAAGAAAAGAACCAGAGAGTATTATGGGCGATTTTGAATCGATTTTTGAGCAAGATCAACTCAAATGTCTTGTGAAACGAGTTAAAGATTTTAATCAGTAAAGAGAGTGGGGTTGCTCAAATCATAGATTTAGAACCATCACAAATCTTCTAGAGCTTGTTCTCCTCTAAACCTAATGATAGCGCTAGCTCTAGATCAGTTTACTAGACCCTAAAAAGTGTAAAAGATCTAATTAAAAGTAATAAATAAAAAAATAACCAGAACAATAAAATAAAATAGAAAAACAAATAAATAAATGTGAGATGTAGACACCCCGATCTCAATCGAGAAAACCGTGAAAGACCAAAATTCCTCGAGAAGACCATCCTGAAAATTGAACTATTCATATCCAACTATAACCAACCATTACCCATACCCCATACACCCAGACCAGCCTGGCAGAGGTTGAAGCGCTCAAAAGTGTCCCAGAAGATCAAGCAAGGCAGACCAGAACCAAGAGCCACCAACATGGAAGCGGTCAGCTCCAACACTATTGGAAAGTGCGTCATTGCCACTCCGAGCTCCGCCAAGATCAGATGTTCAAAATCGATCAGGACAACTCATATCTCGAGATACAAGCCCAATGAGTATGGCAAAGGTGCCGGCGCCATTGGCAGTGGTGACCCTCTTTGACAGGTCAAATGGTGAAGGCAACTTGGATGTACGGATAAATGTCAGGTGTCAGTACGGACGGATGTGTCAGGTTTTTGTACAGAGAAGCGTTGACAGTCTTGTCAGCCACACCATCTTCGGATTAGTCAAATGAAGCATGACATCAGTTGGCGCATATATGGAGCCGTCTAATAGGTCAACCTAACAGTGGCACACCTGTGAATGATGCCAACGACATTCCAAACAACGATGAACCTGATTAGTTGGTCCAACGTACGGAAGGGCACCTAGAGATTGACACATGCTAGCATTTGTCAGAAAGAAGCCCCAAAAGGTGCCAACGACATTGCCAATGTCATTGGGCCTCTAACACTCTGCCCACAAAAGTATACCCCATCCAAGATCATGGGATACTGAGCATTAAATGACGATGATTAGAATTAATCCTAATACGTCGCCATTGGCAATGGCGCCGTAGTATTTTGCAAATGCGATGTCACATCAAGGGCCCAGATTTCATCTAAAACGAACCAATTGTTATTATGAGACTATTATGCCTATAAACAAGGGGCACCCCCTCGAGCACAAAAATATAAATTTTTACTAAGTGCGAATAAGCTCTGCTTGGCCTAATCCGAAGCCATTCAACTCCAAAAACCAAACTCGAACCTCAAGTCCTCAACCTTAAGAACTATATTAATCCTCATTCAAGCCGAAGGCGACCTGGATAACCCGACTTTTTGGGCCCTCTTTTACTTATAGTTTTATCCGGTAAAATCCCAAAAGACTGGAAGTAGTCGTGCGACTACTACCTTTGAACTGACACCAACTCCAAGCGCCCGACTTAGTGCCCTGCCTAAGGTATCTATCTCTTTCTTCTCTTTTATCTCATTAATGGCATTTACTAGATTTCCTTTGTTTTAAAACTCTTCATAAAATTCCCCCTCTTTTTATTCAATACTTCAAAACTTGTTTCAGAATCCAAGGGGAAAGTGTGTTGGAAGCTGGCTCTGCCAGCAGTTTAAGCAAGAGAAAGTCTTCTGGCCCGACTCTCGCTTGGAATGTAATTTGATGGGGTACTTTCTCTATCACCTCATTTTGACAAGTTTACTCTCGAAACCAAGGTGGCTATCGAGTTCCTTGCTCGTATTTTCAAGTATAAACAGTTTAGTGCTCACTGTTGGGCCTGTTAAGCTTCTAATACACCCTAGTCATTGAAGTGACCACCCTAGACTTCGTCCCAAAGGGCCACCATCAACCTGTAGTTCATCTTGGCTCGCTCCGAGCCTCTTTTTACTGGTTTTGGGGCCTTAAAGGAGCAAGCGACACTGGAAAAGGCGTTGACGCCATTTCCAGTATTGCCTGACCATTCCAGCCCCTATTCCGGGTTCCCTAGAAGCTTAGGTGAGAGCGCCTTTGGCAACTGCGCTAGCTCAGCTGGCAATGGCACCCTCCCTCTGAGCCTCGAGAAAACCCTTGTTGCCTTCCAAGGCCTTTTTCTTCCTTTTGCCTGGAGTTTGGGAGACTATGAGACAGCGCCACTGCAGCACTCATTGGCGCGATTGGCATTGTCTCTGGTCTTTTTCTGCCCAGCTCTCTTTCTTCCAGTACGTGCAAAGTGGCCGGGGTAACTTGGCGATGTTTCTACAACCGTGTCAGTGTTGGACCTCCTGCTAGTTTCCAGCAGTCCTGACCTTGACGCCATTGCTACTGCCATTGGCGCCATTGCCATGTTCGCCGGACCCCAGTTGCCTCGGACTGCTTTGTTTGAGATGTGCTTTAAATAGGAAATTTGATTTGGAGTTGTACATGTTTGAACCTAGACTTATCATAGGAAAAGATTTTATCTT
The DNA here is from genome assembly GCF_054954075.1 of Amborella trichopoda. Taxonomy (NCBI): domain Eukaryota; kingdom Viridiplantae; phylum Streptophyta; class Magnoliopsida; order Amborellales; family Amborellaceae; genus Amborella; species Amborella trichopoda. The sequence continues at coordinate 40,461,814 of NC_142341.1, forward strand.
TATGAGTCCTCATAAATATGAAAGTGTTTAAGAGTTTTAGCGTAAGTCCTTTAGAAAGCAATACCGTGAGGTCGTAAGGGTTGGCGTGAGTAAGCTGCCAATGGGTTGGGCAGCCTGGCCCACTGGCTCGGTCGGTTGGACCAGGGTCAGGGTCAGGGTCAACCCCGAGTTAGCGCTATGAAAACAAGGGACAGGCGCGTTGCCACCTTAAGTGTGAGTTAGAGAGATAGCAACTGAAGAGAGACGGAAAAGTTGTAGAGAGAGAGGTATTTGTGTTTGAGATTTTTTTATATTATGATATTTTTCTATAATTTATTGAATTTTCTTTATCTAGATTTAGTGTGCTCATGGTGCATGCATGATTTTATTTGTGTATTTTCGGTTGTACACACCTACACATGGTGCTCGCCATAAGCGTTAATTTTCCACTACGCGACTCAACAAGGAATGGGTTTAACAAAAGTTGGGCCCAAAGACAAAACAATTATAGAAAACCTCTCTCAAAAGTGATGAAGATATAGAGAAAAAAGGAAAAAAAAATATCTTACTTTAAAAATTCACCAACGAAACAAATGAAAACCTTCTATTCGGGGATTTATCAAGACCCACTAAAAATGAGTAATGTTATTTAAAACTAAGTGGACTAAGATCGTTGATTTGGCTGCCTTGTATTGACCAGATCGTCGATTTAGTACCAACTAGAAGTACGTTGAGACGTTACGTAGAGCCGAGTGTCACATGGTAGTATTTAGGCATTGTTTTTACTTATATATTTCAAATTTATCTATTTCTCTATCTTCTTGTCTCTCTCACTCGTTCTTTTCTCTTGTGTTTTTCAAAACTCCAAACTACTGAGGAGGTTAGAAGAAATAAAATCTACAATTTTATATCTTTTAAAACATTTGGTCTATTATGAAATGAAACTTAAAAATAGAAGGTATAGAGATATTCTCCCTTTGTGAAATGAAATTTAAAAATATAAAGTATAGAGATATTTTTCCTTAAAAATAAAGAGTATAGAGATATTTTTCTTTAAATAAAAGTGTGTTCTTTTCTATATCATAATTGGTAGGGCCCATATAACATGGGAGTTAGTTTATCGTTAAATATGGGGTATAGCGATATTTTTTTTCCTTAAAAATAAAGAGATATTTTTCTTTAAATAAAAGTGTATTCTTTTCTATATCATAATTGCTAGGGCCCATATAACATGGGAGTTAGTTTATCGTTAAATATGGGGTATAGAGATATTTTTTTTCCTTAAAAATAAATGGTATAGAGATATTTTTCCTATGTAACATGGGAGTTAGTTTATCGTTAAATATGGGGTATAGAGATATTTTTTTTCCTTAAAAATAAATGGTATAGAGATATTTTTCCTTAAATAAAAGTGGGTTCTTTTCGATATCATAATTGGTAGGGCCGGTATAACATGGGAGTTAGTTTATCATAATTGGTAGGGCCCATACAACAAGGGAGTTTAGTTTATCGGGCCGGTATAACATGGGAGTTAGTTTATCATAATTGGTAGGGCCCATACAACAAGGGAGTTAGTTTATCGTTTACCAAGGTTGTGGTAGTAAGAGTGGAACCTCTGTCCAATTGCCTTCTTTGCATCATTCTTACCATCATGTTGTCGCTAATTATTCGAACTTAAAAGGAAAATCATATTATACGGACATATAATTATCTATTAGTTGCAAACAAGGTTTTGAAAAATAAAACGGTGACCCAAATCAGTCAAAATAAGGGTTAGATCAGAGAATCCCATTATCAGCCAATTTCGGCATAAATATTTGTTTTCAAATAATTACTAAAAATCCCTAAAAATAGTGTTTTTCGTATTTTCAAAATTTTCGGAGTGGTGTATTACGTATTTTCATTATTTTACAAAAAAACGTGAATATTGAGATGTCATTTCCTTGTCTGAATCCCTACTGACCATTACATTCACATTACTAAAAAAAGAGTGCTTATTAATCATCATGGTTTAGATGAGTCCATGACTTATACTATGCAATAAGTTGTTTAATAGAGTATGGGTGAGGTTTGTCAAGAGTAGAGACTCTGAACAATCGAAGTAAGGCACACCTTCAAATAGTGTTGAGAAATGTGGTTTCAATACTGAAAATCTTTGTGATAGCTTTAAAATTTAGTTTCATCTTTAATTATAAAATTTAAAGCTTCAAATATCTAGTAGATGGAGCAGATCTATAAAAACTTGAAAATTGACGGTCCAAAAATGTGTTACAAGATGCACTATTTTCAAAACTTGAAATCCTTTTTTTTTTTTTTTTTCTCATGTCCATGTATCTTGATGTCGAGATGATCAATTTGATGACATTTGGACATCAAAACCTCTTCTAGTGAAATTGTTGAGACGGGGATTGTTTAGAGCCTATATAAACTTTTTCCATACAGTAAAAAGAAAAGAATATCATTTGTTTCACAATCCATTTGATGACTCGATTGATCGCATTGCCAATCGATGATGAATATAAGTACTTTGCAAGGCAGAAACATGAACATGCATCATATATTCAACCCGATTTGTAACTCCTTAGAATCTCCATGTCAATCTCAAGCTAATCAGACATAAGATCTACAGCATGCATAACTTAAGAATCTGATAAATCTAACTAGATGCATAGTTATAGGACGTGAAGCTAGAAGGACACAACATGCATAACTTAAGAATCTGATAAATCTAGCTAGATGCATGGTTATAGGACGTGAAGCTAGAAGAACACAACAATTGCAACATGCATGACCATATTCATCTATATAAATTTTAAATAAATTACTAAATACGTTGCAAGATTTACATTATTAATGTATAGGGAATTAATTATAATATATTAGTTGGGTGTAGTTTGTACAGTGCCTAGGTTCTAAACAATCAAATTAGAGCCTACTGTCAAATAGTGTCGAGAAATGTAGTTTTAATATGGGAAATCTTTGTGATAGCCTTAAAATATATTTTTATATTTATTTATAAAGTTTAAAGCTTAAAAAATACTATAGATCAATAGATCTATGAAAACTTGAAAATCTTGAAAATTGACTGTCCAAAAATGCGTTAAAATGCATTATTTCTAAAACTTGAAATCCATTGTTTTTTCTTATTTTCATGCATCTTGATGTCGAGATGATCAATTTGAAGATATTTGGGCATCAAAACAACTTCTTCTAGTGAAAATTTTGTGGTAGGCTCAAATTTGATCTGTTTACAGCCTCGGCTCTATATAAACTTTTCCCATATTACTCTATTTATTTTAATTTCCAAATGATCAATCTTTATAGAACAACAGTTGCATCAAAAAACAATTCCATATTATAAGATCTAAAAAAAATATGAAAAAATAATATAAATAAAGTTTTCTATTTAGTATAAAAAGTTGTTATCTAATATAAAAATCTTTATTTAAATCTATAATAAAAATAATATATTATTAATCAAGGGTTAATATATTAACATATATTCATTGCAATATCCAAATGATCAATCTTGATAGAAGGATATTACATACAAAATTACTTTCGTATTATGAGATCTAAAAAAATGAAAAAAGAAATCCAGATATTATAACTTTAAAAAAATTATTTAAAGAATGATTTTTTTCTGAAAATCTACATAGTGAAGACAAAAAATTGGAAATAATTGTAAAAATGAAAAAAAAAAAAAAAAACTAAAAACGAAAGTTAATCTCACTACATAATCATGTCTTGGATCTTGTAGTAGGGCGTCCAAGTACTGTTTTGTTTTAAAAAAACAAAAATTCCGGCAAATATCCTTGACAAATCGATGATAAATTGGTTGTTTGGCAGACTCCTCTCAAGAACACATGAAAACATGAATTTTTTCACCCAAAAATTAATAGAAAAAGAAAACAAAATGAGAAATTCACATACCTGGTTTAGATGAGAAATAAAGTTCTTCATATTAATATCCCCACATAAATTCGAAGAAAAACGACATCAAATATGATATGTGAATGAGTACTTGAAGATCTAAAAGCTTTTGGACCCGAAAAATTTCGGGCTAGATCCATGCCAAAGAGATGATTTTTAGCACTGACAAAGACCTAAATCTTGTTCTAGGATCTCCAAAGACCCTTTGTAAACACATTTCAGCAAAAAAATGTTGACAAATCGTTCAGAAATTGGCTGTTTAACGGACAGTGCTCAAGAATATAGGAAAAAAAAAAAATTCACAAAAAAATCGTAAAGAAAACAAAGTGATAAACTCACATACTAATTTATATGTAAAGATAACAAAATGATAAATTCACATGCTAATTTATATGAAAACAAAACCATTGTAAATCAATATCCCCATATGAATCTGAAGAAAAACAACATCAACACCATCTGACCTTGGCTTTGGAAACCCAAAAACTTACGGCTAGATCCTCTCCAACGTGATATTTTTATGTTAGGTGCTGACCAATACGCCCCAAAACCCTTAGGTGACGGAAACTCGGAAAGTTAGGCCCTTAAACCGTAAACCACCGAAGATAGCCCTTTCTTAGGATCGACATCCTTGGTGACTCTAAGGATCGACGTCCTTGGAGACTCTCACTCTATGATGGGCTCTCACTCTATTCAAGTAGCCCTTTCCATAGATAGCCATTTCCTAGGATTGACGTCTTTGGTGGCTCTCACTCTGATTATATTCAGGCGGCTCTCACTCTTATTATATTCAAGTAGCCCACCTGAGCTGCAGTGGTTGCTCTGATACCAAATATTAGGTACCTAACAAATACACCCCAAAACCTTTGGGTGATGAAAACACATAAAGTTAGGCCCTTAAACCATCTAGGATCGTTACATTTTAGCACTAATCAAATACTAAATCTTGTTCTAGGGTCTCCAAAGACCATTTAAAAAAGAAAATAAAACCAAAACCATTGAGAAATTAATGATAAAATGGCTATTTGCCCATTGCTCTCAAGAACACATAAAACATGCTTTTTTCCACTGAAAAAATTGGAAAAAGAAGAAGAAGGAAATGATTTGTTGTGAGTTTGTAATCTATTGTATGAGGTTTATAGATTAAAATGAATTTTGGGATCAATTATTGTCTCTACAAAAACAAGGTTCAAAAACAAAAATAAATAAAAAACCCAAGTTCACGGGCAGTCAAATGTTTTTAAACGGGAATCGCCCATTCTGCTATAGCGACTCGATTGTTTGCTATAGTTGAATCAACGAGTCTAGGGGTGACACGGCCCTTTTTTAATCTATTGTGGAAACTAATTCGAGTGGGATGATTCTTGATCCAGATCGGTCGATTCTGATAGGAGACATGTTGAAACATTAAGACTTAGAACTCATACCACCATGGACTTAGATCTATAGTGTGAGCACTATCGTCTCTCTATTAGTACATATATTGTCATAAATTGAATATGATATCGTATGGGAAAATTTTTAGTAAGGTTGCAACCTTAAAATGTAGAATCACATATGCACCTAAAAAATCTATCAAAAATGTTGTTTTAATGTTGAAAAACCCTTCTAATCGATCATCTCAACATCGAGATGTATGAATATGAAAAACAAAAAGTTTTTAACTCCCAAAAATAGTGCATCTTGCAACACATTATCTAGACCATCCATTTTCAAGATTTTCATATAGTTATATAGTTATAGATTGACTTGATTTTAACCATTTTTGAAATTTAAAAATTTCTAATTAGGTATGAAAACAGATTCTAAGATAATACTAAGAATTCTTTACAACAAAATTACATGTTATGATAAAATTTTAGGGCGCGCCTAAATTGGATTGTTTAAGGTTGCAACCTTATAGAAACCTCACCCATTATGTATTGATGAGGATCCACAATATATAATGCCAATAACGTGCTGGCTGGACCCAAAATAAACCTTAAAAAAGCATCAGTTTTATTTTATGAAATAATAAAAGGGGAAAGTTTATATAGAGCCGTGGCTCTAAACAATCAAATTTGAGGCTATCTCAAAAATTCACTAGAAGAGGTTGTTTTTGAGCTCAAATATCCTCTAATTGACTCGACATCAAAATGCATAGACATGAAAAAAACACATAGATTTCAAGTTTTGAAAATAGAGTATTTTGTAATGCATTTTTGGACAGTCAATTTTCAAGATTTTCAAGTTTTCATAGACCTATCGATCTACACTATTTTCGAAGCTTTAAACTTTATAAATAAAAATGAAAATATATTTTAAGGCTATCATAAAGATTTTCAATATTGAAACCACATTTTTCGATACTATTTGAAGGTAGGCTCTAATTTTATGGTTTAGAGCCTAGGCTCTATACAAACCGCACCCATAATAGAAATCCTAACATTATAGCTAAGAATAAATTTATATGGAGCCGAGGCTCTAACCAATCAAATTAGAACCTTCCTCAAAAATTTAACTAGAAGAGGTTGTTTTGATGCCCAAATATCCTCAAATTGATCATATCGACATCAATATGCTTGGACATGAGAAAAAAAAAAATGGATTTTAGGTTTTGGAAATAATTCATCTTGTAACGCATTTTTAGACCGTCAATTTTCAAAAGTTTCAAGTTTTCATAGATCAACTCGATCTACACTATTTTTTAAGCTTTAAATTTTATAATTAAAGATGAAAATATATTTTAAGGGTGTTACAAATATTTCCAGTATCGAAACCATATTTCTCAACACTATTTAAAGGTGCGCCTGTACTTTGATTGTTTAGAGCCTCGGCTCTATTCAAAGTTACAAACCGCACCCTTGACAAAACTTTTTTAAACCACACCCAATACTAACAATCCAAACTCGTCTTGCAGGTCCCCTGCGATTTGAGGTGGCAGAGTACGATGGGACACTGCCAAGTCTTCGAACCAGCCTTTACTCGTGGACCCAGGTGTTGTTCTACTACTATTTTTTCTCAACTACTTCCATATACCTTTTATCGGCATTATTGAATTTGAACCAAAAAGTTATGAAACTGTAGGTTGCCAACATCATATTTCTTGATTCAACAACTGGAACTGGATTTTCATACCCCAATGCCCCTCAAGATTATAAATCATTGACGTCAAGACTGTCAAGGACATCTATAAGTTTTTGAACAAGGTAAGTAATGAATGGACTTTTATTCATTGTACTTTGTACCTATTTGCTCTCAATCTTTACCCATCATTTCTATGTCATGAGGATTGATAATATACAGTTTTCTCATGTATAAAACAGTGGTTCATTAAATATCCAGAATTCTTGTCAAACCCACTTTACATTGCAGGGGATTCCTATTCAGAAATAACAGTCCCAGTCTTAACTTATGAAATAGCCAATGGTACCCCCACATGACTCTCTCTCTCTCTCTCTCTCTCTCTCTCTCTCGCTCTCTATAAGTTTTTTTGTAGTATATAAAGTTTTACTGAGATGATTTCTTATTGCTCACTTTTTACTTCCTGATACTCTGTGAGTGTGGTCTTATTGTAGGCATTGACGCTGGCTATAAACCAGTTTTCAATCTCAAGGTTCTTATCCTTTGAACAGAGGCTTTATTCTTGAAATCATGGAATTTATATGACTGACTGATTATTTTGTATGACTCTATCTGTATTGTAGGGTTACTTGTTGGGCAATCCAGTCACACAAAAGGAGTATGACACTGTGCAGGTTCCAGCCGCACACAGGATGGGGCTGGTATCAGATGAATTGTATGAGGTGATTGATGGACATTTCTTACCTCACCTTCTTTTTGTAATCCATTTAGCTTGCCATTTTGGTTTTTCTTAAAACTCTTGATGTTATTGGAACTCTGAAGGCTTGTAGATAATATCCAAACAATAAATTAAGAGTTAAATTGTGGGTATGGTAGTTGCTAACATAATAATTTATTATTATTGTTGTTGTTGTTGTTGTTGTTGCTGATGTTGTTGGCGTTATTGTTGCTATTTTTGTTATTGTTCTTCTATTTGGGTGGGTTTGTGTCGTTTTCAAACCATGGGTGGAAGGAGTTGCCAAATAGATTCTTCATTTGCAAACATATACTATCTTTGTTTTTGGATTGGTTATAATTGCATCTTCATCATCTTTTTGACCTTTTTGCAATTAATTGACGTCGGCTATATAAATCTTGGCTCTCCATTCGGCTCAATCAAAAGCCATATCCTCAGTGAGGCCATAAGTCCTCAAATCTTTTCGGACTACTTTCAACCGCTACCTCTTTCCCTTTTTAGTCCTTCCACTTGAACTACCTCGCACCTTCTAACAAGTTTTGTACTTGATCGTCGCCACACATGGGCAGCCCATCTAAGTCTACCATCTCTTATTTTATCGCTTATTGGTTCCATGCTTAAATTCTCTCGAATAGATTCATTTCAAATTTTATCCCTTCTTGTCTTACCACTCCGCCATCTCAATATCTTCGTCTTTGCTACACTCATTCTATGGGTATATTGTTTTTTGTCCACCCAACATTCTACCTCATAGAACAAAGTTGGTCTCATCGCTGTCCTATAGAACTTGCCCTTCTGCCTTATTGGTATGCGGCCGTGATCGCATAAAATTCCAAGTGCACATCTCTACTTCGTCCGCCTAGCTCTAATTCTGTGTGCAACATCTTTTTTGATCTCTCAATTTTCCTGGATTGTTGACCCAAGATATCGAAAGATTGGTTATAAGTGCATGATGTCCAATAATATTTGTATTTTTAAACCGCAATTTCATCCATCATCAAGTAGACTTTGGCAATTGATGTATTCTTTCCAATGTTTGTCTCACACCAACCCATTAAGCTATTTCTTGAGACAGAGACATTGCTAGACAGATTTAGAGTAATTTGCAGAGATACAAAGTTAGAGTTGCAGAGAGAACGACATTGTCATGAGATTTACAGGAAATTATATTAAGAGGGTTTGAGTTTCTAAGGAGGCCATTGTGGCTGTGATTCCAATGAATAAATTTTTTGTGCCCCATATATTGGGCATCTCTCTACTCTTCCATCACATGCTTGTGTGCCAAATCTAGCCATGGACGTCAAGCCTTGGTTTTTTCATCCTCCTTTTTATTTTTTCAACCATGATTACCAAAATGTGATGCCTTATGTATGGATCATTTCATTTCTGTTTTCATATGAGCTTCTTTGGAATTTTGATTTAATTTTTGGACTACATTGCCCCAATATATATGAAGCTTACATTTAGTTTAATTTTGTGAATTCATATTAAGCCATCAAAATGATTGCTAGACAGAGTTACTTAAATCATTTAGTACTACTCGAATTTTTGTTACTTGGAGGCGTAGAGAAAATATGTTTCAACTAAACCTGATAACTAAGATGATGTCTATGTCTTTTGGGACTCCTAGTAAGTTTCCAAATTGTTGGTTCGGAACTCTTTAGCAATGTTGTTTAAATGGGTGATTGTGGATTTGGAGTTTGAATGTTATTGAGAAAGTACTTTCCTGAATCAATAGAAGAATGCTGCAATCCATGTTTTAATGTAGGTAAAACAAATTTCGCTGATTTTGTTGGATTTGGAATTGTTTCACTTTTTAACAATAGGGTGCTCCAACTGCCAACAATAGGGTGCTTCAACTGCCAACTGAATTAGCTTACTCTCTTTGGACATTTCTTAAATTTATATTGTCTATCATACAGGCACTATTTGGTTTACTTTTCAAAAGTTTTGTAATTCTTTGCCCACAAGGCATGGATGCAATGCTTCCCAGTAAACATAATTATTCACTTTTCCAAATTCTGATCAATACTTTTGCTAGATACATTCATCGAGTTTCAAGTGTGAGTGGCAACTCAAAAGCGTCATGCTTGTGGAGCTCATGTTATGGATCAGGAGTTGTAGTAAGGGGTAATTTAGGAATTTTACTTTTGTATAGCTTCTTTGTTTGTAGAAAAGTACATGCGTTCGGTTTTAATGTGTTCCTCAATCGTAACATATTTATTGGATAAGTCACATCTTATCTGATTTCTTTGCATGGCGGAGTTCCTCCTTTGTTTCTCTATCTAGTCGGGCAAGTATTAGATTCTCATATTCAAGAAGAAGAAGAAGAAGAAGAGCAACAGATGCTCTAACTCTATCTAAAGGAGCAATTCAATGTTGACATCTTAGAGATTAGTTGGATAAGTACATAGGCCCTTTGTGATCTTCTTCTAAGCTTTCTATGCGTTATGTTGAATGAAGTTAACTGAATAGAAAGCTAACATTGAAATAAAAAGAGTTTACTTAATGAAAATTTCTAACACATCTTCAATGTTGACATCTTAGAGATTAGTTGGACAAGTACATAGGCCCTTTGTGATCTTCTTCTAAGCTTCTATGCGTTATGTTGAATGAAGTTAACTGAATAGAAAGCTAACATTGAAATAAAAAGAGTTTACTTAATGAAAATTTCTAACACATCTTTTGCTTGAGTTGATTGTAAAGAGGATTTATGTGATCAAGAGCTTCTCTTTGGTCAATCTGGAGCTGGATGCTTTTGGTTTTGGGCCTGCCTTGTGGTTTGACATTCTCAATTCGGTCATCTTGGCTTCAATTGATTGCAATTTATTTAATGAAGTTGGTTGATGAAGTACCCAAGTTGAGCAATATATTGCAGGACAGTTTGTGAAGGGTGCCAATGTGGAAAGGCCCGTCATCTTCGATTTTTGCATTCATCAGGCCAAAGCACTAAATTGTTGGACTTGATTACATCCTAGAGTGATAGGGGCTTTGCCCAACAACAAGTTATGGTGGTTCACTATATCTTGGTGATAGTAGATGACCTCTTGAGGTAGGTTCTTTCCAAGTCTTTCGAGTTTAAGCACTCTATTGAGAATGAGTTTAACATGAAAATCATGTGTTTGACTACAGGACTATATGTAGAATGACATCTTCAAGTATTTAGTTTAGAAAATTGGCATTGAATAGCAAATGTCATGTCCATACACAACACAACAGAATGGGGTGGCAAAAAAAGAGATATATTATACTTGAGTTGAGTTTGTTATAGTTGTCTGATAAGAACCCTTCTCATAAACTTTCCTAATTTCTTACAATAGATATTTCAAATAATATGGGATGCAGTAAATATTTCATGAAAATTGGAGGACACTGGATGCCAAAGTAGTTGTTTGGAAGCATATATAATTATATGGAAAATGAGCTTTAAATCAAGGCAAATGTTGGCCTTATAAATATCAAATTGTTCCCCTCTGATTGGATGGCTCTGAAGTGTTCAGATCTCTCGTGTAGACTCAGTTGATTAGTTGGTTAAAATTATTGTAAGTCTGGAAGCATCCTAACATCGTGAAATTGGAATTTGTAAGTCTGGAGGCATCCTAACATCGTGAAGTTGGATTTTTTGTTTTTGTTTTTTTGTTTCCCTCTTCAGGCGACTAAAGAAAGTTGCCAAGGGTTGTCTGCAGATCCAACAAATGAAGAATGTGTTTTGAACATCCAAGCTGTGCTCAATGTGAGGGAATTTGTCTCATCCACACTTATGCTGATATATAGATTCTTGTTATTTTCTAAATAATGTATTTATTAGCCACTTATGGCCCGTTTGAACTTGCAGCTTACTTCAAGAATTAATCTGGTCCAAATTTTGGAGCCGTACGTATCTGAGTCATATATAAGACTCAGAGCTATGTGGCAACAGGATGAGCATTCATCCTATACTACTCTCCTGCTCACTTCTCCTTTATTCGTCAGGGTATCTCTCTTGCATATATGTACATGCACGTACACATGCACAAAAAGGCATATGTGCACATATACAAGTCTTCCACACCTTTAAATTATACGTTCTAATCCTCTCTCGCTCTCTCACACACACGCACAATTTGTTTTCTTATTTCTACTGCTGAACTATTTCTCAATCAAGATAGATTTTCATGCAGGAGTATGGCTATTTCCTATCCTACTATTGGGCAAATAATGAGACGGTTAGAGATGCTCTCCATGTCAAGATGGTGAGGGTAGAACATCACTTTTATTTTGCTGCTTAATAAGACATTATCGAAAGAAAAGATTAAAACACAATCTAATCATCACTATAGAATGTGTCAATGAGAGTCGGAGGGAATGTCACCTGAGTAAACATTTCTGTTGCATGAACAAATTGGTGTTTTATACTGCCAAAGTAATTCAATGGCAAGTAGAGATAAATGGATGTGGCAAGCACTTTTATCTTAACCAGCCATGCCATCCCCTTTCATGAACTCATGAGCTCTCATCTATGTAATATTTCAGTACATAGTTGATATTAAATTCTATAGGTTGCCCTGGCGTGTTTCTTTAATCCACCTAGGTCCTTGAGAGACGTTTTTTTTTTTTTGGTGTAGGCTTGTCATAGTTCTCAGTCAACATGTGGCAGATTTTACAAAAGTGAAATACCGGCAGTCGCATGAATGTAGAGCAAGACTTTCAAATACTGCACCAGACCAAACATGCAAATTGGCTTATTCCAAATAAGAGGTCTACTCAATGTTTGCACAGGGGAGAATACCTGATGCTAATACTACACATTATTCTTTTGAAAATATATGAGGCTTATGTAGGTCTTCCAAATCAACTTGGCCAACTTCCACTTCAGAGCTAAATGTTGCTCCAAATTCCAAGTGATTTAGTGGTTGTCATTGTTGGTACCTAAATCCATCTGTCACTAACGGAGTATAGTGAATGTCGAATGGATATTGAAGGCAAAAAGTTTTAGGTGTTTGAAGAAGCTTTTATGTGGCTGCTCAACATAATTCTTTGAAATGAAGTTCTATTGTGCTTTCACCTCATATACTAAGGATGGTTAATTAAACAAGCACAAATCACTGCTCCTTTTTCAATTGATCACTTGGTATTGGGGAGAGTATGGAGTACATCAAGAATATCCTTCCTCATATTTGAGTGAGAGAGTTTACGAACCAGTTTCCAAGAGTAACAACTAGTAGATCTTAACATATCCTATCACTAGTACTTGGTAGTTTGTGTATGGTTGCAAATTGTATCACACACATGACAATTTTTGAGTTTCAAAACTAGTGCGATTGCATTAACTCTGCTAATTAAATGTGAGATATAGAATGGGAAAGAAACTCCCACGTGATACCTCCATTTGGGAATGCTGTAAAAAGCATAGCATAAAAAGCATAACTAGCAATAAAAAATCAGTTAGATTGGCATCGACTGAGTTTCAGATTGAGGGAATTTTTAATGTATTACATAAACATGATTGAGTTCATGTGTTGCACTTTTCGAATTGGAAAGTATAATTTTCTTATTAAGTTAGAACAGACACATTGAGAAAAGTTTCATCTAGCCAAGAATGATTTGTCATGAGTCCATGGTGCCCACTACGCTGGACTTCAAAGATCATCTAAAACATGTTTCACTCCCATTATTTGCTGCTAATACAGACAAACTCAACTTTACTCTTCTGATGTCCTAAATTGCTCCATATCACTTCTTGTATCATATTGTACTACAAAATTGATGCTAATATTCTTATCTATGTTAGTCCAACACTAGACTTTAAGGTTCTTGTCCATTCTTCATCATGGCAATAGAGTCTTTCACCACTCTATTAGTGGAAGATGCACCTATACAAGTGACAAAAACACTTAACAACTCTTTCTTATCTCTTAGTTGTATTATTTTTTTTTCATTTATTAATGTTTTCTACCATGCTTGTTCTGTCAGCTAGCATGAGTGAAAACTATTTTGAAGGTTTTAGATACTTGATTTTATATAATATAGTGCATTGTACTAGAAATGTGAAGTCCGAGTTTATATCATGTTAACCTCCATTGGAACATATAATTTATTTTCCATTTTGTCAGCATTCAATCATGATTTCTCTTTTGAGATTGCCAAGTTGTTTTTCTGGTGGATAGGGAACAACAAAAGAATGGAAGAGGTGCAACAGAAAATTGAACTTTCAAAGGGATGTCGCTAGTTCGATTCCTTATCACCTTAATCTTACTGCAAGGGGCTATTTCGCTCTAATTTACAGGTTATCTGTGTACCACTTTTTTTTTGTTATACTGCAAACTTAGAAGTCCATCTTTTACTTCAACCAAAAAAAAAAAAAAACAAACAAACAAACTTAGAAGTTGAAGCAAACAAACATCAAAAAGGGGGACTGGATACTGCTCTTATCAAATAAAAGTCGTATATGAAAGCATAGGCAAATTCCATAACTATTGTTGTTGGCATGGGGGGCGGAAATGTGGGATCATGATAGACTGGAAGCTCTTGTTGTTTGGGATTGTTGTCTATACACCTTGAAGTTTAGGGGCTCGATCCTAACATTTTGTGGAGATGGATCCGAACTTTTTGAGATTGTATGGTATATTATAAAGGTCATGAATAGTAAAAGCATCTCATGTCTCTTTGAAAAATATATAGAATATAATTTTGCAACATTCTTAACTTTTTTTGTTGACAGATATGCATTTAAGACTTGTTTCCTTATAAAAGATCAATCTAACATGACTGACTGATATTGTTCTTAAAGAAAAAAAAGTGTGATTTATATCAACTGACCCCTAAGAGATTGGGATCATATTCCCCATTTGAGAGTGAGATCCATCCATGTGTCTAGCTCTCGGAGCATTGGAGTGTCGGGATCACCTCCAAGTTGGAAGATTCTGGTAACTATGTCCCTAACTATCCATTAAGAAATTTTTAGTAAATTATACTTGAAAGTTGGACAAGGCGAACTAGCATGGTATATGCAGTTTTTAATTTTTCTCTTTTATACCGACTAGAACACTTACAAAGGCCCAATTACAATCAAATAAACTGAAAATAAACCAAAAACAATTACAAAAGAGGTGCTCACTTGCTGCTACTAATAAAACTTCTTTTATACAATAAGCAAAAATAACATAAATGCTCATGGGAACAAGAAAAACATATGACTGCAAACCTCAAAGAAAATTGCTAGAAGATTACCTCAACTGGACTTTGCACACCCCACTTTGAATCTCCTCCTTTCAATAGCGCACCAAATCAGTGGTCTATTTCAGGTCTTCGAAGCATGGGGAACCTTATGCTATAACCCTTCTCAAATCAGAGAGCAAGATGAAACATCACATAAACCACAAGGCCTCAATACCTTATATGTGTAGAGCGTGCCCTCTCTTACACCTAGCCTGGGGCGTGCCCCTTATATCTAACTCAAAAATAATTTTCTAGGGAGAGAGACATGAGAGATTTTAGAGAGATAAGAGAGGGTGGCATATCACCTAGAGAGCAGACGAGAGAGATGAGAGGTGTAGAGAATGTAGTGATTTGGGCCCCTATATATAGATTTGCTCTATAGATTAGGGTTTCTTAGGGTTAGTCATCCTTATGGAGATTAGATCAAGACCATTGATAATAGGAGACCTGTGGGGTTAGAGATCTGAGCCATACAATCTTTAGATCAACCATAATGATTCAAAGGAAGGTACTAGAATCTTATCCTTCAGCTTCGTTAACTTAATCCCATCAAATAATACAAATATGAAAAACATATTTTACTTTTCTCTCTCTTGTATAAATTTCTTATACATACTTTCTTTGAATATTCAAACTCCTTAAAAATTTAAAACTTTCCATATTTCTTTAACTTGATTGTGTGCCTTAGATGGCCTCGTCAAAATTAGGATTGCATGTCGATAAATAGGGGCGTGCCGCTCATGGGTCCCCATGTGGGCCCACGTACTTCCCATGTGGTCCTATGGTGGGCCCCCCATATAAGATATGATTTATAAAAAAATAATAACTATTTTTACAAAAGATTATGTATTTTTATTGTTCTCTCTGAATATTTAAAATATTGAAAATTCAATTTCTCTCGATTTATAAATCCATTTTGAAAAATAAAATATCTAAAGACTTATAAAAATTAAAACTATCAATTTAAAAATAATTTATCATCAAAATAATTAATTATAAATAATTTTAATGGGATTCAAATCCAACTATGTCAAGAAATTATAAAGTTGTTGAAGCCCTCCATCTTCTAATGTGGACTATAATCCATACTCACTTTCTCAAATTGACCCAGCGGTTCCCATGATAGGGCTACCAAAGTTAACCAATAGGTTAGGGGATATAATCTTCGTCTATGGATTACAGGTCCTCTCCTAGAGACAAGTCCAAGGTCATACAGACGTGGTGCAACCACAAATCTATGGTTCATAAGGGTCATCTCTTGCACATGTACACGTATCACCCTCAATGTTGACTTTCTTTCCCAATATGGCTGTCGTATGTACATGTGTGATGGTTCTATGATGAGGCGATGACCCTTGTCTTTACACGCCTACCATCACACACAGGGGTCACACAGTCCTTTGGTTCACTACCGCGGGCAACTCCGACCTCATCAAATGATAATCTTGCTAACCCTCCTCGGTTGTGCTCTATGACTAGGTAATTAAGGGTTTTCCAACTTGACTGGCTTAGCATGTTAAGCGTAGTTCAAGTATCGGCAAATAGCATTTGCTTATCTACGTCCAAAAGGATGGCGCTCCCATTGAGATTTTGTTCCACTATATAAAAATATTGATTACATGCTCTCATAAGGCTCTTAATGGCCACATAGACCAACATTCTCCCACTTGGTCTTTGAAGGCTATACAATCTCCCTTCCTCATTTTCTCTCAGCTCATCTCTCTTACATGTTCTACAAAAACATTTGCAGTAACACCTTTGTGAGCGGGTCTGCAACCATTTCCTTTGTAGGTACATAATAGATCTTGATCTTTCACTCTGCACCTCATTGCGCAGATGATAGAAGCAAGGCTTTATGTGCTTGGAATTCTTATGGAATCGTGGTTCCTTAGACACGCATATTGCCACCGTGTTGTCGCAGAAAATTCTCATGCACTCACATTGTACGGGCTCAAATTCAAGATGATTAAGAAACTTCTTTTTGTATACAGCATCCTTGGCTGACATGCAACATGCCACATACTTTGACTCCATAGTGGATAATGCTACCACATCCTATTTCTTCGATTTCCAAAAAACAGCCCCTCCTCTAAGCATGAATATAGGATGTGGACTTTGTATCATCTAGATCTCATTGATATCTCGCAGCGGAATATCCTTGGATAGCAATTTTCGATCCTTCCCCATATGTAATGTATAGTTCTCAGTCCCTTTTAAGTATCTCAAAACTCTCTTAACCACCTTTCAATGCTCAATATCGGGGTTGCATTGGAACCGACTAATCATGCTCATGGCAAAGGACAAGTCTGGTCTTGTTCTTGATATGACACTATCGCACTTCTATATTGTACTCTTTCCATGACTTTCTTTTCTTTGTCGTCTCTTAGGGCGCATTGAATTGCTTAGCTTTGTCTTCTTATCTACAGGGGTCGACATAGGCTTATATTTGTCAATCTCAAACTTTCCAGCACTCTCTTGCAGTAAGTCACCTAGGAAAGTTGAATGATTCTCTCTTTTCCATTTCTTATTATTTTGATGCTGAACACATACGAAGCTTCCCCTAGTTCCTTCAAATTGAAATGTTGTGCAAGGAATTTCTTTGTTTCCAACACGAGGGCAATCGCGTTACTAACTATGAGCATATCATTCACATATAAGGAAATGTATACAACATCACTTCGACTAATTTTTTATACATGCAGCGGTCTTCCTCAATCGAGGTAAACCCCGTTAGAGACAACGTCTCCTGAAAGTTAATGTACCACTGGCGCGATGATTGTTTTAGGCTATGGAGGGATTTCTTTAATCTGCACACAAGGTTCCCGTTTCTTTTCTCTTCAAATCCCTCAGGTGTTTCATGAATGTTTCCTCTTGTAAATCTCTATTCAGAAAGGCTGCATTTACGTCCATTTGATGGACCTCAAAGTCAAAGTGGGCGGCTATGGCTATAGGATTCTAGCCTTTTCCTTCGTCTTGTTACTGGATATCTTGTTTGTACATATTTTCTCTTTGTTTCCCGAGTCTCTAGTGAGTTACATACAGAGTTAGAAAATATCAAATCTTTGATGATTCCATCATACATGATGGAGTTGCGAAAACTTTTGGATAGTTATCCTCCACCTGAACTGAATTCTTTCTAATAGATGGGAACCTTGCAACTAGGGGAAAAGTTTCTTCATAATCTACCCTGTATTTTTGAATGAATCCCTTCTCTAGTAGCCTAGTGGTCGGCCCTGGATTTTTCTCGTTTCCCCGTGCGGGTCTCGCGTGTGAGAAAGAAGGAAAGACCCTCTTCTTGAAAATCTCTTTCGAGCCCTCCCTCTCGTGTTCTAGAGATAGGAAGAGAGGATGGCTTTTGTGTGTGTGTTCCACGCCCCCCTTTTGGGTTCACGCTAGTGTACGCGTGAGATTGACTTCTATGCTAGCTAGGATAAGGGTCGGACAATGTGGTGTGTGCGTGCAGTTCGAACAAACAAAAGAATGGTTGTGACGTAAGGCTTACCTTGCTTGGTAGGGATCGGGACGCACTCGGGCTTGAAGCCCTGTTAGATCAGTGAGAAAGCCCCATGGCCTCTAAGGCTCGATTTGGACTCGGCTCCTTTGCAAACTTTGCACAATGTAGGTGCCCACTCGATAAAACGACTTAGAATGCGATCCCTTGCGCTCACCCTTTCTTTGTATGGTTTTGGAGGGGTTTTTTGGGGGTTTAAGAAATAAGCATAGAAGAGAAGAAAGATTAAATAGACTAGAGAAGGAGAGTAGAGAAAGATAGAATAAAGAGAGGAAAGAGGAGAGAGGTAAACTAGAGAGAAATAGAGTAGAGGAAGAGAGAACGACAAAATAAAGAGAGAGGAGAGAATCACTCGAGAATTGGGCAGCATTCTGGCATAACCTCCCCAAGGAGGTATTTACCAGAAGACAAAGAAGGTATCGGGCTCCGGGCCTCGATACCCGGGAGGATTCACAAGAAATTATATTGGTCAGGTGAATCTGACCTGGATGAATATCAGAATAGCCCCCTAGAGATCAATAAAAAGAGAGATAAGAGAGGAGCAGAGGGGTAAAATAGAGAGAGAAATAGTGTAAAGAAATATAGAATAAAGAGAGAAGAGAATCACCCAAGACTTAGGCAGCCTTCCAGCGTAACCTCCTCAAGGAGGTATTTACCAGAAGACAAAGAAGGTATCGGGCTCAAGGCTTCGATATCCCGGAGGATTCACAAGAAACTATACTGGCCAAGTGAATCTGACCAGGATGAATCTCAGAATAGCTCTCTAGAGATCAATGAAAAGCGAGATAAGAGAGGTAAAATAGAGTTGAGAACGATAAAGTAAAGAGAGAGGAGAGAATCACCCAAGAATTGGGCAGCCTTCTGGAATAACCTCTTCAAGGAGGTATTTACCGAAAGACAGAAGGTATTGGGCTCAAGGCCTCGACTCCCCGGATAATTCTCAAGAAACCATACCTGCCAGGTAAATCTAACCAGGATGAATCTCAGAAGAGCCCCCTAGAGATCAATGAAAAGAGAGATAAGAGAGGAGGAGGATAGAAGACGAGAAGAGATAAAATAGGGTAAGAAGAAGAGAATAAAAGAGAAGAAGAGAGAAGAAACCTCTCACGCCCTAGACCGTGTGTCGCACGCCTCCACGGTGAGGACAAATAGTTAGGACAGTCTTAAGGGAAAGAGGGGAAATGAAGAAGGGGGTGTAGAGAAGTAAAGAAGAAGGGGGTGAAGAGAGAAGAACAAGAGAAGAAGAGAGAAGAAACCTCTCACATCGCACTCCTCCACGGTGAGGGTTAATAGCTAGGACGCTTTTAGGAGAGAGAGGGGAAATGGAGGGGATGTAAAGAAGTAGAGAAGAAAAGTAGAAGAGAATGTGAGGGTGAGAGAGAAACGGAGAGAGAATGTGCAATAAGAGAGTGAAGGAGAGTGACTGTGAGAAAGTGCGTGAGTGAGATTGATTGAAAGAGGCAAGAGAGAGTGTGTGAGTGAGAGAGTGAGTGGAAGAGGCAAAAGAGAGTGTGTGAGTGAGAGTGGAGTGTGAGTGAGGATGAGTACGTGAGTGAGAGAGAGTGTGTGAGTGAGAGGAGCAGATGAGAGAGTGAGGAGATAAAAGAGGGTGAGAAGGGAATGGGGCAGCGGCTAGCCTGCTCCCCTTTGAAGTGAGTGAGAGATGAGAGAGAGGAGGGTGAAAGAGAGGGTGAGAAGGAAGTGGGGCAGCAGCTAACCTGCTGTCACGATTTGAGGGGGATAGACGTGAGAGAGAGAAGGGTGAAAGAGAGGGGGAGAAGGTAGTGGGCCAGCAGCTAGCTTGCTGCCCTTTGAGGTGTGAGAGAGATGAGAGAGAGGAGGGTGGAAGAGGAGTGAGAGCCGCTGCCCTTTGAGGTGTGACAGAGATGAGAGAGAGATAGTGAAAGAGAGGGTGAGAAGGGAGTGGGGCAGCGGCTAATTGTCCCGGCTTGAGGGGGAGAGACATGAGAGAGTGAGGGAAAAAGAGAGAGGCAAGAGAAGGAAGAAGAAGGGAGAAGAAGACGAAGAAGAAGGAAGAAGAAGATAGAAAAAGATGAAGAAAGAAGAAGAAAAAAGAAGAAAGAAAAAGAAGAAGGAAAAAGAAGAAAGAAGAAAGAAGAAGAAGAAGAAAGAAGAGAGAAGAAGAAGAAGAAAGAAGAGAAAGAAGGAAGAAGAAGAAGAAGGAAAAAGAAGAAAGAAGAAGAAGAAGAAAGAAGAAAACGAAGGAAGAACAAAAAGAAGGAAGAAGAAGAAGAAGGAAAAAGAAGAAAGAAGAAGAAGAACGACAAAGAAGAAAGAAGAAGTAACAGGAAAGAAGAAGAGAGAGAATGAGACCGATTACCTAAGCGGATCAGATGAAGACTCGAACCCACCGGTTGGGTGTGCTTCCCCTGGTCCTTTGAAGGTGAAGGGGCTTGGAAGAAGGGCTTGGACCCTTGAGTGAGGGCTAGGTGTAGGGTTAGGTTGGAGTCTTGGGTTCAAGTGGGCTTGGTGAGTTAGGGAGTATGATTGACTTGAGTTGGGTAGGCTAGGGTGTATGGTTAGTTTGGGTTTGTTAGGCTAGGATGGTCTAGGGACTATATGGACTAGTGGATGTTAGGTGGTAAGGTGGTGTGGAGGATGGGTAGTAGGGACTACGGTTTAGGAAAGGGTATGTGGTAGGGGGTATGGAGTATGGGAAGTATGGAGTATAGTCTAGGTTTAGGGTAGGGACTAGGGTTATGGAAGTGTGGACATAGTTTAGGTTTGGGGTAGGGTGGTCCAAGGGGTATTCTTCTTTAGGTAAATTTTTATGTCTCCTCTCTCTTAGGGTAAGAAAGAGAGCACACACACAAAGAAAAAGCTAGCATAAAGCTCTTCTTAACGATTCTTCACCTCCAAGTTACAAATGAAATGAAAAGACCTTATATAGAAATTGCCCCAAACATGGGTGGGTGATGAAATGTAAACCTAATTGCTAGAAAATACATATTTTTGGTAATAAAAGTGAAATTCGTTTTTGGGAAAAAATGACGTTTTTGCCCCTCACAACTTTCATCGAAATGACAAGATGGTCCCCAAAAAGGGGTCTCAGGTCTCATGGTTTGCTTATCATTTGAGGCTCTTTTGGGCGTTTTTTGGCGAGCTTTCGGGCAATCAACCATCGAAAAATTATCTTCACGCCGAGGGGATCGTTTTGGTATGCATTAGTAGGGTTGGGGTGGAGTTTTGAGTGTGTTCTTGATCTTGCTCGTTTTTTGTCATTTCGGGCCACTTTCTCTATCATAAATCGATGAGAAGCTTGTCACGGTCATTTTGCTATAAAAATCTCATTGTTTCTATGCCGAATGAACACTTTCTAAATTGGGGAAGTGGCCAGAAAATGGGATTCTGCCCACCGGAAAACGTCTCTTTTTATAAGCTATAATAGAACACCTTCCAGGCTTCCATTTTGAGTGAGTGAGTACTCAAATAGAAGCTATCTGAGCTACGGTCGCAAGGGACCCGTCTTTGGGGCCATAGGAGTCCGGAATCGTAAGATATAAACCTTGGAGCGAGGAGATACACAATTGTAAATTTCTGCGTTTTCATGGATTTCAGTAATCTTCTCTCTAAGATTTCTCCCAAACCGTGAGGTTCCATGGTGTGTGCAACCCACCAAATCGTAGGGTTCGATGAGAGGAACAACATACTCAAATTTGGGATCGATCCGGTTTAGGATGAGGGAGATCCGAGCCTTCAAAGTTTCCCATTTTTAGAAAAACGCAGTTACTATAAATAGTAATTGGCTCAAAGAGATGAAGTGAACAGTAAAACTTTTACTATTTTTGGGAAGTATGACCTAGGAAGGTCAGAATGAGCTGAAATTTGGCATAGAGGCTGTTCTCCGCCTCCCGTATCCATTGGCAGTGGTCTCATAGTCGTTGGAGTTCTCTAGGGTAGAGTTCTAACTATGGTGTACCGTATCATACTAGAAACTTGCCTATTTTAGCAGGTGTAACCTAAAAAGGTCAGATTGGGCTGAAACTTGTCACAGTGATTGTTCTTGGGCTTCTGAATCTATTGGTGGTGGTCCCATAGTCATTGGAGGTCTCTAGAGTAGAGTTCCAACTATGGTGCACCGTAGCATAATAGGAGCTCAGGCTGAAAATGGACTTTGTATCTATTTCTTCCATTTACATCCGAATTAACCGAAACTTGGAGGGGATCCTTAGATCATCATGGGGGAGCCACATGCTCAATCTGGGAGTGAAATGATGTCTCTATCATGGTTTTCCAAAATAAGGCTTATTTGGGCAGGGTTTCTGTTGTCCACAGGCATTTTTTGTACTTGTCGGCCTAAGTTACCACTGGCTTCTCGATTATTCGCACTAAGGATACAAGCTTGTTAAAAATACCCTACAACACTTAGCTTTGTATTTCTCTAGTTTTCCCTCTGAGTGTAAATCTTTCTTGAACACCCACTTACACCTGATGACCTTTCGGTTTTCAGGTTAAGGTACTAACTCCTAGACTTGGTTTTGGGTTATAGAATTGTATTCATCTTTTATAGGTTCTACCCATTGATTCCTTTCAAAATAGGTTATGGCTTCTTGGTGAGTTGAAATCTCATGATCTGGCTCATCCCCAATCCTTTCATATTGCTCTCCTTGGTAGTTGAAGAATTCAGGTGGTTTATTAATTCGGTTGCTTCTTCTAGGTTGGGGTTGGGGTGCTCGAGACTCAACCTTGTCACTAGCCAGCTCATAGAGATTTGTTTGCTTGTAACTTATTTTTGCTTTGAGGAACTTATCCTCAAATAAGTGGGCATCTCAGCTCTCAATAATTGCCTCATTTTCAAGGTTGAAGAATCGATAACCCTTACTATGGTCTGGGTAGCCGATGAATATATACTGTCTTGGGGTCTAGTTTTATCCTATTTTGGTATGAGATTAGAACATGGGCAGAACAGCCCCATACTCTTAGTGGTCAAGGGATGGAGTAGGACTAGTGAAAATCTCATGAGGAGTAAGAGGATCAGCCTTGTTGGGAGTCAGGTTTAAGATATAACCTGCCATCAATACTGCTTCTTCCCAAAAGTCTAGGGAGAATATACCCCATCATACTTCTCACCATATCTACCAAGGTCTTATTCTGTATTTAGGCAACTCCATTTTGCTCTCGTGTGTAGGGGATGGTGTATTGGTGGATAATGCTATGCTCGATGCATAGGTCCCTAAAGAGTTCAGAGGAGTACTCACCACCCCTATTGGTTCACAGGACTTTGATTTTCAAGTTTGTTTGGTTGTTTACCTCGGCTTTGTATTTTTTGAATCTTTTTAAGGCCATGGATTTTATATGCATTAAGTATATATAGCCATATCGCGAGTGGTCAAGTGATGAAGTGCCTCTTGTGGCCTTTGTAAGCCACATTTATAGGCCCGCAAATATCACTATGGATGATTTCAAGTGCGCTAGAAGCTCTTTGTGCCTCGGTGGACTTTTTCCTTGTTTATTTTCCTTGCACACACGATTCACACACCTTTGATAAGTGGCCTTCATAATTTTTCATAATTCCATCTTTCTTTAGTCTTTCCATTTTCTTAAATCTTATGTGCCCTAGTTGCATATGCCATAGAAAAGCATCCACATCATTTGAAGGTGAGATATAAGCAATTTCGTCTTTTATTTCAATTGAATGTAGACCGGTCATGAAAAGCTCATCGCGGTTTTTCACAATCACCTTATTTTCAGAGAAGGTGGTGATAAACCCAGCCTTAGCCATTCTTGGGATCGAAACCAAGCACTTCCTTATCTCAGAAGCATAGAATGTTTGCTTTAGAAGCAAAACCTTTCCATTCTTCATCTCAACAGCATAATCACCAACACCCAGAACGTCAGTCTTTTGATTCCCCCCCATGAAAGGGTTCGCCCTAATGAGGTGTTGACTAAATTCAGATGTTCTCGTTGGTGACAAGAATAGTCTCATTTCACCTCACAATTGCCTTTATAGTGAATTTTGCTTCAGGACATAACCATATGGCTATTCAGACGGGATTCCTTTACAAGGATCTGTCGTCAAGGACAATGGGCGTTCTGTGGTCGTGTCGTTGTTGGACAAAAAGATCCTAATCACAAGCAATAATAAAAAGTTGACCAATGCAATTTAGGAGTAGTTGTCCTCTAGTTTTTACATCAAGGAGATGGTCAAGGTGCAATATGGGCTCAGGTGTTGAGATGGTCAAGGAAAATCAAAGAATGATTCACCATACATGACTGAAATCTATAGATACTCATGTCAAGAACAACCATGCACTTAGTCTAAATCTATTAAAAGATGGAGGCTTTGAGAGATAAGATTTTCTGTATATTTTAACTTATGTGATTACAATAAGCAGTCTTGTCCACCCCTATCGCGTAAATGACCAGATCTGTGGTAGGACTTGTATGACATTCCAAGATAAATCTGGGTCTGGGATATTGGCATGCAATGAAATGGATACTTCGATATCTCCAGGGAACAACAGACTGCCCACAGATCTTTCATGTAAATGATCAATGGTTGCAAGGATGTGATAAGTCTAATTGCATAACTGACCTGAATTATTGGATGTTGACATAAAATTTAGTTTTCACTCTAGAAATGGGGCTATTTCTTGGTGCAACAAGAAAGATATTCATGGCATTATCCGCCACATAAATTGAAGTACATTGATAGTTGTGCAATATTGTAGGACTTGTAGCTCAGGAGGTTCATATGAAGCTTAGAGATTCTTTTGAGTAATGGAAAGCCTGTGAGGATTCTGATGACATGGCATCACTGGTTTTATACTAAGAATTCCTAACATCACAATAATATTTAACATGCGAAGATTGGATATCATTATTTATGAGATACTATTAAGAGGAAAGAGATAATCATGATGTATATTGTCACAAGCAAGATGGTAGATGAGAGAAATATAGGGTTTATATCAAGGGATTGGGACCTAGGGGCCCCTAATTGTTTTCTGTACCAGTAACTTGAGTGATTAGAGGCATTGTGGTCCATTTTATGCACACCCACATGGTTTGATTGCACATTCACACTTGTGTAGTAGGAAATGTGTTCATTATGAGAAAATCTCTTGCAGACTTGGTTAAGTACCTACATAACATTGACTGCCCATAGTGTCAAAGCATTGGAGGATGAGATACATATGGGGTGTGTATCACCTAGATGAGATACACGTATCACATAGATGAGATACTGAGATGAGATTCCATGGTTGAGAATTTGATGCAGTATAAATTACTGGTGAATACACTCATCAAAATTAATCTAGTTTTAGAGAGAAATAAAAACTGAGAGAGAAATAAAAACCGAGAAAGAAATCGCAAGTGGAAGGACCAAATGCGTGATATCTCTCTTGATCCTCTTTTTTTCTGCCCACAGAGAGAGAAACCAAGGACTGTAGAAAGAGAAAGAGGAGAAAGATTTCTACCCATGGAGAGTTTCTCACATAGAGAGAGAGAGTGGGGGCTGTGATTTGATGTCATGGAGAAGGGTGAGAGTGAGGATGACAATGGATCAGGAGATGATGATAAGAACAAAATGATTTCTTTCCTTGATGTTCCTTTAATCAATGTTGGGATGATGAAAGCAGTTCGATTAATATCAAAAATTTATTACTTGGTTCTTTTTCACCACCAATAAATGATTTTTTCGGGTTGGGAAACTGGGCCCAAAGAGCGTGGAGTTTACCATACAAACTAGTGGTCAAGAAATTGGGAGACAAAAGATGTGTTTTCATCTTCGTTCTTTGGAGGAAGTACAAAAAATTCTTTATAGACGACACTGGAGAGTACGAGATGAGCTTCTTTCTATTAATCCTTGGAATATTTTTGAGCATAGGTCTCCTGTTCCAAACTATGTACAATGAGTTAGATTCTGAGGGGTCCCTTTGCATGCTTGGAATCTGGAAGTATTTCAAAGATTAGGCAATGAGTGTGGAACTTTTGTTGATGTTGATTGGAATTTATTAAAGGGAATGATATTTCTTTTGTGAGAATGAAAATTTCTAGATTTAAAACGTTTCCTCTTCCAAGAAAAGTCCAATTGAGGATTGGTATGGATGACTTTTAACTTGACGATACATATGAAGGTATAATGGGCGATTATGGGAATGTATCCTTTTTGGTTATAGAACCATGTTGTGATATTCAAGATACGGTCAATGATTGTGATTGGAAAGTAGTACAGGGCAAAAATTGCAAAAAAAGTCTTCCTAATATTGTTGTTACAAGAGATTCAGTCCCAAGGACAACCATGGCATAATGGAGACGGCATGCCGTGTTCGAGCAGTTGTGACACATGGCACAAAGCCATATTCTGAAAATAAGGGGAAGGGAGTAATTATCTTGAATTAAAAAAAACAAACGGTAGAGAAAGTAGTTATGCTGAGTGGCTTTAAGCCACGCATGAAGAATAGGGGGAAGGATATTTATTTTTTGAATTCAAAAACCCAAAAAATGTGGTGTGTTGATTCAAAAAAAGTGGTTGATAATAATAGCACAAGTTTAGGATCTCAAGTTAAGGAAGTTTCTTTGAATAAGCAACAAGTGGATACTAATTTTTTGGAATTAAAAAAGAAACATACCTTAAGAGATAATTATGGAAAGCTGAAAATTGGAAAAGATGACGGTAAAGATAATGAAAGCAATTCTGGGGAAGTACACAAAAATGACATTTTTGATAAGGAAAAAAAACAAGTGTATGGTAGAGATGAAAAAGATATACAAGAAGAGTTGTTTGAAGTGGCTCGTGGAGATATTGTCTTTTACATTTCTCAAGTAAATCTAATGAGTTGAATCTATATAAGAAGGAGATCCTCTCTTATGATGTGATTGTATTTGATTCAAGCTTTAAGAGTCAATATTTGGAAGAACTTGTCCTATTGGTTCGATTGCTCTTTCTTGGATCAGAATTCACACCTTTGTTAACAACTATCTTGTGTATGATGAGACGAATGTTACCATTCCGAAAAGTTTTATAGCGAAAGAAGCAGAATGGAGAGGGACAAAGGCCAACACCGTTCGCATTGGGTTTGCCGATGGTAGTTTTGAATGATGATGGTGAGGTTGATCACATTGAGCTACTTGGGGATGCTCTTTTTATCGATCAACAGCAGGATTCGATGACCACCTTTTTTGGTGGTATGCTTGAAGGAGGATCAGATGATGAAGTGATGGTTGCCCAGCCACTGCACGTGTTGCCGGTAGTGAATGGAGCATATGAGATTGGTATAACAATACAATATAATATACAGGGGGATGGGGTAAATGATGCTTTTGAGATAGATGAGGAGCAGCAATACACAGTTATGATGTTTGATATAGGTGCATCTTATGATATTCCTATTGCTCAATTTCTAAAGGTCATGAAGAAGAGACTTAAGAACGAAAAGAAAGGGAGTCAAGATCCCTATATGTTTGATCCTGGGCCACCTATTCACCCAGGACTGAAGAAAGATGTCGATTAGGCTAGATGTTCACCCAAGACTGAAGAAGGACGTCGACTGGGCTGCCTATTCACCCAGGTCTGAAAAAGGATGTCGACTGGGCTACCTGTTCACCCAGGACTAGAGAAGGATGTTAACTGGGCTACCTGTTCACCCAGGACTGAAGAATAAAGATGAGGGATGATTTTAATGTCTACACCCTGTTGGACATCTTGATGAAGAAGGGAGAGCCAACTTAAGCCACCTGTGGAAGCTAATGTTGCATCAACCTATTTATTGGTCCAAGCATCCTTTGCAGATTTTTTTTTGAACTTGAGAAGCAGCGCTGTAGAGACGGTTTTCACCAACTTCTTTTTTTATTTTAGGGCTGTTTTACCCATGACCTTTCAGTAATGTCCACCCTATTTGTCTATTTTTACTCATGATGCCTTTTCAAGTTTTCAGCGTGCTCAGTTTTATTCATGAAACTCTTTTATTCATGGTTCTGTGACCATGCCCATCTGTCATTTTTACTCATAGTGTTCCGTTGTTCACGTATACACCATGCCCATTATTTCTTTTTTTTTTTCTTTTTCTTTTTTTTTTTGTGTGTGGGAGTGTTTAAGGTCATACCTCTGGGACCCGTACAAAACAGTTTAACTTCATGTAGCCTGAACATGCCTTATGGTTTAAGGTCATACAGCTGGATCGTAATGGTGATGGATGGCAGTCTATGAAGGCCATGGAGTGAGTATGGTGGTGGTTTGGCTCACTTGAGGAGATGGCTCATGACTACCCATGAGAGATGGGTGATGTATGAAAGGTGAGTGGACGATGGTGACTCACTAATTTACAATGAGTATGGATGACGAGATGGTTCGTCATTTTGTGAGCATGGGTGAGACTCACCGGGGAATGATGTAGGGTGATGAGCTCATGTGGAATTAATGGAGGTGACGTGCGCACACTAACAGGTGGGTTAGGAAAGGCGAGCGTGAAAGTGCACGTAAAGGCATGTGCGCATATGTGGAGGCGAGTTTATGGTCATGCCTCCTAGACTTGGGCAAAGCAGTTTATCGTCATGTGGCTAGAACGTGCACTATGGTTTAAGGTCCTAGAGTTGGACCGTGGTTATGCAGTTTAAAGTCAGATAACTAGGACCATGCAGTTTAAGGTCGTGCAACTTGACCTCCGCTACAGTTTAAAGTCATAAATTTTGGACCATGGTGTTGTGCAGTTTAAAGTCATGCGACCGGGATGTAGACTATGGTTTGAGGTCAAGTAGTTTGGACCATGCAGTTTAAGGTCGTGCAACTAGACCACCGCTACGGTTTAAGGTCATATAGTTTGGACCGTGGTTATGTAGTTTAACGTCGTACAGCTAGGACCATAATTATGCAGTTTAAAATCATACAACAAGGACAATGCAGTTTAAGGTCGTGTAATAAGACCTACACTATAGTTTAAGGTGATATAGTTTGGACTGTGGAGTTTAGGGTCATGAATCTTGACCAGGGTTGTGCAATTTAGGGTCATGTTGCACAAATCGTAGTTATGCAATTTAAAGTCATACAACTAGGACCATGCAGTTTAAGGTCGTGCAACTAGACCTCCGTTATAGTTTAAGGTCATAGTTTTAACCGTGGAGTTTAAGGTCGTCCATCTAGATTAGGGCTGTGCAGTTTAAGGTCATGTAGCACGGACCCTAGTTATGCAGTTTAAAGTCATAAAACTAGGACGATGTAGTTTAAGGTCGTACAACTAGACATCCACTACAGTTTAAGGTCGTATAGTTTAGACTATGGAGTTTAGTGTCGTGCATTTAAACCAGGGCTCTGCAGTTTAGGGTCATGTAGCACGGATCGTAGTTATGCGGTTTAAAGTCTTACAACTAGGACCATATAGTTTAAGGTCGTGCAACTAGACCTCCGCTATAGTTTAAGGTCGTATAGTTTGGACCGTGGGGTCGTGCATCTAGATCAGGGCTGTGTAGTTTTGGGTTATGCAGCACGAACCATGGTTATACAGTTTAAAGTCATACAACTAGGACCATGCAGTTTAAGGTCGTGCAACTAGATCTCTGCTACAGTTTAAGGTCTATAGTTTGGACTGTGGAGGTTAGGGTCATGCATCTAGATCAGGGATCAACAGTTTTGGGTCACGCAGCACAAACGGTAGTTATGCAGTTTAATGTCATACAACTAAGACTAAGCAATTTAAGGTCGTGCAACAGGACCTCCTCTATAGTTTAAGGTCATATAGTTTGGACTGTGGGGTTTAGGGTCTTGCTTCTTGACCATGACTGTGCAGTTTAGGGTCATGCAGCACAAACCGTAGTTATGAAGTTTAAAGTCATACAACTAGACCTCTGCTACAGTTTAATGTCATATAGTTTGGACCTTAGAGTTTAGGGTTGTGCATCTAGGCCAGGGCTATGAATTTTAGGGTCATGCAGCATGGACTGTTGCTTGGATCGCCATGTAGGTGGAGCTCCATAGGGAATAGGCCTGTGGATTGTAATCTGACTTTTTGGGGATAACATGGCTAACACAATTCACAAACTGAGGGCTAGGTGGAAATGGTGACCTGATGAAGGATGACCAGCAGAAGTTGACCTTGCTATGGTTTTTAAGGGGGTAAGGCAATCTTTGGGGTGAAAGATAAGACTTTATGACCGATAACCTGACTCCTTGGGGATATGGTAGCTTAGTGTGAAGCGTAATGGGAAGGTAAGAATGACCCCAACTTCACTGGGGATGATGGGCTGCAGTATGGGTGTGACTCCTAGTGAGGGATGAGGGACAGCTCTTGACTCCATTAGGGAAGTCACAGTTTAGGTGGAACGCACTGGGTACAAGTTCACTAGGGATGAAACGTCCTTGCTCAAGTACACAACTCCACTAGGGATAGTTGTAAGGCATACACTGCTTGAAATACTGTCGGTGCCACGTGTAGCACTGATGGTTTATTGTGAATATTCAACCGGCGCTGAGTTCTCACAACACAACCAGCATTGTTCAGTTGACATTGTGAATGTCCCATGATATTATTTGAAATCAACTAGCGCTGAGTTAACCGGTGCTAGGGTCGCTTCAGAGACACACCCGGCACTAAGTCAACCGGCGCTAAGGTTGTATTTGGAAACACACCCGACACTAAGTCAACCGGTGCTAGAGTTGTATTTGGAAACCTGCCCAGCGTTAAGTCAACTGGCGCTAGGGTTGTTTGGAAATTCTCTAGCGTTGTGTCAACCGGTGTTAAGGTGTTATTTGGAAACACCCCAAGCACCAAGTCAGCTGACACTAGGGTCGTTTTTTGAAACACACTCGGCGCTACCTCAACCGGCACTGAGGATGGATCGGTGAGAGTTACCTTGAGCCTTGTGTTGAAGCCCGATCTGGCTCGTTCTTGCTTGGCTTCCCTTGGACAAAACTGATATTCCAAGTTTGTTAAGGGTATTTAAGGGAAGTGTAGTCTATATAAGGGGGCAAAACCCCTTTTCTTCCCTTACTTTTCACCAAGGGTAAAAACTTAAGCAAGTTTTCTTTAACCATGAGGAGGGAGTGCTCTATTGAAGTTTTCAGTGACCAGTGGGACATCAGCAACAGTCTCTGTAGGGAAGGTTCTTAGGCAGGCAATAGGATTCCGACAAGGGTTTTGTTGAGAAGACCTTCGACATGCCTACTTTGCCCAAAATTTGGCGAAGTTGCAGAGAGAGTAGCAGAGAAAGGAGAGATTTTTGGGAATTTTTTCGGGAGGCAGAGGAGGCTCCGACCATAGTTTTCTTTTGGGAAGAGGCAAGAAACACATCAGTGAGTATTTTCACACGTCTTGAGGGCTTTTCAGGGGTTTTTAAGGGGTTTCTAAGCGGTTGTGGAAGTTTTTCTGCACTTTCATGGTGTCGCAGAGATTTTCGAGGCGACAGGGCAAGTCTGCAAAAGCCTTCCGATGTGATTCT
Organism: Amborella trichopoda; assembly: GCF_054954075.1. Lineage (NCBI taxonomy): Eukaryota > Viridiplantae > Streptophyta > Magnoliopsida > Amborellales > Amborellaceae > Amborella > Amborella trichopoda. Next base: position 40,493,628 of record NC_142341.1, read on the forward strand.
GTTGAAGTCCAGGCTAAAAAGATAGGCGGGAAGGTTTTTCAGTCAGTTTCCGACTGTGTGGCAGCAATTCTGGTGGAAGACAAACGGTCGTAGGAGGCGGGTCGTACGGCTGCAGGAGGTGAGATGTCATGAGGAAGGTATATGGATATTGGAGGTGAACCGTCGCGAGGAATGCGTATGGTTGTCGGAGGTGAACCATCGTCTTTGGAAATCTTATGACCATTTAAGGAGGTGCAAAAATGAGGAGTCTCGAGAGGTGAACAGTCGCGACAAGGCCGGTGCTAACAGAAGTCCAACTGGCGCTAAGGTAATCGGCGCTGATGATTTCGACTGTTAATACAACCAGCGCCGACCCTCAAGCAAAACAGTCGGCCCTAGGGCTTAGGCACGCAACCGGTGCTGGCCTCTAGAGGACCCAGCCGGTGCTGGCTTCAATTGGCGCTGATCAGCACGTGTGGCTTATCACGATGCAAAGACTGATGCTCGCATGTGTCAATAAGTCACGTGCGGGGTCCACGACGCTCGATGATGAGCTACTTACTGCAATGTCTATGGGTTGGCAAAAAGTGATGAAGGATGGGGCGTGGCTTGTGGTACCTGTTGGAAGCCAAATCCTCTAAAATAACAGTGACATCCATGTTGTTCTGTGGAAGGGCATCCATTGTGAATAAGGCATGCTTTCCGTCATAGGCCAGCTCCTTGTCAAGGCAGCCCCTCTTGTATTTGATATACACATCGACTGGATCCTACGTCATATGTTCGACATACAAGTCAGATGAGGTATCTGGCTTGTATGTTTGACATACACGTCGGATGGACTAAGGCTAAAGTGGCTCTGCTTTGTCTTCTGGCCTATAACCATCCTCTTACTCAACAAATGAATTAAAGTTAACTCTCCATTTGGTTTCACTTCTTCTTCATGAGGAGGTCCTTCCTTTTGTGGGTTTGCAATCTTTCTCATGGGACAGGCATTTGTTTTGGCCTGTAACCATCCTCTTACTCTCAGATGCAAGAGCAAAAACACAAGTTTTGGTTTGTAACCGTCCTCTTATCCTCAGACGCAAGAGACTTGTAACCTCCCTAGTAATGGGTTCTCGTAACTTGTAACTCATTTTTACTGCAATATAAAAGAAAGAAGATAGCATTTTGTTTGGACTATCTTGCTTGTCTTCGCGTTGCCCCTTTCTTTTGAATACACATCACAGATAGTACTTCTTTAGATATCGCCCGTTGATAGGGGCATCGCCTCGTCTCCACCAGGATGTGCTAGTATGTAGGCTCCGTTGGGTGAAACCTCTTTGATTATAAAGGGACCTTCCCACTTAGGCTCAAACTGCCGTTTACGTCGGCCATGCACAATAATAAGCCTCTTGACGGTTAAGACTAAATACCACGGGTGAATGAGCGGATCTTGACAGCCTTGTTAAAAGCCCTCTTCATTCTCCCTTGGCTGAGTTCAAGGTTATGCTGAGCCTCTAGCCTCTTTTCATCGACTGCATCCAATTCTTGATACCGGAGCTTGACTCTCTCATCTTTGGTTATTCCCTGGTGAATAGCTACTCCCAATGAAGGGATTTGTATTTCGAGAGGTAAAACTGCTTCACCCCCATAAACCAGAGAATAAGGAGTGGAATCAGTAGCATTTCGTATTATAGTGCAATAAGCCCACAGTGCTTAGGGAAGCTTCTCATGCCAGTTCTTCCTTGTTTTTGATATTGACTTTCTTAGAACATTGCATAGAGTCTTATTGAAAGCCTCCGCTAATCCATTCGCCCGAGAGTGGTACATAGTCGAGTACCTCCATTCGAAACCGAACAGGTTAACTAGGTGATCAATAATCTGCTACAGCTAGGATGAAAGCAAGTCCCATTGCGGAAGGGGGTCAATGGGCTCTACGACATCCATACCGCATTGTGAGAAGGGCCATGACGCAACCGCAGGGTGAAAGGGCTCTGGAAGCTGGTGAACCAGACTGGAGTGTAGCTTGGCATACTTGGCACTTTTTAGTGTAGCTTAAGGAATTAGTGATCATAAAAGGCCAATAGTGTAGAAAGGGCTCTAGAGGCTGGTGAACCGCCCTACATATTCGTTCATAAAGCTTAGGACCAGACTGGTGAAGCCAACAAATGCCTTGGTGGACTTCTTCTAACACCTTAATTGCCTCTTGGATGTCGACAAAACTGAGAAGAATGTCGTCAAATGACCGTCTAAAGAGAACATTACCTTTGAGGAGGGTATACTTGGTGGACAATCAACGTATACTATTACGTTTGGCACAATCTTCCGGGAACCGACCATGTTTTAAGAAACTAGTAATGGGGTCTCTCTAATCTTCGACTTGCTCAATTTCTGCGCCTATTGGGTCAAAGAATTGTGGTTATTCATTTCAACCCTTAACTCTGTGCTATTTCTTGTTCGGTCTTGATTACTTCTTTGGCTGATAGAAGTGCTCCAAATGGATAAGGAGGACACTCGAGGAAGATATTTCTCTCGCCATCCGCATCGACTTCAGTTCTTAGCTCGATGTGTCTCTATTCCGGCACCCAAACAAGCGTGGGTCCTGATGAGGATAATTGAACTGTAGCGCCGTGTTTTGCAAGTGCATCGGCCTGCGAATTTAGCATCCTGGGGATGTGACTCAAGGATACGTCTTCGAATTGGGCCATATACGATTTTGCAGTATCGTGATAAGGCTTGAGGGTGTCTTTTCTTACACCATAAATCCCTTTGAGATGTAACCAACTCAGAGTTGCCGTAGATCTTGAGCTGTTCCAAGTCGAGATCGAAAGCTATCTCGAGTTCGATTATAAGGGCCTGATATTTTGCTTCATTATGAGTACCAGCTTGAGCGAGAGAGAAAGAAAGTGGCAGTATTCCTCCTGTAGGAGTCAGGAATACTACTCTGGTGCCTCCTCGTTTCGATTGGAAGGCTCCGTCGAAGTATAATTCCCACACAAGAGCAAGGTCAGCACATAATACTTCTTCATCAGGGAGTTCGCTTGATAGAGGAGATTTGATCGACATGGGGTGTGCTACTAGAAAGTCAGCCAAGGCCTGGCCCTTGACGGCCTTTTGTGGGACATATGTGACGTCAAACTCCATCAACAATAATACCCACTTGGCAAGGCGTCCTGACAAATATGGAGAGAAATTTTACAGGATCAGCTTTTGATATAAGTTTCACTTCATGACCAAGCAAGTAATGGTGGAGTTTTTGTACTGCGAAGATCAGAACTAGACACATCTTCTCAATTGGGGGATAGTTCCTCTCAGCTCCTTGCATCTTACAGCTGAGGTAATATAATACAATCTCCTTTCCCTCTTAATTGTTTTGTGCCAACAATGCTCTGAGTGACTCGTCTAGAGCAGTCACATACAGAATGAGGGTTTTCCCCGATACTGGTGTAGAGAGCATTGGAGGGTTGAGCAAATAATGCTTGATGTCGTCAAGGGCTGCCTGACATTCTTCATCCTAAATGAATGGGGTATCTTTCTTTAGCAGATGTGCAAAGGGTTTACAACGACCTGAGAGATTTGAGATGAACCTATGAATGTATGTCAGTTGCCCTTGAAGAGAGCACAGTTCTCGAAGTGTAGTGGGTGACGGAATTTCTTGGATTACCTTGATCTTAACCGGCTCAACTTCAAGCCCTCGATGTTTGACAATGAATCCCAAGAATTTTCTGGAGCGCACGCCAAAAGCACATTTCATCGGGTTCATTTTAAGTTGATGAAGACGGAGTTGCTCAAATACTTTTCAAGGTCCTTCATGTGAGCATTCTTCTCTTCAGATTTTACCACCAAGTCATCTACATAACACTCCACCTCTTTGTGTATCATGTATTTGAAAATGGTCGTCATTGCTCTCTGATATGTGGCCCCAGCATTCTTTAATCCAAAAGGCATCATTGTGTAACAGAAGACCTCTTTCGGAGTTAAGAATGTGGTGGCATCTTCATCTTCGGGTGCCATCCTTATTTGATTATACCTGGAGTATCTGTCCATAAAGGATAAGATCTGGTAGTGAGCTGTAGAGTCGATGAGCATCTCGGTGAATGGCAACGGGAAGTCATCCTTATGACAAACAATGTTCAATTCGTGAAAGTCAATACACACTCTGATTTGACCATTCTTTTTCTTGACCGGAATGACATTTGCTAGTCATTTTGGGTATTTGACTTCACAGATGAAACCTGCTTGTTTGAGCTTGGTTATCTCGACGTCTATCTGCATCTTGAGGTCAATCTTAAACCTTCTCGACTTCTATTTGACTTGTTTGATAGGTGGATCGATGCCGAGATGGTGAACTACTACATGAGGGTCTAACCCAGGCATCTCATGATAGTGTCAAGCAAAGACATCTCTATTTGCTTTCAAGAAGGTGGTGAAATCTTATATTTCTCCTTGAGACATATTCGTTGAAATGAAAGTGGGTTTGAGATCTGCTTCGTCTCCAACATTTATTTCCTCAAGTTCGTCAGCTGTGGCCTGGCCACCTTCTTCCCATTCTTCTGTAGCCTCTTGCAGTTCTTCATTGTCGTTCTCAGAGATTTTTTGATCAACCTCAAGTGCAGAGACTCATGATTCTAACATTTCTACCTCTGATAGAGGGCCAGAGTGGGTCATAATTTTATCACCTTCCTCGAATCAATGACGGAAAGGTCAACCTCAAACATGGTCAACACGCTAGGTTGGAGAGGCTTATCTTGAATGTTAAAGGGGAATTGAGGTTCAGCGATGATGATGTGAAGAGTGTCTTCGTACGAACCATACGGTATTTGTACGGATGCTTGGAGAGATAATCATTCTGATCAAAGTTGGTCGATGGAGGTACTCTATTAAACGACGATTGTTGCTTTCTAGCCTGGGCTGTTACTGTTGTTGCGGTTACCCCTTTAGAGAGGTCCAAAGTTTGAGGGGGAGCCTTCTTTGAATCAGTGATCATGACGGCTGTACTTATTACCCCTTTCTATTGGCTTCTCCGTGTGTTATTTCGAGAGCTACCATTGTCTCGGTTACTTGTTGAACTTGTAGATGGCTGTCGTGTCTCACCATGATGGCGTGACAAACTTTTTATGCGAACTGATTTAGAGATCCACTCTGACATGGAGGTTGGATTGGAGGCCTCGACATGTAGGGCAATTTCAAGGCGCATATTCCGGATGAAAGTTTGGACTGCTTCCTTCTCAAGCATAGGATTAGGATGGCGGGAAGCCAAGTTTCTCGATCTTGATATGAACTGATCTACAGGCTCATCGGGGTCTTTAGTCAGGGTGAGAAGCTCGCTAGTTTGAACCTCTCTCTCGACCTCATAGAAGCGTTGATAAAACAATTTCTCCATCTCCTCTCATGTATACACCGGTTTAGAGGAAGTCGAGCATACCATTGAAATGTCGGGCCATCAAGGGTCTCGATGAATTGGTAGAGAAGAAGTCTCCTGTCAGCTATCATTTCCTGATGAGCCGACTGGTAGTGGGCGATATGCTGGTTTGACGAGGTGGTTCCATTGAATAGAGGAAACTTCCCTTTCTTATAGTCTGAGGGGAACGGGACTTGATCAATATAGGAGGGCTATGGTCTTTTATAAGGCGTCGCCACCTGTATGCCTGGAATTTGTCTGTTCTTTAGGTTATGGGTGACCGTAGCATCAATATCAGACTGAGAAACCGGATGAAGGACAGAATTGTCCCGCGAGGTAATGGAGGAGGTTGTAGTGGAAGTATACCATCAGAGTTATCGGAATTGACCTCATGGCTAGCCGACTGGCGTGCATCATCAATACAATCGACCTTTTCCATCATCGCATGCACCATATCCTCAAACTTGTTCATGCGATCCTTCTGCGCATCACTGAGCTTGCTTACGACCCTTACGCAGATCGTTTCTCTAGGGAGGTCAACGTTAGTGGCGATAGAAGGTTTGCGAGCTTGACGGGTCGAACATGGTAGGTCAGTCAGTAAGGGGTCAGCATGCCCTGACTAAACTCGACTTTTGTGCGCAGATCGCATTTGGACCGGTTCTCGATGATCTTGGGACCCTGGCTATGGGGCCGGTTCACAATGGTCCTGGGTCTAGGGCTCATAGAGCACTTCTTCAGACTTTATCGTCTGAATGGAGTAGAAGGGATTCAGGTGAAGATGGTCGTGAAAATTGGCTATTTTGACTGCCTTGATCACCTCCCAAGTCAAAAAGTGTAGATCTTTATCACTTTTAGCCTTGACTTTTTGATGGACCTCTTGCCAAAACTGCGATCTAGGTTGTGGTTGGTCAACTCTCCTTACCCAAGAGAGAGCTGTCTCCATCAGGTGTGGCAAAGGATGAGGGCCAGGAACTGACGTCATCTTGGGCTGGGGAGGATGAAGGACTCGATCTTCTGTGAGGTCCAAGCCCCGAGCTCTCTTATGAGCTCCAGAGACATGACCAAAGTGTTGGGGCTAGTTCAGGATGGTACGCTTGGGGAAAACCTTCACGTACCAAGCTGAAGGTGCTTGCTCGATGAAGAAGGAGCAAGTGGGAGCAGGGTTGACTCATAAGGAGGCTTGAGTCGAGGATGAGGGGAGGCTTGGGATGGCGACAAGTGTGTGCCCCTTGAAGAAGGAGCTTTGGGGACCTGGGGGTCCACCCGGGCTCGTGCAAGTGAGTTGGCCTTAAGAGGTCGAGAACTACGAGCAGGTGTTTGTAGGAGAACAAATGCTCCCCTTACAGGGTGTGCTTGTGTATGCATGGGAGGAGGACAAGGAGGTCATTTCTTGTGTACTCAGGTTGGCGCAGTAATGGCATTGCCTCAAGTAGTGAGATGCACATGAGTGGTGTGTGGAGGATCTGGCCTTAGAAGGTTCGGTCCTGGACATGGACTTGAGGTAACATAAGGGTTGCCCTGAAGTGTGACTCGAGTGACTGACCCACGAGTCTTGTGGTGTATGTAAGGGGTGGAGACCGTGGGGTTTCCGCCTCTCTATGTTGAGCCTTTATGGAGAGAGACCCCTGGTGTAGGAATGTGGGGGTAAGCCTCCTGATGACCCATAGAAGAAATTTCAACTCACTTACCTTTCGTAGAAAGGGACTGGCCAGCCTTCCGACGTACCTCAGAAACATGACCGGTAAGTGACTTGTCGATGGCTAGGTGCATGTTGTGTGGGGCAACATAAGTGTCGTCCATGCAAGGTGCCTTGGTGGATTTTCCACCAGAGCAAAGAGATGGGGAGTGAGGGACCTTCAAGTCCCTTCTTACGCTAGTCCAGGTTAAGACCTAGGAGCTAGACACGGGGTCTTTGCTCATGAGGATGGTCGGGAACAAAGTCGAAGGACCTTGTTCCCTAAGGACACTCTCGAATAAGGGAATAAGAAAATCCCCCTATCCAGATGAATGGGTTACGGAACCCAGCAGCCGTAAGTGAATGTGAAAAGATGATGAAAGCAGATAAAGAAGAAATTGGCCAAACAAGAACGATCCGACTAAGGGGTAGTAAGTCCCTAGTGGAGTCACCAAGCTGGTTAGGTACCTCGATCTCGCCCTCCGGATCCGTGGGGGATTGGACGGCTCACGCCTCGGGTTTTGAGGAAGACTCGGGACGTTCATGAGATTGCTCTCTCGAGAACCTCATTAGAAAACGGGGGCAGGTGTTACCACCTAGTGATAAAAGAATTTAAAAGGTGGGTTCGAGACTTACTCGGGCTGACTCACGTGGGCACCCTGTTAAATCATGACGAAAGTCCCCCAGTAATGAAACTAGTTCGGAATCGCCTCCCTTGGCTCGTATTCTTCTTATTTTATACTTTCTGCAATCACACGCATATATGAGAAAGGTTATGGGACAGGTGGGTCGGGCCTCACCCTTTTCCTCTTTTATGAACGTATGCAAGCATGCGTATTCAAAAAGAAGAAAGAAAGATAGGGGGAGAGAAGGATTCGACCAAGCGAGAAGGTCAGGGAAGTGATTAGGCTGGTGGATATTTGGCATAACGTGGTGGCAAAACGAGCTCGGTAACTGAGATCGGCTCACGAGATCGCTACTAGACGTTATTGCCGATATCGACTAGCTAGGCACAATGGTCAGTTTGTCGTGGCAGTAAAGCAAGCCAAGCGAACCCATCGCAACAACATTACGGATGCTAACTTCAATCCGTCTTTGTCGAATGAGAGAGCAGTAGAGGAGTTATTAATAAGAAAAAGGAGATAGGCAGAAGAAGAGAGAAGAAAGAAGAGGAGATGCATTCGACGCTAGACATCGTCGACTGTTTTAGGAGATGGGAGAGAGAGGAAGCAGTCGGCACTAGGCTTCATCGACTGTGTCAGATGAGAAGAGAAGAAGGGAACCAATTGGCACTTAGTCTTGCCATTTGACATGAGAAGAGACAAAGTAGAGCAACCGACTGGAAGAGAAAGAAAAGACAACCGCCATTAGGCCTCGTTGACCGATAAAAGAAGAGAGAGAAAACCAATCGGTGCTAGGTCTCGTCAACTAGTAGACGAAGATAAAGGAAACTAACAGGTGCGAAGTCTCACCAACTAATAGATGAAGAGAGAGAAGACCAACCGGTGTTAGATCTCGCCTATCGACAGAGGAAGAGGGAGAAGACCAACCAGTGCTCTGACAAAGGAAGAGAGAGAAAACCAACTGGAACTAGGTCTTGCCGACTGATAGACGGAGAGGGAGAAAACCAACCGGCGTTAGATCTCACTGACTGACAGAGGAATAGAAAGAAAACCAACCAGCGTTAGGTCTTGCCGATTGATAGACGAAGAGTGAGAGGACCAACTGGCGCTAGGTCTCACCGACTGATAAAGGAATGGAGATAAAACTAATCGGTGCTAGGTCTCACCGACTGGTAGATGAAGAGGGGGAAGAAGAGAGAGAAAGAGATAAGAGAGAGAAAAAAGAGAGAGAAAAAAAGAGAAAAGGAAGGAGAGATAAAGAAAGAAGAAAGAAAAAGAAGAGAGAGAGAAAGAGAGAGAGAAGAGGAGAGAGAAGGACAGAGAGAAGAAAGAGAGAGAAGAGAGACATAAGAGAGAGAAATAAGAGAGAGAAATAAGAGAGAGAAAGATAGAGGGGAGGAGAGAGTTATATGCCTGAAGGGTACCGACCCTTTTCTTCTCTATCCTCTCTGTCTCTTCAAGACGTACTCACAAGCTCAAGCTTGGAATCAAAATTTCTATTCAATCTTCTTAAAAATCAACTAAAGGTCGAGGTTCTTTGTGGGGGTCGACGTGTTTTTTTATAAAGAGGCAGTGCTTATTTATATAGAGTTGCATCCAAACATGGGTGGATTGATCAAAATTAGACTTAATTGCTGAAAATTAGACTTAATTACTGAAAATTAAGATTTAAATGAATTAAAAGAAATTCTAAAAATGGGTGCAAAATGATTGTTTGCCCCTGCCTAACAATGTGTAGAATTTCAGAACAGTTCATGTGGCTGCCCGAGAACTTGCATGATCTTTCATGGATGAACCGGAGTTGTTATGATGCCTGTTTGATTGAAAGATTATTGTTTTCTTGTAGGGCTAGACATGGCGATTGTTTTGATACCAACTTCGTGCCATCAATCATGTTTTTGAGTCCTGATCACGAGACTTGAAATTTATTTGAATCTTGAAAACTTCGGATCGATAGTGCGGCCTTTCTTTAATGTTTTGCTGTGATTTCTTCATTTTAGCTCACTGAGCATGTCATTATGATTGTGTGGCAACAATCGAAACGTGATTTGGAGCCTGAACGAAGATTTTACAACTTTTGAGTTTTTGCCAGAATCTGAAATCTGGCGATAGGAATTTCAACAACTTCATCGGCTTCGTGCATGAAATTTGACCGTACATCATGTACATCATTAGGTCCAATGATATTCCTAAACCTTATGCACAAAATATAACTGGTTTTACGTCGATCCGTTGTGTGAGCGTCGTGATTTGGTTCATCATGCGAGGCATGTCGATGCTGAATTTTCTGCAACTTCTTCACGGATCGACAACTTCTCTCTAGCTTTTCTTCCTGCTCGGATACCGTCTCGAGGCATGTCACATATGAAATTGTTTGTCTTGATGAGAAAAATGCTCTCACCAAATTTATGAGCGATCCGACTTGGAATGAGTGATTTATGGGCTCCGAAAGTGATTGGCCATGACTGTAAAAACAACTACCTTGAGTGGTGTTTTGGTGCAGTGAGGCCATATGGGAATAGTGTGCAGCCTCTCCTGTTTCAATGATTTTGTCATATCTTTTTTCTAGAGTATCTGATGTAGTCGAAACTTGGTCCATAGTGATTTGAGACACCGAAAATGTAACTTCAGTTGTAGGGTCCGTTTCAGTGTGCTAGAGGCCAATTTTTCGAAAACTGTTTCTTTGTGTTCATTGCCTTAGACAAGTCTGCTTGTGATGAAACTTAGCAGGTGATCTTTTGAAGTGCTGATGATGATCATTGAGCAATTCTGGGGCCATTATGAGACTTTCGAGAATTTTCCATTGTTTTGTAGGCTTTATTGACCTGCTTCCTACCAGGGACGAAGGTGATGAAAAATAAGTTCAAACAATGATCGACGCTAAGTGTTGGAAACCTCAGCTAGCACTAATCCAGTGTCTCAGCAACTTTTGGGAGTAAACCACTAAGCCCTTGATAACTGCTGGTTCTTCTTACGAAATTCTTGATGGGAAGAAGTTTATGAGAGAGGGAGAAATCGGCACTTGTGATTTCACAGGCGAGGTTTTACCAAGGGGTGAGCCCATTTGGCTAACCCAACCAGTATGCGAACTAGAGTGGCCCCTCAATGTCACTTTCATTACTGACCCCATTTGTTTCGAAGTACGCGAGGGCAATGACGGCAACATCAGTACTGAAGGAGGGATGACATTTCTTCATTGCATGCGTAGGAACATAGCTTCCGGGGAGAACTTGCCTACCTTAGGGAAACAAAAGGTATAAGTAAATGGATTACTAATGTGGTCAGCAAAAGGCCTCCGGATTCAGGGGGAGCGCTAATACCTGAAGGGATACTCTTCCTGAACTATCAAGGTATTGGCGTTGTACAAAAGCACTCTTGAACGTGCTTCACTATTAGCTGCGGTCCAGTGTTCGAGTAGCTACTATGAGCATTTCTCCAATACAGTAAAGGTATTAATGGAGACATGAAGCCATGTTAGCAATACCTGGCTTCTTGGTCATGAGGAAGCATGAATCTCTTGATTAGATCTTCATTTTATTTGAGGTCTCTCGATGATCGCGGCTATGTATGACGATGCCCCCCAACTCGGTCATCTTCAGTGGCGCTAACTTAGGGGATGAAGAGCCGCCTGCTAATCTTAAAAAGATCATCGAGGCCTACCAGTCGATTTCCATCCGGTCTAGCAACGGCAGGGTCACCTTCACGGAATGGGTGAAATTATTTTGTGGGGATTATCCCGAGGGTGGTCAGGGCACTCCGAAGGGGAAAGGGAAGGCCGTTGCAAAGGAGACGCTTCCTGTATATCAACCTGAGACTGGCGATGACCGTGTCTTCTTGGCAGTTTATTTGGCCTTATTTTTGTGCAAATTCTTACTCCTTCGCTGGGGGATGACATTCTTCCAAGCGTACTATATGTGGCATGCGATATGGTCAAAGGGCATGAGTATGCCCTTGCTGCTAGTCTTGTGTAACATTTACCATGGCTTAGGGGCCATCTCCTGTGGAAAGGCCTACAGGGGAAAAGTGGGAGGGAATGGCATTGTAGGAGGAGAGGCATTTCTCGAGGATTTTAAAGCTCCATTCCCCGTCAATTAAGTGTATGGGTGGCTAGGGGTCTATTTCCCGGACACCTATGTCTGCTTAGGAGATAAACTGTGACCCTTCTTGATGAGGATTGCCAACCAGAGGGCAATCTTTCATACCCCAAGGGAAGCTCGGGGTTTATTTGGGAATGACTCTTTGAACATGAAGCGAGTCCCCTTCTTGGTCGGGAGCTTCACCGACTGTGCTTTCATTGATAAGTTAGGGAAGGAGCTAGATGGTGCTCCAACCACCATTAAGGAACTTATGTTCATCCTAAGCATCAAAGGGGGCGTTCTACCTTATTGGACTCCACACAGTGCTATGTTAGAGGGGTATTTACCCCACCACTTTGCCCGTCAGCAAGGGCTTGATCAAGGTTGCCCCTTCTTGGTGTTTTTCGAAAAGCGCCGAAACAAGGTGAAAAAGGGGAAGACACAAGAGTTTGAAACTTTCCACTAGTGCTGGCTGCCAGAGCATAAACAGACCACTTGGTCTATGTGTCTAAAGATGACAGAAACCAGCATATATGTATTAACTCACTTTGGCAGGAGGGTTCGAACGACCAAGGCCTATGTAAACTAGTGGAGAATCGATAAAGATCACCCTTGGAAAGGGAAAAACGGTAACTTGTGTCAGGATACCAAGCAAAGGAGATTGGCAAATGCTCCAACTTCTGATGCGACATTTGTCTTAGATTATCCCTCTAACTGGTGAGCTTTAGGGCTTTCGCATGAGATAGCAGCTGATGAGGTCTCGTCAGAATTTCTTGCAATGAAGATGATGACTGGGAGTGTCTTCAATAATCTTAGTTCCATCTTCGAATGGGATGAGGGGCGGCAAGTCCCTGGTTATGAAAAGCATCCCCCACAGGACTTGAAGGCCCTAGTCGCGAGTGGTCCCCACAGTAATTGAGTGCAGAAATATTATCAAAGCATGTAGCTTTGATGGGACTTAAAAATATTTAAGTCAGGAATTCCCAAATGGGATATTTTTCTTTGATGTCTTGGTCATGAGACGAAAACCTGCATTAGTGTGAAAAACCCATGACAGGACTTCATATATTTTTTTGTTATGAGATGTATAATCGCACTAGAGTGAAAAGCCTCATAACAAGGATATGCTCATTAAGTAGTATTATATCATTATATCTAGCCCTCATGGCCATGTGGGAGATGTTGGTACGTATGGGTGGCAATGGGGCCCTCATACTTGCCATTTTTTCTTTCTTTAATCTTTATCATAAATATTATGTTTATCACTAAATAAAGGCCCTTCTTAGAGAGATAAAGTGTCGTTATTTAACGGGCAGAAAATAACCACCCACATCCCAGGATTACAGGGCCACGTTTCTTGGAGTTTTAAGGAGAAAGCCGAACGTTGGAGAACAACCTGCTCCATCCTCTATAACTAAGCATTTTATGGCCATGGAGATGTAACACACAAAGAGTTATTATTGTTCTGGGAAACCCTTCACTCTATGATCCTTAGTCTCATTCCTCAGTCTCACGACGTTGCCAGTAATCCTGGGAGAGGGTTCCATCTCTTGCCTAATAATTCAACAAAATATACAACTCATATCCAGTAAGTCTTCTTATATATGAAAACGCACTTAAATAAACATTATCTAATACTAAATCCGATCCCAAAGCAGTCTTTCTTATTTTGAACCAAGCAATTTATTTCCTAATCCTAATCATGCATATTTTTTTTTATCACATATTGATTTTTCTCTCATACAACACCTCAATACAAGCATAAGGCGTGCCTTGCGATGCTAAGAAGGTGGATTGCCAGAGATCCTCTATAATTCATCCATATAAACAAAAATGTATTATATTATGATTTTGATCAAGAAAGATCAAAACCCTAACATTCCTCAGCACCTAATATCAAAACACCTCAAAGAACTAAGTAGAAAATCTCAATTAGCTATCATGAGCTATTTGCCCTGGTCTATTTTGAAACCATGAATAGTTATTTGGATTTGGCCTGGCAGGCATGCAAAACAGAATCGTGTAACATATATTACCTTTCTTATAATAATATTGAAATCTCTCTCTGGCATTTCTATGGCGATGGATCGTCCGAACGGCCACTGAAAAGCCCCCAAATTGCCCCCGGATGGTGTCCATGGCTGAGGTCTTCTTTAAAGGGGACCAAATAGTCCTTTCTTCCATTGTGGGAATGGGTATTTTGGTCATTTTTTACAAATACGAAATTACATTTTAATTAAAGAAAAATGGATTTTTAGTAAATTTAGTAGCATCCACCCATGTTTTGGTAAGGCTTGGAAAAATTAAGAAATATTGGAATGAACTTCAATATTTGGCTTTATTCTTTAAGATGGAGAATATTTTTTGGAGAGAGAAATGCCCCTTGGAGTTCCAGCCCAACAAAGGGTCCACACCGAGCCATGCCAAGGTCTCGAGCCCACCTAGGTACCCAATTTATTTTCTCTCTCTTATTTTCTTCCTCTTATTCTTTCTCTTTCTCTCTCTTTATTTCTCTCTCTTCCCCTCTCGGGCCTATGGTTTAGACTGCGAGTCCAATTTGCTTTATCTTTCTTAACTCTCTCTCTTTCTCAATCTTTACTTTCTCTCCCCCGGTCTTCTCTCATTTTTCCTCTTTTTCATGAATGTTCTCTCTTACTCACTCTCTCTCACCCTCACGGGCCTGCAGTCTAGGTTGTGGGCCCAACCACTTCTCCCCTTCATATTATCTACAGATTCGGAGTACCTAACCGGATTACTTTAGATAATGGCTTGGAATTTCGCAGTTCTCATATAGATCGCATGACCGGGCAATTAGGCTTTGAATGGAAGTGTTCGCCCATGTATCATCCTCGTGCAAATGGTCAAGCTGAAGCTTTTAACAAGGCTATATGTTACACTCCGTTGTATCCAAAACAAAGAAGAATGACACGAAAAACTCCCTGAAACATTATGGGCTTATCGTATTATTGGGCACGGTCCCATTGGTACTACACCATATTCCCTTGGTATACGGAGGAGAGGCAGTACTACCATCGGAGATCTAATTATCTTCACTCCGACTGGCCATACATCGTGGGATGACGAAAGATGAGAGAATAGCGCTTCGCTATCAAGAGCTGAGTGCTTTGGATGAAAATAAGATGCAAGCACAACAAAAGTATGGAGATGTACCTAAATTGGATGTAAAGAGCTTTTGATAGGTCAATAAGGATACGATCTTTCTCTTGTGGTGAATTGGTCTTGGGAGTAAGGCGGCCTATCGTAAATCCATGGTCGACCCAAAAAATTTTTTGAGCCAAAATAGGAAGGGCCATCAAGAAAGCCTTCCCTAATGGGGCATATGTGCTAGCAAAAAGAGAAGAGGCTATGCCACCTATCAAGGGGTGGTATTTGAAAAAATGCTGCTCATAAATCATCCAAAACGATCTCGGCAGCAAGACCTTAAAGGCACCATCATAAACAAAAAAAAAAAAAAAAATCACAGTCATGGCGAAAACCCAAAAGAGTGCTATGGGCAAAAAGTGAAAAAAAAATCACAGTCATGACGAAAACCCGTAAGGGCACTATGGGCAAAAAAGTGAAAAAAAAAAATCACAACCATGGCAAAAACCCACAAGGGCATCATGGGCAAAACAGTGAAAAAAGAAAAAAAAAACACACGCACAATGAAAACCCACGAGGGCATTGTGAAGAAAAAATTAAAAAGAAAAAAAAAAATTAAAAGAAAAGAAAAAAAAAAAAGGTTTGAATGAAAACCCGAAATAGTATTAAGTTCCCGGATACCAAGAAAATAGTTCCGATGCCTCTCCAACCAAGTTGAAGAGGTAAAAAGGTATGGCACGCCCAAATACAAGAAAGATAAAAGAAAAATGTTCATCCATTCCATGGTGGCGAGATTACAAGTTGGAGGCTGTACCCCGAGTTGCTTGAGCATGAAGAATGAGGAAAAGAAGAAAGAAAATAGGCTTTTCTAAAAGATTGTCGACAGCCTCACATATCGCAGCCTTTATCTGCTCAGAACGCTCACAGACACAATTCTCGCTTGCCCCTCTCTCATCTAATCCTATCTTATTCTCTTTCTTTAATCTCCTATCTTCCTCACACACACGCACACACTAAGCCTAATTTTAAGGCTCATCTTGGACCCTTTTTGTAAACCCAAAAACAGTCATTGAACCCATGAAACCAAAATTCATGGACTCCAAAAATCCCAATTCTTGAAAACTTATGAAACCAAAATTCATGGAATCCAAAAATCCCAAATATCCAAAATCCAACTTCTTGAATCCATGAAACCCAAAAATTCATGAAACTTCAAAATCCAAAGAAATCCCAAAAACCCAAAAACTCATGGAATCCAAAAATCCAAAATCCAATTTCTTGAACCATGAAACCCCAAAAACCAAAAATCCATAGGTCCCATTAAAATTCTATGTTGATCTATATCAAGTTGCTTTGAAAAGCCAAAATCCTCAAGAAGTTCTACGACAGCCACCTCATGACTCCCAGTAAGCCGTATGCCTTGTTTCTACCCATCATCCCCAAGGAGTCCCATGCATCCCTTGACCATGATTCATTCTTCTATCATGGTCCAAGGACAACTTTTATTATTCACTGTGCATGTAAATGTGATAGGGGGATACGAGACAGACGTGACCATTAAAGTCATAGGCAAAAGAGTGCAAAGAATAAAGGAAACCAAGCATGATGAACATCCAACGAGGATCATCATTAGTAAAACAATGAGCATTTCCGGCAGACCTGAGCACGAAGTCATGGGTAAAAGATCCAAATAAAGAAAGAAAGTCAGAGAAAACTGTTCTACGACACTGCTTTTATCCAGGTTCAAGTGAAAACAGGAAAATGCGCTTGAGTCAAATAAGCAAGTTGATGTAGCACCTGCTTTCAAAGGTCGCTTAAACTCGAACAAGACTAGTTTGAAATTCAATGATTTGGGAATACACACCTGTCAAAGGTGCCCTATCATTGAAACCAAGAAGAGACCTCTTGATGGTTTGAGTAAGCAACTTTGTGGCCTTTGAAGATCTTCAAGAGGGCAAAATCAAGTAAGCTCTCACTCAAAGAGTCGTCGACTCAAGTCGTCAACCACAGTCAACCACTTCTCAAAACCACTACTGATGTGAGAGCAAGCCTTAAACAACACTCACCAGTAGACTAAGAGATTCGAAGGTATAAAATGAAAGTCAAACTAGCCCTTCTCAAAAGCCGACCGATTGGGAAAGAAACCTTTAAGTAAGGCCCTCGACTGTCAGAAATGGATTCTGATAAGATTGAGATTAAGTCCATAAAGGGCCCTTGATTATTGGAACCAGTCACACCCTTTGGGTCGGGAGAAAGCCCTTAAGCAAGGCACCCACAAATTGGTCAAAACCAAGAGCAATGGTAGGTTGGGAAAAAGTTCTTAAGCAAGGCACCCACCACCATACTCTTTAGAAAGGTTACTACGACATTGGGATCTAGTCCATGAATGACCCTCAATGATAGCAAAAAGATCAACACGACATTGGGATCAAGTCCATGAAGGGCCCTCAATAATCACAAAAAGATTGATACGACATTGGGATCAAGTCCATGAAGGGCCCTCAATGATCGTAGAAAGATCAAAGCATCATTGGGATCAAGTCCATGAAGGGTCCTCAGTGATTGCAATAAAAAACGTCTTCTGATGTGGGAGCGAGCCCTTAAATGGCACTCACCAACAGACTAGAAACTTGAAGGACTAGGTGGAACCCAAACTAGCCTTCACTCACTCTCTCTACTCCCTAAAGGACTAGATATTTACTCACTCTTTTCCCTAAAAAACTAGGTGAAATCCAAACTAGCCTTCACTCACTCTCTCTCTCTTCTCCTTAAAGGACTAGGTGAAAACCAAACTAGTCTTCACTCGTTCTCTCTTCTCCCTGAAGGACTAGCTGAAAATCAAATTAGCCTTCACTCACTCTCTCTTCTCCCTGAAGGACGAGGTGAAAACCAAACTAGCATTCACTCACTCTCTCTTCTGAAGGACTAGGTGAAACCAAACTAGCCTTCACTCCTTCTCTCTTCTACCTGAAGAACTAGGTGAAATCAAATTAGCCTTCACTCACTCTCTCTTCTCCCTGAAGGATTAGGTGAAACCCAAACTAGCCTTCACTCACCATCTCTTCTCTTCTCTCCTCCAATTATTTTTGAAGGATTAGGTGAAAACCAAACTAGCCTTCACTATCTTTCCTCTCTACTGCTCCATTCTTTTCTCCCCCCTCTATTTATCTTTCTCCCTCCATTCCTCTAAAAGATCCGAGTGACACTGAGATCAAGTCTATGAAGGGCCATCAGTTGTTGCAATAAAAGGTTTCTTCTGATGTGGGAGCAAGTCCTTCAAAGGCACTCACTAGTAGACTGAAAAATTGGAAGGTACTTTGTGAAAAGCAGACTAGCCCTTCCCATGAAAAAGTTTTAGCTAAACTAGGATCAAGTCCATGAAGGGCTCTCTATCGTTAAAAAGCGACCTCAATCACCCCTCCAAGAAGCAGCCTGACATGATTCTCTACCCTAAGTTTATGTTGGTGCCGATGATCGGGAAAATAAAAAACTCATCTTTGTGAGGATTCGAAAGATGAACTCATGCAAGTTTTGTTTCGAATGTTACCCTTCTCGCTCCTCTCGAAGAGCAACATTCGACGAGGCAAGTTGTTATAGGGTATTTTTTACTGACTTAGCCCCAAGCACGAATAAGGAAGGAGTCAGTCATGATCTGGTCCCACCGGTACCAAAAATGCCTGAGGACTACGGAAGCACTAATCAAATAAAGTCATTTTCTTTCTTTTGAAAAATGGCAGAATGACTTCAAAATTTGTAGGATTATGGCTTAGGGTACATTAAGGATCCTCATCAAATTTTGGCCGGATCTGACAAGTTTAAGACATGTTTGATTGAGATCCGAATCTAAAATTCAGCTCCTATCGCCCTGAAAAATACCTCATAACTAGAGCCCTAATTTTTAAACCTCAAATGAATACCAGACTACCACCATTGGATTTAGAAGGTTTGAAAACCCCTGTATACCAATTTTTATCCCATTTGGACACTTCTAGAGCCCCTATGTCCAACTTACCCAAAAAGGGTAGCACACCATTCTGGTGACGCTGCAGGGAACTAGTTTCCATTTACAGAAACCGTTACTTTTGAGCTCATGATTCATTTTGGCATGACCATATCTCCTTCATCCTGGACCCGATTGAGCCCAAATTTTAGGGCAAGGTTCGTCTCTGCGACGCGCACATTTTGATATAAAATTTTCCTCGAGATGATGAGCGGATGAAAAGAATTCACGGAGAGAAATTTGGCTCGAAATTGAATGGTTTGAAAAGAGAAAATGGTGTTTGATCAAGTTGGTATATTTTGAGATCTCGAGATCGGATCATCATGGAAATAGATGCATTGTGATCGTGGAATGTAGAAAAACAATATGAGATAAAATTCAAGTGACAAAAATATTCGGATTGAGTACAATTTTAAGATGAAAATGGCACAATTTCTGATTCCTGGAATCCTATTTTTCGGTGACTTTTCAAACTGGGAACAAGTTCAAATGACCATCAATTTTGATGATTTTT
This sequence comes from Amborella trichopoda, assembly GCF_054954075.1. Lineage (NCBI taxonomy): Eukaryota > Viridiplantae > Streptophyta > Magnoliopsida > Amborellales > Amborellaceae > Amborella > Amborella trichopoda. Next base: position 40,512,977 of record NC_142341.1, read on the forward strand.
GTCACAAATGACGGTGATGCTATCCTATCCAAGTTGTGAGAAAGAAATTTGCTGAAAACACGATGGATTGGTCTACATGAAGACTCAAAAGTTTTCATGTTCTTGAAAGTGGCCGAAATTTTTATTGCCGTCAAAAAGTACGATTTTTGATAGATCATACGACCACAATAATTTTTATTGTCGTCGAAATGGACATCAAAACGACCACAATAATTCAAGTATCATTTCTACTGTGATAGATCAAACGAACGGCCATCGAACAGTCCCCCAAATTGCCCTCTGATGGTGTCCATGGCTTAGGCCTTCTTCAAAGGGGACCAATTTGTCATTTCTTGAATTGTGGAAAAGGGTATTTTGGTTATTTTTTAATAACAATTCAATTCAAGAAAAAATGGCATTTTTAGTAAATTTATTCCACTTTTGAGCCTCCACTCATGTTTTGGTGGTTGCCTATAAACAGATGCAACCTCATTGCATGAGGGGGCTTGGAAAAATTAAGAAATATTGGAATGAGACTTGAATTTTTGGCTTTATTCTTTAAGAGAGAATTTTTTTAGAGAGAGAAATCCCCTTGGAGTTCCAAGCTCATCATCTCACTTAGCCCACCAAAGGGTGTACACCAAGCCAAGCCAAGGACTCAAGCCCACCTAGGTGCACGGTTCTTCTTTCTCTTTCTCTCTGTTCCCCTCTTGGGCCCGCAGCCTAGAAAGTGGGTCCAATTCTCTTTCTCTTTCTCACTCTCTACTCTCTCTCCCCCTCGGTCTTCTCTCATTTTCCCTCTCTCAAGAATGTTCTCTCTTATTCTCTATCTCAGCTACACGGGCCCACAGTCTAGGCTGCCGGCCCAGCCACTTCTCCCCTTATCCTTCTCTCACTTACCCACTCTCTCACCCTCATGGGTCCGCAGACCCAGTCACTTCTCCCCGTCTTCTTCTCTCTCCTACTCTCTCTCTCACCCACATGGGCTCGCAGTCTAGCCTGTGGGCCTAGCCACTTGTCCCTTTCTTCTTCTCACTTTCTTACCTTCTCTCTCAACTGGCTAGGTTGTGGGCCCAGCCACTTCTCCCAACTTCTCTCTCTTGGTCATCTCATTTTTCCTCTCACGAATGTTCTCTCTTACTCTCTCTCTCACCCTCATGGGCTCGAAGTCTAGACTGCGAGCCCAACCACTTTTCCCCTTCTTCTTCTCTCTCTTACCCACTCTCTCACCCTCACGAGCACACGGTCTAGGCTGCGGGCCTAGCCACTTCTTCTCTCTCTCATCCTCACGGGCCCGTAGTCTAGGCTGCGGGCCCAGTCACTTCTCCCCTTCTTCTTCTCTCTCTTACTCACTCTCTCACCCTCACGAGCCCACAGTCGAAGCTGTGGGCCTAGACAATTCTCCCCTTATTCTCTCTTTCTTACCCTCTCTCTCACCCTCACTGGCCCGCAGTCTAGGTTGTGGCCCAGCCACTTCTCCTCTTCTTCTTCTCTCTTTCTTACCCTCTCTCTCACCCTCACGGGCCCGTAAGTTAGGTTGCGAACCCAACCACTTCTCCCCTCTTCATCTCTCTCTTTCTCTCTCTCTCGATCATCTTACTTTCTCTCTCTCACCCTCACTGGCCCATAGTCTAGGTTGTGGGCCCAGGCACTTCTCCCCTTCTTCTTCTCTCTTTGACCCACTCTCTTTCCCTCACGGGCCCACAGTCTAGGCTGTGGGCCCAACCACTTCTCCCCTCATCTTCTCTCTCTTTTACTCTCTCTCTCTCAGCATCATAGGCCCACAGTCTAGGCTGCAAGTCCTACCACTTCTCCCTTCTTCTTCTCTCTTTCTTACCCTCTCTCTCACCTTCACAGGCTAGGATGCGGGCGCAATCACTTCTCTCTTTCTTACCCTCTCTCTCACCCTCATAGGCCCACAGGCTAGGCAGCGGGCCCAGCCACTTCTCCCCTCTTATTCTCTCTTTTACTCTCTCTCTCCCGATCATCTCACTTTCCCTCTCTCATGAATGTTCTCTCTTACTCTCTCTCTCCGTCACTGGCCCACAGCCTAAGCGTCGGGCCCAACCACTTCTCCCCTTCTTCTTCTCTCTCTTACCCACTCTCTCAACCTCAAGGGCTAGCGGTCTAGGTTGTGGGCCCAGCCACTTCTCCCCCTCTTCTTCTCTCTCTCTTACTTTCTCTTTCACCCTCACGGGCCCTCAACCTAAACTGCAGGCCCAACCACTTCTCCCCTTCTTTTTCTCTCTTTATTACCCTCTTTCTCACCCTCACGGGCTTGCACATTAGGCTGCGGGCCCAGCCACTACTCCCTCTCTTCTTCTCCCTCGCTTACTCTCTCTCACCCTCACGGGCCCACAGTCTAGGTTGAGGACCCAACTACTTCTCCCCTACTTCTTCACTCTTTCTTACCCTCTCTCTCACCCTCACGAGCTCGCAGGGTAGGCTGTAGGCTCAACAACTTCTCACCTCTTCTTCTCTCTCGCTTACTCTCTCTCTCACCCTCACCGATCCGCAGTCTAGGCTGTGGGCCCAGCCACTTCTTCTTCTCCTCTTCTCCCTCTTACCCACTCTCTCACCTTCATGGGCCCGTAGTCTAGGCTGCAGGTCTAACCACTTCTCCCCCTCTTTTTTTCTATCTTACTCTCTCTTTCATGCTCACAGGCCCGCGGTCTAGGCTGCGGGCCCAACCACTTCTCCCCTCTTCTTTCTCTCTTACTCTCTCTCTTGGTCAACTCTATATCTCTCTCTTTATGCAACCCATCTCTCTCTCTCTCTTTACTCCTTCTCTATCTCTTTCTTTATCTCTCTCACTAAAACTCACCCTCTCTTGTATCTATCTCTCCCTCTCCCCCATAAATATCTCCAACTCTCTCTCCTTCCATAAAGCTCTCTCTCTCTCGGTCATTTCTTTCTCTCTCTCTCTCTCTTTCACGTCTATCTTTCTCCCCCACTCTTTCACGTCTATCTTTCTCCCCTCTCTTTCACCCAACTCTCTCCATCTCTCTATCACTCTCAAACTCCTTTTCTCTCTCTCCCTTCTACTTCTTTTCTCTCTTAGCCTCACGAGGCTGTGGGCCCAATTCTCCTTCTCTCTATCTTCTCTCTTTCTCATTCTCTCTTAATCTCACGAGGCTGTGGGCCCAACTCCTTCTCCCCTTATTCTTTACTCTCTTTTTTTAACTCTCTCTCTCTCTCATCCTCATGGATCCATAGTCTAGCTGGGGACCCAGCCACTTCTCCCCCTTTTCTTCTCTCTCTCTCACTCTCACGGGCTGGCAGTCTAGGCTGCGGGCCCAACCACTTCTTCCCTTCTTCTTCTCTCTTTCTTACCCTCTCTCTCACTCTCATGGGCCTGCAGGTTAGGCTGCGGGCTGCAGCCCCAGCCACTTATCCCTCTCACTCTCTCTCTTCCCATAAGACTCTTTTTTCTCTCGATCATCTATTTCTCTCTCTCTCTTTCACGTATCTAACTCTCTTTCTCATCTCTATCTCTCTCTCACGAATTTCACTCTCTCTCATGAAATCTCTTAAACTCTCTTTCTCTTATATATATATATATATATATATATATATATATATATATATATATATATATATATATATATATATATATATATATATATATATATATTTATCTTCTTAAGTCTCTCTCTCTCATCTCTCCCTATTGAGCCAGCAGTCTAGACTGCGGGGCTGGCTCTCATTCTCTCTTACTCATTCTTCTTCTTATCTCTTTATTTCTTTACCTCTCTCAACCTTCATCTTCTCTTAAACTCTCTTTCTCTCACATAAGATTCTCTCTCTCTCTCTCTCTCTCTCTCTCTCTCTTTTCTCAAGTCTCTTTCTATCGGGCCCACAATCTAGATTGCAGGGCCCAACTCTATTTCTCTATCTCTCTTCCTATTTGATCTTTCTTACACTCTTATTTCTCCTTCCCTCATCTTTTAACCTGCTCTCTCTTTATTTTCTTATTATTTCTTCTCTTACTTGTTTCTTCACTCATTCTTCTTCCTTTTTAAAGAAATTGAATTCTTCTTCATCTCTTTTAGAATAGTTGTTTATTATAAAATTTTTTATTCTCTCATGTTCTACTTAGAAATCTTACATTATCCTTCTATCGCATGATTGCATTCATTTTACTTTGATTTAAAGCATCTTTAAGAATCATGCTTATCTTCTCTTATATTCTCTTTCTCTCTCACATAAGATTCTCTATCTCTTTTCTTAAGTCTCTCTCTCTCTCTCTCTCTCTCTCTCTTTTCTTAGGTTTCTCTCTCGTCTCTCTCTATCGCACCCACAGTAGGCCGAGCTCTAATTCTCTCTATCTCTCTCTCTTTTTTTAAGTTTCTCTCTCGTCTCTCTCTATCGTGCCCACATTAGGCCTAGCTCTAATTCTCTCTATCTCTCTCCCTATTTGATCTTTTTTACACTCTTATTTCTCCTTCCCTCATCTTTTAACTTGCTCTCTCTCTTTATTTTCTTATTCTTTCTTCTCTTGTTTTTTCACTCATTCTTCTTTCTTTAAGAAATTTAATTCTTCTTCATCTCTTTTAGAATAGTTTTTTACTATAAAAGTTTTCATTCTCTCATGTTCTACTTAGAAATCTTACATTATCCTTTTATCGCATGATTTCATTCATTTTGCTTTGATTTCTAGCATCTTTAAGGATCATGGTTATCTTCAAAGAATGCACATTACTTATCACCATCTTTGTATATACCCTTTCTTAGACTTCATAATTCATTATTGTTATCATGCATATCGCATAAGGGGACTCTTCAAAAATGATTCGCGATGGTTTAACCCACGGAATCCGTTCTCTTGAATCCTCCAGGGTACTTCAATCACAAGTTGAGTACCTTTCTCCATTCACTGGTAACACTTCTTGGGTGAGGTGACATCGGAAGGCTGTCTGTTTCCGTCAGTTTATCTTTTGCATTTCTAAGACTAATTCATTTATTTTTCCATCCTCTTTTAATTCATTTTCTTTTTATTGTCTCTATCCCATGAAGCCTAATTAAGACGACACCTGAAAGCTAACCATACAGGAATTTAAAACAAGCTGAGCAAGGAAAGGAGAGGGAGTTGAACTCAAATCAAACTGCGGAAGCTTGGAAGGCTTTCTCCAAATATATAAGAGGGTAGCTTTTACCTTGACGCATCCCACGAATCCAAGCGGTAAGGTGAACATCTCACACTTCACTTACCGTGTTAAAATTCCCTTATCGTTGGTACCTATCCGTACGCATCGCGTGTGATTATTTTGAGGGGGTCTTTCCTGCTGAACCTGGGTCACCAACTCGAGATGCATTTGGACCTGTGAAAAACCCAGGTTCTCTAGGTAGTATTGTCAGGCCTCATGGTGAGGTCTTTAACTCCATTCTCACCAAAAGGTAGAGGCCCAAATCCCCACTGACTTACCACTTCAGAAAAGAGCGTGGGCTTTGGTTAGCGCTTGATGATTTGCAATGCTAGATCCTATGCTCAATTCCTACCAGGGTAGGGGCCCTCTCCCCACTAACTCATCAAAAAAATACGATCATGAACATGAAAAATAAAAAAAATTAATGAAAACTAAAATAATAATTATATTAAGAAAACATTTGGACCGTTAGTTACAATTGTTTTTAGATGGGTCACCTATTTGCATCCAACTTTAGATGGATGCTTTATGCCTCTCAACCTCATATTGTACAAATGTTGTCCAGTCTGCATGAAACAATTGTTCAAAAAAATAACTAACCCAAAAAAATAAAAATAAGAAAAATTCACGTATAGTTGTTGGACCGAGGAAGATGCAACAATGCATCCTGCTCGACTTGACTAATTATTAGAAGCGATTCCAAAAGGTATTGAAAACGCTGCAATAAAGGCACCGTTACCGTCTCTAATAAGACCACCCCCACCTGCTCGACCTGGGTTATGTAAGGTCCCCTACCCCTTTTTTAATAATATTTTAAAATGAAAAAGGTTATAGCTCATTTCTTTACTATCCTGGAACATGGCACTAGTGACAAATCATGAAGTACTAACGAAAATAAAGTCCAGTGGACGAGAATGCCAAACAATGGCTTGTAAACGATATGTGGCACTAACGAGCAGGGCTGAATCGCTTCCAATTTGAAGAGGGAAACACTTTAACAGAACAACAAGAGTTAGACCTTCTTCAAGAGCAAAGAATTATGCATAATTATTAGAAGCGATTCCAAAAGGTTTTGAAAACATTGCAATAAAGGCACCGTCACCATCTCTAATAACACCATCCCCACCTGCTCGACATGGGTTGCACAAGGAAGCCCTATCAATGTTTAGCCTAAAGTGATTAGGGCTAGGAAATGACCACACAACCAGGATGGCCAAACGTTGATGGTAATTGACATGTAAATTTTCAATGAGTGCTTTTTTTGAAATATAGAATGTCCATGATTTAGCATCAGCTAACTCTCGAACATGAGAGATGATCTGTCGAAACAATTGTTCCCTCCTGATTAATCTTGATCAGAAAACTCTCCGATTGTCTTTCGCTCATAAAATCCAGAAGTTGTGAAAAATAGAGACATCCAAATATTGAAAAACCCATTTGATTTGAATCTAAAAGATAACAAACTTCTTAGCATAATAGGAATAGAAGAGCAAGAAATAAAGCATTTCCCGCAACACCTTGTAAGAGATATCCATATAGCTTACAAAATATCACAGAGGAACAATAGATGGCAGGGGATGTCATCACTATTTGTGCAAAAGGGACATACATGACGGGTCATGGCTATTCCACGTTGTAGGAGAGAGATAGTGAATAAACAATAGTGAAAGGCTAACCAAGAGAACCATTCCACTCGAGGATGACATTTTGATGACCACAAGATTATAAAAATCGGCAAAGAGGTACCCTTATGCCAAATAAACTCCCAAGCCCTTTAGTTGAGAATAATCTACTTGCACAATAAATCCAAACTAAAAAATCCCTATGTGGTTGTAATGGGTAAATCTCTCAACCTCCTGCCATATCTAAATCAAACAACTTGATGTAGACGGGGGTAAACCCTAGGACTGAGGAGCACCACCAATATAATTGGAGACCTTTAGCATAGCAACCTCAAGGTCAAAATGTAAGTCAATGGGGATTTGGGACCCTACCTTTGTTGAGAATAGCAACCTCAAGGTCAAAATGTAAGTCAATAGGGATTTGGGACCCTACCTTTGTTGAGAATAGAGCTATAGACTTCATCATAAGGCTAGTTGGTATTACTGCCAAGGGTCCAATCTATTCTTGAAGAATGTGGATTCTTAACTTGTTTAAAAAGCACTATTACATATGTTTGGTAACGTCCTTGGTATTTAAATATAGGGAAAGTATATAACGAGATGATCTAGGGAAATTCACCATGTTTTCTCTCTTATCCAGTTGTCCAATTTAAGTGGACTGAGGTTATTTGTCTCAAAATGTTACAAGTGAGCCACTAACCATGTGTTATAGATTTGTCTTCTCAGAGTATTTTTTTTTTCAACTTTTTATAAAGGGTGCGGTATGTATAGAGCCGAAGCTCTAAACAATATGAGTAAAGCACACCTTCAAATAGTGTCGAGAAATGTGGTTTCAGTATTGGAAATCTTTGTCATAGCCATAAAATATATTTTTATCTTTAATTATAAAATTTAAAACTTAAAAAATAGTGTAGATCGAGCAGATATTTGAAAACTTGAAAATCTTAAAAATTGACAGTCGAAAAATATGTTACAAGATGCACTATTTTCTAAACTTGAAATCCATTTTTTTTTTTTATCATGTCCATACATCTTGATATCGAGATGATCACTTTTGAGGATATTTGGGCATCAAAACAACCTCTTCCATTGAAATTTTTGAGGTGTGCTCTAATTTGATTGTTTAGTGCCTCGACTCTATATAACATTTTTAATTTTATAAATCATATAAATATGCAAATTACGCATCGTCATCTCAATGGGATACACCTAAAGAAAATATTAAAAATATTTTTGAAATAATAAAATGAAAAAAATACCACTAAAACTTTTAGGGGTATTTTGGTTATTTTATTTATTATTTTGGTTATTTTATTTATCAAGAACATATTTTTTTAATATTTTTTGCCTGTGCGAGTTTAAGAGAGTGGACGCCCGAATTTGATGTCAAAATATTTTCTAGAAAACATTATAAATAAATCAGTATATAGGCATGATACTATGATTGGGGCCATATTAGCCATACATTCAGATTGGATAGCTGGGAGATGAGAGAAATGCATAAGATATATATGAAAATATATCTTACTTCTTTTGGGAGTATCTATTTAGAGAAAAATTATTCCATATCTCATCCAGTTCAAGCTTGCTATTAGAAAAGCAAACCCGTTCTTAGACTAACTAATTGTGGGAGGAAAGGAGGATATTCGAGCACGCGTTTTTCACAGGAGAGGAAAAAACAATCAGTAAACCATGTCTCCGTAATTATAAGAGCATGTAAAATGAAATACACCAATAAAGAAAATGAATAAATCAAATCCCATATATTGCAAAGTTGTCCATCAATTTTTTTGACATAAACCGTCCATTTTATTAGGGAAAAAGTTTATATAACGTTGCAACTTTAAAAAGTTTATATAACGTTGCAACTTTAAAATGTTGAATTAAGGTGCACCTCAAAAATTCGTTATAAAAGGTTGTTTTGATGTTGAAAAACCCTCTAGTTGATCATCTCAACATCAAAATGTATGAATATGTAAAGAAAACATATTTTGAGTCCCAAAAATAATATATCTTACAACACATTATCTGGACCATCTATTTTCAATATTTTCATGTGTTTATAGATTTACTGAATTTGGACCATTTTTGGAGTTTAAAAATTTATGTAATTAGAGATTAAAATAGATTCTCAAGCTATTCTAAAAAACTTTGACACCAAAATTATATTTGTGATAAAATTTGGAGGAGCACCTTTATTTAGTTGTTTATGGCTGCAACCTTATGCAAACCACACCCTTTTATTAGTACTACTTTGAAAGATACATGATTGTTGAAGTTCCTTTATTGAACATATATCAACCCATCGTAATGTATTCGAATGAAAGGTTAAAATAGGTTAATTTCCAGTTTCCCAGGTTTAATCAAACAAGCGATACGCAAATCTTAGATTACCAAACAAGGGCTTTGCCATTCCAGGTTTCTGAGTTCCAGATTTCATATTCCTAGGTTCCCAATATTTCCAGATTGGTAATTACTGAACACGTCAAAAAGTTGAAATGGACAGAAAGAAATAGAGAGAGGCTTAGTTTGGGCTTCTAACCAAGGAAAACGTTTACATATGGGTGATGCCCTGAACAATCAAATTAAGGCGGATCTCAAAACTTTACTAGAAAAAGTTTTTTTAATGCTAAAAACCCTCAATTCGATCATCTTGACCTCAAGATGTATAAACATGATAAAAAAATGGATTGCAAAGACATGATAAAAAAATGGATTGCAAGTCTTGAACATAGTGCATCTTATAATGTATAAATTTTCAGCCATAAAAAAGATTTATGATGCTAAAACAACATGTTTCGATACTATTTGAAAGTGCTCCCTTGTTTAGGGCCTCGGCCTTAATACAAAGCACTTTTTAAAGGGAGTGTTTGGAAGGTGTTCCTTTTTAAAGGGTGTGTTTTTTTATTAAGGCTGAGACCCTAAACATCAAAGGAACACGTTCAAATAGACCAAAACACGTTTCAGTATCAGAATTCTTTGTGATGGCTGAAAATTTATTTTTCGTCTCTAATTATTAAATTTCAGAATTAATATAGCATAGTTCAAGCAGATTCATGAATGCTTGAAAATCTTGAAAATTGATGGTTAAGTAAATGCACTATGAGATGCACTATCTTTGAGACTCAATCTATTTTTTCTCATTTTCATAGATCTTGAGGTCGAGATGATCGATTTGAGGATTTTTGGGTATTAAAATATGTCATTTTCTAATGAATTTATGAAGTGCGCCATAATTTGATTGTTTAGGGACTCACCCTTATATAAACTTTTTCCTTTAACCAAAGCAATCATGGGAAAGGCAGGAGACCGAAAACAATAAAGATTAGGTCTGGATGAGTAAGGCTTGTCCTTAAGTCCCAATTCTATGACAAGCTACAAGTTCATAAAATATGTAAAATCTTATGTTACGATATTGAAATGGTCTTATTACCTAATGGAAAGTTAGTTAATTCACAGTTACTGCAGGACCAAGGTTTGTTAGCACCCAAGAACAGCAGAATTCAGTTCCCCAAAAGTTGGATGGAATGTGTAGTTCACATGAACTGGAAGCCAAAGGATTGTCACTACATGACGATGATGAGATCTAAAATGTAAAATTGATAAGTTGTTGCGCCAATGTTTTATATATTATTTCAAATTAAATACAATAGACAATTATTTCATTGAAAATTAATTTATTTCATGTACAATAGACAAGTCACTTCATACATACAAATCACACAAGCCTTTAGCACATTAAGACACAGTTTGAACCTCCCATAAATTACACAATCTCTTAAAAATGAAGGCAGTTATACTGATAATTTACAATGGCTCATTTGAGATCCACCTCTTTAACATTGCAGCGCATTCTTTGGGCTTATACTCAGGAGCTGTGTGCCCGGCTCCCTACAGACCATAGAGTTTAGCATTAAAATAATGAGAACAGAAAAAACACAAAAGGAAGGAAAAAAAAAAATCATCATTATTGTCTCAAAAATTGTGATTACAATGAGATAATGCATTACGGAAACAGAGATGAATTGTTTCTCTTCAAAGACCAGACTACCAAAGAGAAATGATCGGCATAAATACTTTACAATCCATCAAAAATGCAACGGGCAGGGATTCACACTCTGCCACACTTGGCAACTAACGTTGACAGCACCTTGGAGCAAGACTTTAAAGCAACCACATAACTATAACTTATATCTAGATACTTAATAGGGCCCTAAATGAATTTCAGGCTGTAAATTCAGAGATTTTCGTTCTTTTCTTTTATTAATTGCTGGAAACTCTACTTATAGATGCCACAAATATAACACATTTAAATTATGGGATTATATGCAATGAGACCATTTACCTTTGATACAAAGTGAGCACAATTACTTGCACCCATCCAATGTGAAATTCGATAGCTTAGGTATGTCACGAAGTTTCGAAAAAATTTCTTTTGAAGTTTGAGCTTGGTCAATGGAATAAATGCAGCCACCCAATTTCACATCCAATGGTCAAAACTAATTGTGACCACCTTGTACAAAAAGTAAATAGTCTCATTTTATACTTTTTCTTAAATTATTATAGTCTAAAATCTTTATAACTCACTTCCAAATAATTTTTATTCAAACTAAATACAATACTGAGATTCTAGGAAGAAAAAATAAGACAAAAAACAACATCAACTAAATGTAAATAAATAAGAGAAGACTTATTGGAATTTTCTTAGGGTTCTAGTACACCCCACACCCGATCAGCTGATCAATAGTGCACTGGATCATAGAACCTGCTGAAACCACCAATCTGAACTAGGAAGGAATTCTAGAACTCCCTCTTTGATTTTAAAGAGAGCTAGGGCAACAATAAGGTTTTCTACAAAGAAACCATTTTTAAACCTCAGCAAGCCACAAAGGCACCTCCCATAGCCTAGGGTTGGGCGTGCCCTCTCCTTGGCCTCTCTTTTTGAGATGTGTGCAACATCAACTCTTATGGGTGGCATGCTACCTTTTGGGAGAGAAAAGAGAGAGGACCTAGAGAGAAATGACAGAGAGTTCAACAATATCTAGGATTATTAGGAGATCTGTGAGGTGAGAGAATATTAAATCTGAGCCATCAATCTTTGAGATTAATCATCATGATTCAGAGAGGATATTTAATAAACTTATCCCCTAAGATTTGACCCATATGCACTTCTAATCCATTTAGAACTTTGACTAGTTAAACCTTATTTTAGAACAATCAAAGATAAATGGTCTCCTAGAAAGAGATAATTAGGCCCTCTATAGTTATTAAGAAAATCAGTATGATAATCTTTAAAAAAAAATTAACCAAAATGTTACATTTTTTCTTTTACAAAAAAAAAAAGTGGGCATCACACTTAATGGGACATGTGGGCCCTCGTGGGCTTGACATGATGCCCCTATGTGGGCCCCACATGTGTTGGGGATGGGCCCTGAGCCCCCCACATGGTCCCACTAATAATTGAATTCCCAAAAATTCCCTCATATTTTAAAAAATATAGAAATACCCTTTTGGGATTTTTACACATTTAAAATTCGTTTTTAAATTTCTAAAAAAATCCCCAAAGATCATAAGAACATTTTTTTAATTGAAAACAATGTTTCTGGATTTCCATAAAAAAACTAAAACTAACAGAAATACAATCTAGAAGTGGATGGGTACCTTATTAGTCAGATAACAAGTGAATATCATGGCACTCCACCCGTGCCATGACCTATGAGACCCTACTATCTTCTTAAACTAACCAATTGAATCCATGACCCACAATCAAAAGCATGGGCTCATGATTGATCCGTCAAAGTTAGCAAATAAATAATAGAACCATTGTCCCAGTATGTGGATTACAAGTTCCCGCCAAGAGCAAGTCAAATGCACACATAACTATTATACAAAGAAGCACTCTCTCTATGCATATGTACATGTATCCTTCTATATAAGGTTGCTTCCCAAAATACGGTTGTCATATGTATATGTTATGTGGAATTTATGTTGAGTATTTGGCTCTTGCTTTCACAAATCCTTCCTCAGCAAATAGGAGACCATACACCTCTTCTGGCCAATAAATATTATCCCTAGGTATCTTTTCGACCTCAACAAGGGAAAACCCACAACAGCCACTCAATGGTAGTACCACATGCTCAGAGGTAAAGGTTTTGGATGTGACCCGAGCCCTATATCGCCCAATACTAGGTCAGTCAACCGCAATACAATTGAATTGTAGTGTACAAAATACTCTAAATTATTTTATTTTCAAGCTCCACAAAACCCAACATCTCCCATTTGGCCTTTGAAGGCCATACAATCACTTCAAGTCCATCGCATGTACATGCTTGGCAAACACAATTTTCACTAATCCTTATATCAAAGGATTTGTAAACATAGCCTCTATTGGGAGATAAGCAACCTCGGTCTCTTTTGCTCGAATCTCATTGCAACGTAGTAATAGTCCGGTTTTATATGCCTTGATTTCTTGTGAAATCGTTGCCCATTAGACCTCGTTGTCTTGTTATCATAGAAGATCCTTATGCATGGACATCTCACTAGATTGAATCTGAGCTGATTCTAAAACTTCTTCAACCAAACTGCTTCTTTCGTTGCGAGACCATAAGCCACATACTTTGACTCCATAGTTGAGATTGCAACCACGTCATGTTTCTTTCAGCACCAAGAACCATCTCCACTGGTAAGAGTGAAGATATACCTACATGTGGACTTCTCATTTGGATCTCCCCAATTGTCTGCATCTGAATATCTCTATGCCTAAATATCAGAGCTTCCTCCATATGTGAGTGCAAGATTAACAGTCCCCTTTAACTGCCGCAATACTTGTTTTATCTATTTCCAGTTCTCCATGCCTAGATTACTTTAGAACCTGCTAATCAAACTCATAGCAAAAGATAAGTCAATCCGGTCTCGTCCCTAACATAGCATACATAGCAACCCGACTGCACATCTGTAATGTATTTATATACATGGCTCTTTTCCTTTTGAACTTGTGGGACACATGGCTAGGCTTAACTAGTTTTTTTATTAATAGGGGTCAATATGGGATTACAATTATCCATCACAAATACTTCCAATATTTTCTTGCAATATGTCTCATGTGATAGCTGAATGGTTCTCTCTCTTCTATTTTTAGTTATCTTGATATCGAGTACATACAAAGCCTCTCCAAGATCCTTTATATTAAAGTGCTGAGAAATGAAAGCTTTTGTTTCCAAAACAAGAGTCATTGAACTACTAGCAATTAGCATGTCATCAACATACAGGGAGATGAACACTACATCACTCCCATTGACCTTGACATAGATGCAATAATCCTCCTGGTTAGTCACAAAACCAGCTTTTGACAAGATCTCTTGAAACTTCATGTACAACTGCTAAGATGCTTGTTTTAGGCCATAAAGGGATTTCTTAAGTATGCATATTAAGCTTTCTTTACCCTTTTCTATGAAAACCTTTGGCTGCTTTATGTAAATTTCTTCTTCTACTTCCCCATTTAAAAATGCCATCTTTACATCTATCTGGTGGAGCTCGAAGTCGAAATGGGCTGCTTTGACTAGCAAGATCCTAATGAGTGGGAACTTAGCTACTAGGAAGGTCTCATCATAGTCAATCCCTTCTTTTTAAGTGAACCCCTTCGCAACGAATCTGGCTTTATACTTTTTTAACTTCCCTTCCGCATTCACCCTTTTCCTGTAATACATTTACATAAGATTTCAATCATGAGGTAGGGTGATTAGATCCCAAACATGGTTATATTTAATGGAGTTTAGTTCATCTACCTTGGTTTCTTCCCACTAGTTCTTTTCTAGATTGAATATGCCCTCTTGGTAGGAACAGGGTTCATGCAAGGATATGTCTTCAATCTGCTCATAGAACTCTCTTAAGAAGCTAAAGAGTTCGGGTCTCCTTCTAATTCGGTTACTTCTCCTAGGCTGGTGGCTCAGGATCCTGGAACACACACATGCCACTCATTATTTCATAAAAGTCAGCTGGATTGCAAGTGGCATGACCCTCATGCGCATTACCAAGAATCTATACCCTTTTGGAAACCCAAATTTGTGCTAAATTTGTAAATATCCTACTATATCTTGGATATATATATATATATATATATATATATATATATATATATATATATATATTATATGCACACACATATTATATGTATGTGTGTGTGTGTGTGTGTGTGTGTGTGTGTGTGTATATATATATATATATATATATATATATATATGTATGTATGTTGTCCTATATCGTTAACTCCCATAAGTGTATACATGTGTATATTTATGACAAAGTTATCATCATCGTTTTAACCTTTTTTAAATTAATTGGGGTCGGCTATATGAATCCTGGTTCTCCATTCTGCTCTATTAGAGGCCATATATACGACACATTGCTTGAAAGAATTTTACCCAATCGTGGGCTTGAATATTTCTCTCCCTCCTATCCCTCAACCTTAATATGGTATCAGAGCTAAGCTTAAAATCTTAGGATATTTTTCTTTCTTCTGGGGCTTGAAGCTGTGGTACATCAACAAGGTCATATTTCCAACAAGATCATCTCGCTTTTTTCTCCAGTGAAAATGAGAAGCCCACGAGGAAAGGGTCATTGTATGTCGATAGAGTCTGTTCAGCCATATAAATATGTTGAAATTCCTTAGGCTTAACCTTAGGGCACACCACGTATGCATCTTTGATAATAGAACTAGATTCAATGGTTGAACTAATTTCCCCTATTGATTCTCTTTTGAGGCCTTCATCTTTTTCTTCGTCAAATGTTGCTTTAATCACGTAAACTTGGTCATCATTACAAAGTAGATCTCTTACAAGATCTTCATCTTCATCTAAGTATGTATCGAAAATTGGCGGCAGATTCCAATCTACAACTTGCTGATTTTCTATTCAATCGATGTAGAAATCACCCTCGTTCCCTTTCAAATATGTAGATCAACTGAATCCCATGATTTATTTTCTCGAACATGGGGCTCTCGACGCAGAGCGTGCACATAGAACGGGTTCTCAAAGACAGTGTCCCACTCCCTACCACCATTGTCTGTTGCTAATGTGTTTTGCACCAAGTCAATTCCTCAACTTTTTTTTTTTTGAGAGAAACTTAACATGGTATTACTGATAAGTGTTGTATATAAGTATTTGTGAGTCCGAATTCACCCGCTAAGGGTGACTCGGTAAAAAATTTGTCAGCATAACATGCACAAGAGGGGCTTATAGATACCGCCTGATTGCAAGGATTTACATGAAGCTTTCAAAAGTTATAGCATGCCTAAAATTGCCAAAAAGTACACTATGTTTATGATATGTGCCAAAGGTTTTGAGCAAAAAAGAAGTCGAACCCGGCTTGATCTTCTACTTGCATTCTAGCTCCCTCTTTCGCCAAGAGATCTGCGAACTCGTTGGACATCCTCCATATATGCCTCCAAGAGACGTTCATATCCTCGCAAATGTGGTCAATTTCATCAAAGATAGGGGTTAGGAACCATGGTGGAGTGGTAGTCCTACTTGCCCATGAGAGGACATTTTTTTAATCTCCTTCAATTATGAGGTGTAAGCCCCAAGAGTGATTGAAACTTTTCAGGCCTTGTAGGAGGGCCAAGGCTTCCGCATTATGGGCATCCTTGATACCAAGATGCTCTGAATGATGGTCTCTAAAGATCCCCCCAGCCCCTGCCGGGCCAGGATTCCCAAGGGAACAACCATCGAAATTTAGCTTGATGCTGCCTTCTGGTGGTGGTTGCCAGTTGTTGGGTCTTGGTGCCTCTCGTGGTTGATGATGGAGGATATTTTTCTATTGAGGGATGAAAAAACTCCTTGGTATGCCGAGATGACCTTGTGATTAGAGGCCCAGAAAGTGGCCATGGAAGTTGCCTTGTGTAGGAGTGCTGAGGTTTGAAGTTTTAAGTATTTCTTTCCACCCAGATGGTCCATACAGTTGCCGCTATGGTGGCCTTCCACAATACTCTTCCATCCTTCGGCCATTGAGAATCTAGATCATAAGAGATGAATGCTTTGACAGTAGGAGAGGTGACCCATTCGATGCCAAAGAGTTGCAAGACTTTGCCCCAAAGTTCGTAGGAGAAGTCACAGTGAATGAATAAGTGGGGATTAGATTCCTCCTCACTCTGGCATAACATGCATCTGTTGGGGATCGATCAATTCTTCAACTTGCCTTCTCAAGTCTTCTATCTCAGTGTATCCGAGGTCTCACTCTCGCTGGATGGGTTCATTCTTGGTACTTGGCCATAGACCATGTCCACAAGCTACAATGCCTATCGACAAACGCCACAATCCACAAAAATCGTCTAACATTCTAATACCACCTGACGCAGTTGAAAATTACAGACCGCCAATAACCGGCAAATCAGCCACGTTTTACAGAGAAATAAAAATCGAAAAGAAACTTACAAGAAAAAGAAACAAACACGGGGATCTGAGATCCCCACCACGCACCATCAACAAGAGAAGAAAAGAAACAAAAGCCAAGCATGATCTCTCTCTCTAAATAATAACTATATTATCCATTTAATAAAAAGAAAACCATTTGTTTACAATAGACTCCTTGCTACCGATACTATTTCTGTCTCTTGGAGAACCACGTCACCAAAAGATTAACTTATTCCTAATAAAAGCAAACTACCAAACTAACACCACCACAAAAAAAGAGAAAAAAGTACTTATCCTATGGACCCTACCTACTAACCCAAATTTAAACCAGCTATCCTATATCATTCCAACGGACCTCACCACAAAAAAAATCATATTTTAAATAAATGGACTCACTTAAAAAATAAATGAAAAAATAAAAATTTTAATAAAATAATCTTCTATTTCTTCTTCTTCCGATCACCATCTAAATGACAAAAAGAAATTTTTTAATAAAATCATCTTTTATTTCTTCTTCTTCCGATCATGATCCAATTGGTCAAAAAAATATCCAGCTTGATAATTCTCCTTTAACAAAATCCAACTCGATAATCTCGCTCTAAAAAAAATCCAGTTCGATAATCTCGACTGCATTAGTAAGTTTAACCCAATCTTTTCCTTTCAAGCAAAAACCCCCTACCTCATTAACTTTGTTTTCTTTACCCACACAAAAAACACATCAATATATTTCATATTCAAAGTACAAAAATATATTCATTACCCCTCTTGCCCAAACAAAAAAAAAAACGGGGGTTCTATGCCAGCATTAAAACTAACGAATTAGTACATGGCAAAAGACAAAGAGTTTTGAGTAATAGAGAGAATAAAAAGGATTGAAATCAAACACGATATTTCCTTGGGAATCGCTTGATCATCTAGGATTGATGATCACAACATTTAAGTTATAGGGGACAAACTACATGGAAGAGCCGCAATTTGCCAAAAAGTTCATTAGAATCCAAAGAAAATACAGTTACAACACATGATGAATGGAAAGTGAGAATCCGAAATTAATTGCATGGCTTTTGTATTCAATGCAGCAAAATAACCAAGGGACTACTATTTCTTAGAATTGTGTAGGATATACGAGAGGTGGTAGCCAAGACATACTTGCAACGAGATGATATGGCTAGAATTTACCAATTGCTTCGTAAAATACCGCATTTGCAATAAGGGAAAATGACTGTGGGAGAATACTTTGGGATATTAAGGCAAAAGTGGGAAGAACTAGACCACTATTAGCATATTAATCCCAACATTGATGGCAAAAAAAAAACAGGTCCATCCACGGAGGATATTTGATTTCTTAGCAGGTCCACATCCTAACTTTGAATTTCAGAGAGTCCACGTTCTAAGGGAGGATAAATTGCCCTCTCATGAAGCAATTTATAATTATGTGCGGGGTGTTGAGGACAACGCTCAAGCATCCGTCTTGAACAATCAACCTTTGTAGTAAGTTGCAAGCAAGGAAAAGAGGGTGTGAAATTACCAAACCATGCCTCACGTTCTCGTGTCGAAAAGAAGAAACTCAAGTGCTTCCATTCTGGGAGGAGGAGACATACCAAAAGGATTGTTGGGGCTTGCATCCACACTTGATACCAAGCCAAGGAATGAAAGTGCCAATATAATACCAAGTGAGAGGGAGGACATTCAGCCACACATAATGTATCCGTTGCAAGAGATCACGCCATCAAAAATCTATAACACCAATTGACCACTCTCAATGCTTCACTCAGCCCTAAGACACTAATAAAGCAACTAGCTACATATGCATATGGAAACCCTGTGTATCCCAAATCTAGATTTAGGGGCTACTAATCATACGGCTGGCAAATAAGTTAGTCTTTTGTCATTTTCTCTTGTTACTAGTGAAGTTAAACTTGTTGTTGGATCCATGACCAACTACCTCTAGGAGCCTCATTCTTACTCTTTGTAATACCTGTGCCTTCTTTCCATTCCAATCTTCTCTCTGTAAGCAACCTAACAAAATAACTGAATTGCAGTGCAACATTGTCTTCCTATATTATGTTTCTTAGGACCTGAAAACGAGAAAGATGATTGGTCGTGGCCGTGAAGAAAATAGGATGTACCTATTCAACATGGGATGTGCTTCTACTGCTCTCAATTTTGAGTCTATAAGATATGAGCATGTACTCTTGTGGAACACCCCCTTATGCCATATGTCTCTAAAATCGTCAAAATTATTGTTTCCAAATAAGTTTGATGATTTGAATGTTTCTCAGTTACAATGCCAGACCTATCAATTGTCCAAACCTATTGTAGAACCTATTTTTCGTCTAATGAAAATACATGGTCTAAACCATTCCATTTTGTTAATTGTAATGTTTGGGGGCTTCCTCCAGTTATTTTTGTATTTAGATATCGGTATTTTATCTCATTCATCAATGAATACTCTCATTATACTTGGTTCTATCTTATGAAAAGTAGAGACAAAGTAACCTCAATAGCTAAAATATTTCATAAAATGGTTCAAACCAAGTTTGAGACCCAAATCAAATTCTCCCATTCTAATAATGCACAAGAGTATCTATACAATGGATTAAAGAATTATTTTCTTGAACAAGGTCTAGAAACTTAGACAACATGTTCCTACACACCACAACAAACTGGTGCGACAGAACTAAAAATTAGGCAATTGTTGGAAGTTGTAAGATCTATCTTAATAGGAATAAAGGTCCATAATAAAAATTTTGATTGTCTGCTTTGTTCATTACCCTGGGCAAGGCTAGGAATATATTAGCACCCCAATCTACTAGATACGTGTTCCTAGGATACTCGAACTCTCATATGGGACATGTTCTATCTAGTGACTAAAAAGAAAATTGCCTCAAAAGATGCGATCTTCTTTGAGAATATACTCTACCTTTGTTCTTAGAGAGATCCGTTGTCACCCGACAAGCTTATTCCTCTTCTCGTGATCACAGATAGTTCTAGTAATCCAACCAGGAAGCTACCAAGAAACAGTTGAAAGTGTACACCCGAAGAAAGAACAAGGAAAGTCTAATATAAAAGATCAGCCGCAACTTCTTGATTTATTATTTACTTCTCCCCTTTCTACCTTTAGACCTTCTCAACTCGATTTACCTATTGCCACAAGAAAGGAAAGAAAGACTTGTATTTCTTATCCAATCAATAAATTTGTTTCCTATACTTTAATTTCACCCTCCTTTCATCCATATCTTTGCTCTACTTCCTTTCTTCTTGTTCCGACTAAAGTTGCAGATGTGTTGACCTATCCAGAATGGAAAGCAGAAATAATCGCCTTAGAGAAGCAACCAACTTGGTACGTAATTGATCAGCCGTGAACTTGGGATGTCATTGATCGACTACAAGGAAAAAATGTAGTAGGACACAGGTGGTATACATCCTGAAGCGCAAACCCCATGGTTTGATTAAGAAATACATAGCTCGTCTGGTTGCTAAGGGTTTTATGTAGATATGATAAATGCCTTTCTTCATGGAGATCTGCAAGAGGATGCATAATGGCATTACCGTTTTATTCTCAAGGGAGAGAAAGGGAGGGTCTGCAAGTTGAGGAAAGCTATATACAACGGAAACAATCACCTCAGGTTCGGGTCAGAAAATTTAGTATAAAGTTACCTGAATCTCTCTCTGATTCGGCAATTCCAAACAAAGGAATCATCATGAAACCACTTTCGTTGAAGTGTAGAATCTCAATTCCTTATGTTACGAATCTCAATTCCAACACTTATTGAATCTCACTTTTAATATTGTTGATTCCCAATTCTGTAATTGGCGAATCTTGATTCTACGCTTGTTAAAACCGGTATCCACATTTATCAAAATTCCATTAACAGAATTCCACCAGTTTCCTCTTTTCTTTTCCCTTTTTTCTTTCTTTTTTCTGTGAAATAATGTTTAGAAAATTTCAAGGCATCAAATTACTCGAGCAACACACCCAATCTCAAGCTATAAGGTGTAGTCATCTTTTTTTATATGAAATGACTAATAGAAATCGAGGTGGTTTTCTATGTTCTCTACTCAATTCTTTAGGTATGCATTGTATTGAACCAATGGAGAGATTTTAATTAAAGTGGTGTTCCTTGAAGCCTAGAATCTCGTTTCCAATATTTACTGATTCTTGATTATGTAATTGGTGAATCTTGATTCAACACTTGTTGAAACCCCTCCCCCCCCCACCACCACCACCCTTCTTCTTTTTTGCCTTTTTTGTATTTTCTGAGAAGTGATGTTTAGAAGTTTTCAAAGCATGAAACAAGCAAGACACCCCGTCTCATGCTACATGGTAAAGTTATCTTTTATTGGCATGAAATGGCCAATAGAAATCAAAGTCGTGTTCCACGTTCTCTACTTATTTCTTTAAGTGTGCATTGTATTGATCCAATGGAGAGATTGCAACTCCAAGATGTTAGAAATAATATAATACAAATAATGTAAACATGCATGTATGACATGTCGGTCAATGAATAGCAGCCAGACTGTACTATTTCCCTGTTCCCTCTCAATCTCAAATATGTCGGAATTTCAATTCCATAAATGAAGGAATCTCGGTTCCATAATGGTTGATTCTAAATAAGTTAGAATCTGGATTACATAGAGCTAGGAATCTCGACTCCATCTATGTAGGGATCTCGATTGCATTTTCGGTCAAATCTCGACTCCTATAAAAGAGGAGTCTCGTCTCCCACAATTCCTCTTGTACGGACATTGTTGAGTTTATGTGTCCATTACAAACCTTATGAGTGCTTATAACTAATATATTGAAATAGTGGAACATAAAATCAGTGGGAGTATGGTCTTTAATGGACCATACTAGACAAATACTATTTGCGATATTTAGATTTGGTTTGACATGCTAGGCCAGTGAAGTTGGAAAACCCATGATACTTGGGCATGGAACTAAACCGATGAGAGTTTTGAGGGTTATCCCTTGATGAGATCAGAGTTGCCCGAATGAGTGAGTCGAGGGACTGTATGACCCTTGTGGGTAATGGTTGGCCTTTAGAGACGAGGGCCAAGGCCTCATCACTTCATCATCACACGGCATGTACATATGATAGCTGTATCGGGAAAGCGAACCACCTTTCAGGGTGAAGCGTATATATATACGAGATTACCCCTATGCATCATAGAGTCGTGGTTGCATCAGGTCTAGATGACCTTGGTTCGTCTCAAGGGGAGAACCAATAGTTCATAGACTGGGATTGTGTCCTCTTGCTAATTGGGGATTTTGGTGGTCCAATCATGAACCCCGGTGGTGGTTTGGTGGGTCATGGGAACTACTGGGTCAGTTTGAGAAAGCAAGTGTGCATTATAATTCACAGTAGAAAGTGCAGTGCTCTAGCAATTTTATAATTCATAGACCTTGTTGGATTCGATTCCCATCAAAATTATTTGGTTTTAATTATTTTGATGATATATGATTTTTAGATTGATTATTTGCATTTTTGTGAATCTCTAAACATTTTATTTTTACAAATTGCATTTATAAATCCAGCAATAATCAATTTTCAGTATTTAAATATTCAAAAGAAAATAAAGTTTATTTCAACGTTTCTAAAAATCAAAATATGAATTTTATAATTAACTAATCATATGGGTACCCACCATAGAACATGGGCCCACCATTAATTAAACCACATGGGGGATTAGGTGGGCCCCGCTTAAGGGTGGTGCACCCCATTCAATAAGAAACACCCCTCTTACCATAAAAATTACACATGACTTGATTGAAGTGAGGACCACATGAAGACCACCAAGGGTGCACGCCCCACTCAAGGCAACCCTTACTTACTAAAAGTTGGTCAAGCTAACATGGCTTGCAAATCAAGATGAAAAACTTTGGTATGATTTGAAATTTAAAGAAGATTGGTTTCAATAAAAATATTGTATAAGAAGGTTATGGAAAAATAAAGTCAAATTGAGAATTTTTTTATATTACAATATTTGATGGGATTAGGTTTAGGAAGTTGGAGGATAAAGTTCTAAGCCTACTTGAGGTGATCTCTGGAGTCTTCCTTATATGCTTTCTTGTGATCTTTTATTCCCATGAGTATTAAGTTCTTCATGATCCCAAGATCAAGTTTATGCAGTTTTAATTGTGTGATAAAAGAATTGTTAAAGTGGCATTAAGTGAAAGCCCTTGGGATTCTTGGATTTTTTTTTGTTTCTCACTTCTGTAAGTAATCTGGGTGGTGAAAATAAAGAAAAAATAGAAAAAATTTAATCTGCATACACTTGCCCGAGCTACATAGTCCAAGTTTCATTGGTATCAAAGTTCGATCATATGCTGACATATTTCTTTTATTTCACGGTTTTTGTGAGTTGAGAATCAAAGATTCGAAAGCCAATGGCTTTGTGGTCATATGGCAAACCTCGGGAAAGCTTATTCGCATGAGTCCTGCATCTAAAAGGCACCTATAGAATAGGGTATTCTTTGTCATTTTGGAGCACTGATATGAATAGGAGAATGAGGTATTTCTCTTATGAATACTACAGTGATATGTTGTGTTATTAAGAGTAGGATCTTCCTGCAAAATTTCAATAGAAGATTTTGGAGGAATTGAGAGTTATGAATTCATCACTGAGTGGTACCAGTTCTGACCTGCAAAATCTAGGAACTGTACATTGAGTTCCATGAATTTTTCCACCAAGCAAATAATTTTACTTTTGGGTACTATTTGAATGCAACACATCAAATTGAGTCTACTTTCAAACAAAAATAATTTCATGAAGAAAACCCTTATGATTTGAAAGATGTTGTCATTTTATTGAAGGGTACGCAAGTGTTATTTTCTGCAATGAAAAACTGTCTTTGTGGCATGAATGTCAAGATTTTATTTTCATTATTAACAGAATGATCTAAGGGCCACACTGAGTTTCAAGTTTCCGTTTTGAGTCTAGTTTCAAACAAAAATTATCTGAAAGAAAAAAATCCAAAGGAAATAACAAAAAAAAAAAATTATTGGAGAAGGGTCGTCCTGAATTTATACAGGTAGATGTGTTTCATTGAGATGTGAATATCTATATTTGTCAAGCCTACTAAATAGAGTGATATGAGGCCTGCAAAAAGATGTTTGTTGCCATTTTGTGTCCACTTTACAACAAAAACAACTTTGAAAAGGAAACTCCATGTGCATAGAGAGAAAATGCAATTTTACTGGATAGTGTTCATCTTGGAATTCTGTAATATAACATATTTTGTGATGTGAATGTCACTTATTTATTTCTCTAAAGAAAGTATTTGGGATTCACATCATGATGTTATGCTTTGGTTTTGAGTCTAGTTTTCAACATAAAGGATTTCAAGAAGAAATTCTGAGGATTGAAAGAAATAATTATTTTATTGAGAGGTGCGCAACCTTTTTTTTTGGTGTAAAAACTATATTGTGATGTGTAAGTCACTAATTGATAAACTCACTAAATGGCGCGATTTGGGGATGGAACTAAGTATTGATTTGAAATTGAGTCTATTTCTATACTCAAAAGTTCTAAGGATAAACTCTTTGTGAGTTAAAAAGATATCATAATTTTATCATGGGATGTTAATCTTCTATTCTACAGTACAGCAAAAGATGTGACATATGAAGGCACATCTTTGTACTCCTTATAATGGAAGCATTTTTCAGGCTCATTCAAAGCTTTATAGTGTGCCATGAGTATGATTTATAACAATTAGAACTTCAGAGAGAGGTAATACAATGTTGGGGAGATATGACACTCTAGGTGTAGGGTGCTAAATCTGGGAAGGAACTGCATAAAATAGAAGAAACATAATATATGTAAAAGAATCTTGGTTTCTCTTCATAATGAAGGGATGTATAAAAAGGACTTGGGGGCAGCATAGAAATTCTAAAAGATCAATGGAAGAATCAAAATTGTGATTTTTTGAATGATAGGATGAAGAAGAGTATTTCTTCATGGTATAAGAAAGGGAGAAGCCATGGGTTGAAGAGATGGACACTTCGTTGATATGTAAAACCAATGATCAAGAGATTTTCCATCAGTTGTATGCTCTTCTAAGATCATAAGAAGTTCATTAGCAAACAAAAGCAATGATCAAGAAAGTTCAAGTACCACACGACATAGTTTTAAGGTCTAAAATCTATCCACTTGTTTTGCATGGTCAGGTCATATAGGGAAAGAGGATTCAACATTTTTTATCTCCTTTATACATCTTTGATTATATCTTGGCTATTTGTTTATGAATATGTATGGAGTATATAGACATTAGTTGATAGGTGCTAACATATTTGAAAGAGCCAGTTTTTTAATACCCTATGTTTTTCTGCCTCCTTGTGCTCGTGTTTGAACTACTCGAGGTAATAAAACATATGGAGATGTGGGTTGATCAAGGTCTATGGACCTAAATATCAAACACGAAAGATGAATATGGCTCATTCAAATATGTAACACGAACGGAGTGTTCCAATGGAACATGGTCTTGGTGACCATCCTCTCGATAATGTCCGACGATAATGGTATGTTGCATCTGATGATGATCTCATGTTAAAGACTTCAAATATTTGTCAGTTTTGATAAACACCTTTTTAGTTGTGTTTCATTTTAGCTAAGTTCATAGATGGCTTTTATATTTTGTTTTGTGGCTATAACACGACTTGGTAAGTAATAAAAGTGTATGTGGTAAAAATTTTAAAGGATAAATATGTTCTTTTAGAAATTGGATTGAACCTTTTATGTTGAAAAACCAAGGTCCATGGATACGACTTTGAGAAAACCCCACAGTCTTGCTTGGTCCACTAAGTATTTATGAAAAATTAATTTAAACCACCATGTTTTTTTTTTTCTAAATATTGCCTGTGAAAATATTCCAAGTCAAGAGTTTTTTATATAAGGAAAAGCATTCGGTCTGGAAAGTATTTCATGTACGTGTGAGAAAGTATCATTTATCTATGAACGGTTTTTAAATACCCATATGTCTTGACTCATGTATCATAGTACCAATTATGTGACCTGTTTTTTGAATTCTTTAGAATCCTCGATTAACTAAGATCGTGAACCATGGGGTATCTTAAAGGATGGCCATCTTGCTAGGCTTTCATGACACATGTTGGGTTGATAAGATAACTTGGTTTATATGGATATACAACCAAGAGACTAGTGTGGTTGAATCGTTGTGGTTCGGAAAAATGGTTTTTACATTTTGCTAAACCAAATGGGCATTGAGTTACTATTTGGTATGAGACTTGATCTATTACCACATGATACATGCATGAGAATGTTGAAATAATATTTTTTTTTACATGTTATGTTTGAGAGGGAGCTGTTAACAATCCCACGATTATTTTTAGATACTTGGATATTCATAAATGCAAGTATCCTGTTATGAGAGCTCCGGATAGCTTAACATTCCAATGGCAATACCTGGTTGTGTTGGCAGACCAGCTGAAAAATGTTGTTCACCCATAGAATTTAGATATGTGGTGTTGGTTGTATGGCTACAAAAGGGAGCAGCTTTATTAAAGAACTCCCTTAATCTGCTGAGATACGACCCCATGCAACGACGGTACGTAATGATCTTCAGTGACAACGAGTCTGGATTCACGATGCGACATAAAAAGATGGACTATGACCACGTTCGAGATGTGATTCAAGCAGCAAAGAGAAATAGGCTTCATGATTCGCTCAGAAGTTGCATCCATAAATCCTTTGTGAAAGGATTTATGACGAAAAAGTTCGTCAGGGTTAATGTAATGAGAGAGAAGAAGTGAAAAATGCTTGAGAGAGATTGCAATTGGGGGACGAAAATATGAGGAAGAGAAATTGTAAGGCCTTCAAAGGCCAAGTGAGAGATGTTGGATTTTTGTGGCAATTAAAGGCCTTATGAGAGCTTGTAAGTAATATCTTGATTAAACTCATATGGTCCTTAGTGAACCATACTAGACAAATGTTATTGTCGATGCTCAGACTTGGCTTGACGTGCTCAACCAGTCGAGTTGGAAAACTCATGTTACCTGGTATAAAACTAAACCAATGAGGGTTTTGTGGTTCATCCCTTGATGAGGTCGAAGTTGCCCAGATGGGTGAGCCGAGGGACTGTGTTACCCTTGTGTGTGATGGTTTGCCTTTAGAGACGAGAGCCATAGCCTCACCACTGAACCATCACACGACATTGTACATATGATAGCCGTATCGAGAAAGTAAACCACCGTTTAGTGTGAAGTGTGTACATGTACAAGAGATTATCCTATGCATCGTAGAGATGTAGTTGCATCCGGTTTAGTAACCTTGGTTTGTCTCTAGGGGAAAACCTCTAGTCCATAGACTGAGATTGTGTCTTCTTGCCTATTGGCAAACTTTTGTGGCCCAATCATGAAACCCTACAGTGGTCTGCGGGTCATGGGAACCGCTTGGTTAGTTTGAGAAAGCAAGTATGGATTATAGTCCACAGTAGAAGGTGGAGTGCTTCGGCAATTTTATAATTCCTAGACCTTGTCGAATTTGATTCCCATCAAAATTATTTGGTTTTAATTATTTTGATAATATATAATTTTTAGATTGATTATTTGAATTTTTTTGAATCTCTGAATATTTTATTTTACAAATTGAATTTATAAATCTAGAGATAATCATTTTTCAATATTTAAATATTCAAAAGAAAATAAAGTTTATTTTCATATATCTAAAAATCAAAATATGAATTTTATAATTCACTAATCATATGGGGGCCCACCATTAATTATATCGCATGGTGGATTGAGTGCGGCCCATTTGTGGCCACCGAAGGGTGGTACGCCTCAATAAGAAACACCCTCTTACCATAAAAATTGCATATGACTTGATTGAAGTGGGGACTACATGAAAACCACCAAGGGTGACACACCCCACTCAAGGCAACCCTTACTAAAAGTTGGCCAAGCTAAAATGGCTTGCAAATCAAGATGAAATATTTTGATGTCATTTGAAATTTAAGGAAGATGGATTTCAATCATAATATTGTGTAAGAAGATTATGGAAAAATATAGTCAAATTGAGAAAATTTTCCATATTACAATATTTGATAAGATTAGATTTAAGATGATGGAGAATAAGGTTCTAACACATTCCTTTTAATCATGATAGTTGATCTAAGGAATGAATGACTCATATTTCTCACCCCACAAGTCTCCTATGATCAATGGTCTGGATCAAATTTCACTAAGGATGGCTAACCCTAAGGAAACCCTAGCCCATGAAAAATTTATAAATAAGGGCCTCCTCTAACATAATTCTCTACACCATAAATCTCATCTCTCTCTACTCTCTAAAAGGGTGGCACGCCACCCTTAGGTTTTCATCTCTCTCCTCTCTCATCTCAAGATCTCTAAAGGGGGTTAGAAGGGAATCACACCCCACTAAGGCATTAAGAGGGGAATACCCCACTTAGGCATTAAGAGGGACATGCCCCACTTAGTTAGTGAAGGCATTGAATCCTTATGCAATTAATTGTTCCACATTCTCATAATTAAGGGTTGAGCCTTAATCTTTCCTATACTTGGTAGATCCAAGATATATCATTGATCACCTGCAGCCCGATTAAAGTAATCTCCGGTGTCTTCCTTTCATGCTTTCTTGTGATCATTATTCCCATGAGTATTATGTGCTTCATGATCCCAAGATCAAGTTTATGCAATTTTACTTGTGTGATAAAAGTATTATGTGCTTCATGATTCTTTGTGTTTTTAATGTTTCTCATTATGTATCTGGACATCTATAAGTAATCCGGGGGGTGAAAATAAATAAAAGATAGGAAACGTTTAATTGGTATACGCTTACCCTGGGTTACATAGTCCAACTTTCAAATGTCGACTACAAAAACAGGAATCTTCTATCTGGATGCAATTCCACTATTCAGATTCAGAATCGTTTCCAACAACCATGATTTAGTACATTAATATGCCTATTCAGATTTCAAAGAAGTGCTTTTTATCACCTTGTATGTTAAAAGTGATTCTTGTTCAACCATAATACTGGTAGTATACGTGGTTAATCACAAACTGTATGACACAGGAATGCTCAGAGCGAAACCTGCAGATATCCCATAGAGGTTAATCACAAACCGTATGAGCAACAATCAGAGCATCTAAATAACCTTGCTGTACATTAGAGATTAGGCAGACTTATCTCTTTGATTGTCTAACAGGCAGATGTTGTAGATGCTGTAGGAGTGTTGAGTCAGTTTATGCAATCACCATGCTCCCATCACTTGGAGGTTGTTTATCGCATGTTATAATTTTTTAAATCAGCTCTAGGGAGAGGACTACTTTATACCAGTCACTTCACCTTGATATACACGGCTTTTGTGATGCAGATTGGCTGGGTGCTCTCTTGATCAACGGTCTACCAGTGCCTACTCAAAGATAGTGGTGGTCATTTAGTCATCCAACAGAGTAAGAAGAGTTTTATAGCTCATCTTTAGCAGAAGCTGAGTATCGAACAATTGAAAACTACATGCAAAATAATTTAGCTTTGTTTTCTTCTTCAAGAGATGGGTGTCAATGCAGCAGCTCCTATTTCTTTACAATGTGATAATCAAGCAGCAATTTCTATTGCCTTGAACCTGTATTTCACTAAAGAACCAAGCATATTGAGATCTACTATCACTTCACAAGAGAAAACGTTGCTTCAAAGAAGATACGTATTCCATTTCTTCACTTCAAGAATCAATTAGCAGACATACTTACCAAACCATCCAATCAAGTTCAACAAAAAGAAACGTTGGGCAAGCTGGGCATCTACGATATATATGCTCCAGCTTCGGGGGAGTATAGCGAATATTATGGGCCTCACACCCATTCGGGAAAATTGCAACACTAACTATTGGCTCATGCCCATTAGGGAAATCTCCTATGGTGATAAGGCACACTGACCAATAACCCCTGCACTTTTGAAAACCCATATCTGTACTATATATCTAGATGATTTTGCTGCTGTAACCTTTATAAATGACAGTTGTAACTTAAATGATAGTTGGCCTATATTATAACTCTTATAAGGATACATGTGTATATTTAGGGCACATTGCCCATGATTGAAATAGGATGAAAGACATCTAAATTTTACCCAATTGTGGGCTTAGATATTTTTTTTCTCTCTTATCTCTTCAATCTTTACAGCATTCATTTGTATTGTTTCATGCTTGTGTTATGTCCAGCAAACTTGAGGACATTAGTGTAAAATGTCCTGGGGCAGATTTGTAATTTGTATAACATTTGAATCTCCTAAAAATCTGCCCTTACATCCTTAAATGTGCTGGACATAAACATAACATAAAAAAGAAAAAGAGAACACATATGCAGGACAGAAGTGCTCACAAGTGTAACATAGGTCTACACTCCCATTTATTGCCCAAAACTTCACTTGGAATCCTCACCATCCCCTATGTAAGCATTCAACATTGTGTGATCTATATTGTTAGCTTAGTTTAATTGAAGGGATTTATTTTCCCTTTCACACTGAATATAACAGATCCTTAGTTGGACTCTCAACCTCCGAGCTTAGGGTTCTGGAAATGTAGATTTTAAATCTTTTCCAAAATAAAGGAAACACTTCTTTTAGACTGCAGCTCTTGAATTTGTCAACATTTTAGTCATGTGTAAATGTCCTATATAGGCTCATGAATGGCCAGCTCATGAGTAGGAAGTATCCAAGATCACTCAGCTTTGATTCTTCATGATGTTCCCCGAACATCTTTCAAGTTCATGCTTGTGCTTTGCAATGCTAAGGGCAAAGAGGATGCTCTTAATATTTGCTCACATCTAGTAGTTTGGTTGAGCACATTTGTACCCTCACCATATAAAATAACCAAGGAAACTAAAATGTGGAGTGCTCAAACAAAAGCTACACTAGTCTCAGGCCGCAACCTATCACAGCCACATTTCTAAACGAACACAAGTGTGAACTACAAAATAGAAGAGAAGACATAAAACTAAATCAAGGAATGCCTAAACTAGGATGACCATCATCAGTAGCTTTCATACCTTAAACTAGCTGTCTGTGCTTATCTATGCATTGAGAAAGTTTCACCAACAAACAATAGACTCAGATAACTGATTTTAATACTTTAGCGGATAGGAGCTTCAGAAATTTCACCAATGCTAATGATTCACAAATAGATTTTTCGTAACAATAAGGTCATCATGCTATGTTAAAACAGTCTGATGAAGTAAAAGAAACTTACTCCCAAATTACCCAGGAAAAGGTGCAGATTCAACAAAAAAGTCGGTTCAAACTTTTGTACATTCTTTCCAGGATTCACTTCCTTTTTCGATAGCTCCATGTATATCAGTTGAAGGTGAGGAGACCAACTGCAAAATTCACTCCACTAGAGCTTTTTCTAAATCTCCAAGCTCAAATGATTCTAAACAAGGTTCTTGAGTTCTAAAGAGTAGAAGGCAGCCGTGAAGCAGGGTGGGTGTACCTCCATTTCTTTTATCCAAATAGTGAGGTTTGCGTGGAGCTTAATATAGCAATGAAAACGAGCTTACCTTATTATGTACTCTTGAAAGTGATCATATGGCTGGAACATGAGCTCAAGCTTACCTTATTATGTAAGTGATCATATGGCTGGAGCACAAGCTCAAATTGACTCAACGTCATTCTTATTGGTGATCAGCAACTACGAAATTTCTCTCCTATGTGTGAAGGGGCCTAGAATTGCTCCTGCACTGTCAAATATTAGGTTATCTAGGCCACCAGATGGCTGTATAGAATCCTCATCCCTCTCATCTGATCAAGTCCAGAGCATGCTTTTGAAATGTTCAGATCAAACCTAACCGGTACAACTTTGGGAAAAATTTCAAAGATCCATATGCTCTTGAAATATCCCTTAAGCCTGTCATATAATTGTGTTACAAAATTATATTTTCTAAAATAAGCTTCATGTAACTTACAAAATGTTATGTAACATTTTGATACATGAAATACGAGGACATAACCACTCTTGCCCATGTTTTCAATTCATTCAAAATGAGGTGTGCAAGAAAATAAAGACTTCGATAGAGTTTCTTCACTGGCATGCTTGATGGCCTCTACATTAAACTTCAAAAATGTACAAAAGATACAATACTTCAATCATGGAAAAACGGTTTGATCATATATACCAGGTATGTTATATGTATATCAAAATGTGAATTGGGACTGGGCTATAGTAACAGATTCCATATCGACCATTCTCGCCTGTCATCTTCCACTGATTTTTGTGTAATGTTAATATTATAAAGAGAGAAAATTTCTAAGGGGCAACACTTTATACATGAACCATTAAAGACGGCTACGCACTATGGCCAGGAGACTGTATTTGCCAAACTTTGATTTGGAAAAGGAAACACACATGAATTTAGGGTAAGTTGTAATACGATCATTGATTGATCTTTGGATCTAAAGTCCAAAGGAGAAAACCAATAGGACCTCTCAAATACTTTATCAATAATACAAATGTCTTCTAGATAGTAATTTATTCTCTAACAATAAATGTGTTGCAGAGTGTGGTAAACCCAAAAATGATTGCAGCAAATAGTAGAAGGTATTACCTTGACAGTAGCAAAGGTCAAATTATTGGCGTACTTCCTGGTGTAGCTGCAAAAACATGAGCCACAGAGAGAGAGAGAGAATCAGAGAGCATAGATGAGAGCTTATGTATCTTTCAAATAGCTAAAGCCCATTTATCAATTGGAATGGAGAAATGGTGAAGAAGCTTACCCTGCAACTTGGCCATCAACCAACCAAGCTCTCCAATCATCAATGATCGGGAACTCAAGAGATCTTATCCAAGCTTGAGTACCAATAAATGGAACACCACTATCATGATCTCCACTGAAACAGTCCAAATTAAAGCATCAGCGACAAGAAACAAAACCAAATACATGTCATATTGGAAGCCAAAAACCAATGTGACCCAATCAAAGCCACCTGCAAAAATGTAAAAGAGGATGTGTTGTTGTATAGCCAGTTACACTACTTAAACCTGGGGGGGCACCTTGGAAAACATTGAAATATCACCAAGTTAAAACATAATTGGTGGGGTTTGGCACAACTACAATTACGCGTATCAACGTACCCATCATAGAGAGAAAAGAATGCACAGGGGATCGACGTCAAATTCATTCTTGAATCATTTATTAATGAATTGAATTAAGAAGAGGGCTCTTAAAAAGTCTACCCTCCTACACCGCTCAGATGGAAAGAGGATCGGCCATAAGAAAATAACCACCAAGAGTGGTTGTTTGGAAGAGCGCGGAGCCCAAGTGAGTTTTGCAGTTCAGCAATCAAATCAAATGAGGACCTGAAAATGGCTGCATCTCAAAATCCCATCTTGCAGATGTATCAATTGAGGACCTGAAAATCTGCATATCCATCCTTCCTCACCTCCATTATTATGAATCTGGCCAAAAAAAAAAGAAAAAAGAAAAAAAAGAAAAGAAAAAAGGGGAATATTTCTAGCCCCAAAAATATGTTGATTTGCTATCCTTTTTACTGAATCGTCCACTTTGGAAAACAATACGGATGTCAATTTGCACCATGATAGGAGCTCCAACTTCAAGATTTGGGAGGAGAAATGGATTTCTAAGCGTCTAGAAGGAGATTCAGGTCCTCAATCCTGGAGGAGGAGATTCAGCTCATCAAATCCATCTCCACGATGGGTATTTGAGGCGCCACCACATAAAACAGCTACTTCGCCAAATAGTTTTGCAATAACAACAATCTCCAAAGTCGAACCATATAATCAGTGTTCAAAAATTCGCCCGCCCAGCAGCCTAGTGCAATTTCTTTAAAAACAAGCTAGGTGGGGTCATTATGCGTCTTGCATATGGGCGAAATGGGTTTTAGGGTAAATGAAGGGCAAAAAAAATCATTTTTTCCCTGACAAAGGGGATAAAAGGGTTTTGGAGGATATTATAAACCCTCAAAACCAAAACGGTAGCTTTTAGAGCAAAAAAAAAACTCCTAAAAAACCACTTTTTTGAGATTTATCAAAAGGTCGATAACTTTATGATTTTTTTGATTTTTTTCTAAAAACAAAGGCAATAGTTTGTGGTGGATTTGGAGCTTCTAGTAGTTGATTTTGAGGACATTTTGAGGTTTGCTCCGACGTCAATTTGATTTTTCTATTTTCAAAGTATTATCATATTTGAAAGAAGGTTTTGATTTGATTTTCCTACAATATATTATGTTGCGAATCATATATGTTTTTTTTTTTTTTTTTTTTTTTCTTTTACTATATATTTATATGTTTAGAGTTAAAAGATTGATTTTTCGTGATTAATTGAATTTTTCCTCACTTGGACAATAAAATTGAGCATATATCATATTCAAGCATTTTAATGTCTTACAAGTTACAATCTCTTTGAGACTTGTATCCATAAATCTGTTATGTGATTGTACGATTAAGTTTTCGTCTATGTCACGAGAAGTTTGGGGCCCTAAAATTGCGCTAAAAACTCCCTAACACTTAAAACCATGCCCTAAGAACTTTTTTTTTGTTTTTTTTTTTTGGGGGAGAGTTCAATTTTGGTGAGGGCACCCTGTGTCTAGGCAGCCGAATCTGCATTTTGAATACTGCATATAATCATGACCAAAAATCTTCTGCTGAATTTCATTCTAGGATTCAGAAAATTATAATACTAATAATCTTTAGATTGCTTTATAGAAGATTTAACAATTTGGGCTTAAAACATAAGCTTTACCTAAAACAAAGTTTTTCCTTATTTATCAAGATCCATCCCCTTAGTTATCTTGATTTCCTCGTTTTCAAAATTTCAAACTTCTTGTCACATTATCAGTAAAAAGAAATAATTACAGTGAATATCGAATTCCTAGCAAAATCAGTAACAACCCCTGCTACTTATGTGGAAGCTATTTTTGAATTTCCAACTTTGATTATGAAAAACATACATTTTTGTGCTTTTGTTCCCAAATTAATAACACAAACAGGGAAAGGCAATATGCAGGTACCTATAAATGAGAGCTGAGTAGCCTCTCATAGTCAAATTATAATGATAAACAACAGAACTTGTAACATCTGCTTTAAAATTGATACCATAGTTGCATCTTTTCCATTCTTTTACAGTTCCCTGAAAACAAGAACAAAATAGCTATTTGGTTATCAAGAAGCATGTTACAGGATTTTTCAATGCTTCACTAACAACAGCACATACTTTTTTTCATCTGAACTGAGAGTATATAATTGAAAGATAGAATCAGTAAATTACTATGATTTACTATTTAATATAAAATTTACTTCTTGATCATGTACTGAGAGTCTGAGAAAAGAGCAGAAACTAAAACCAAAGTTCCACAAATGAGGGCACGAGAGAGTAACAGTTCATGCCTCACAACAGATCCACAAAAGTAATATATTCTGGAATTCTTGACCATGTGACTGTGAGCAGAAAGTGCAGGGTGATCAAAGTAAAGATTCCACAAATTTTCTTGTAATTTTATTACATGTGCCTAGATCCCCCACATTAAATGTGCTGTGATGTACATTCAACCATCATGAAATAAAGAAAATATATCACAGAAGAAAACAAAAACAATGACGGAGACTAGATTGCTACCGCATTCTCACACACCAAACACAAACTCAAAATAAATCAAGAAAGAAACGTAAAAACAAACTTTGAGAGTTGTCTCGGATTACCTCCAAGGACTTTGTACACCATCCATCTTACCTGATCAGTGGCACATCATAACTTGGGCAAAGTTCTTTTCAATTCTTACAGCTCTTGACCTATTCTACCCTTCTCAAAAAGGAAATCTAGCCAGGTGTTCTCCAAAAGAGACTCACATTATCATCATGTAGGAGATTTGGTCACGACCCTCTATATAAATTTTCAGGTGAGGATTTAGAGGAGATGACATTGCCTTCTATGTAGATTTTTAAGGTGAGAGAGGCTTTTAATTAAGCCCTTTATTCTTAGATCAACCATCATGATATAAGAATGAGAATTACACCATTGCCTCTAGTTGGTCGTGTCCCAAAATCTTTCAAATAAAGAAAAAATTGCTTTTCTATTTCAAAAAGAATTCACACCAGCTTTCCCATTATCTCTAGAATTCAAATCATTCCAGAAGCTCAATCCTTTATCAAAAAGACCAACCCTTTTTAAAATAATTCTCATTAAATTCATTATCATCATCATCATCATCATCATCGTAGCCTTTTCCCAATTAATTGGGGTCGACTACACGAATCCTAATCTGTCATTTTGCTCTATTAAAGACAATACCCTCAATGAGGCCATAAGTCTCCATATCTTTTCGGATTACTTCCAACAACATCCTTTTGGGCCTACCAATTGTCCTTTTCAGTTCTTCCACTTGAACTAACTCGCACCTCCTAATAGGTGTTGTACTTGGTCGGCACCACACATGGCCAGCCCACCTAAATCTATTCTCTCTCATCTTATCGCCTATTGCAGCCACACCTAAATTCTCCCATATGGATTCATTTTGAGTTCTATCCCTTCTTGCTTGCCACTCATCCATCTCAACATTATCATCTCCACTACACTCATTATATGGGATAATTCTCATTACATTATTTTATTTTAAATGGAGATTTGAAAAGCGAAAACTAAAAAACTATATGGGTTCTCCAAACCCTTTTATGAATTAGTTGTATAAAAATAATGACATCTCTCAAACAAATTAAAAAATGAAAAGGGGGCTCAGTTCATGTGGGACCCATTGCCAGTGGGGCCCATGTGATGCACGTGAGTCATGAACACATATGCCGCAAACGTAGCCCACGTGTTGCTCAAGTGCTCTAAATTTGGAGAGGACAAAAAATTAATATCAAAATGGTCCTATGGAGAGGGAAAAATTAACTCCACATCAATCCACCTCTCCTTTGAGAGCAGAAAACTATAGTTTTGTGGCTCTAGAGAAGTAAAACATATTTAATATCTTCATCTAAGTGCAATATGATGCACTTAAAGATGTAAGAAAAACTTGAAAGAGTGACCATTGTATGGGATGACACATTACTTATTGCAAGGTATTTTGTATGTGGTAACCATGAATTCACATTCTACCTCCCAACTTAACCAACAAAGCGCATGACCTATGTGTCTCTATTATATGGGCTCATGATTAGTCCATCAAAGTTAGCCAACATGTAAATGGAGTATAAGGTTACTATGGATTTCTGGGGTCCACCAAGGACAAATCATCTCACCCAAATATATATATCACTCAATGGTGTGGGAATCCACTCTCAACACAAACACACATAGAGCACCCGAAGTCCCCCAAATATGTAGTTATCATGCATGCATGTTCTACAAGTTGTATCTCAAGGTTTTGGGTCTTGCTCTCACAAGCCTCTACACTGTCATGCAGGTGTACTTATTCCTCCTGGCTCAAAACCACTGCATTCACTCTGATCTCAATGAAGGTTGACCTGTAAACCAATTTCAATGTGTCAAGGCTCATGACTCTCCAAAACCCAGGCCCTCGAGTTTTTCTACTAACCACCTTAAGTCTAGCATGCAAACCATAGCTAGTCTTATCCGTACTCATGCTTATATGCTTTAAGCCCTCTTCGCCCAAAAATTCCCATTCATCCCTCGTCGCCCAATCCAAACTACCACTCAAATTAGGGTGCCTCCTTTATTCACATAACCCATATGAGAAAAAGGCTACAAGACTCTAAAGGTTTTGTTGTCCTTCTCCAACCAATCCACATCCTTCTTATGTTGGATCTATTACCAAAACTTTCCTTCTAACATTTTAACCCCCCCCCCCCCACCCC
Source organism: Amborella trichopoda (assembly GCF_054954075.1). Classification (NCBI taxonomy): domain Eukaryota; kingdom Viridiplantae; phylum Streptophyta; class Magnoliopsida; order Amborellales; family Amborellaceae; genus Amborella; species Amborella trichopoda. The sequence goes on from NC_142341.1 coordinate 40,550,928, forward strand.
CCTCTTCCAAAAAAAAAAAAAAGCCTTCTTATGAATGAGGTTGTCCATCAGCTTCACTGTTGAATGGTCATTGGGCAAAAATAGACCAAGGCCCATGACCATGTTTTGTTTGTCCTTTGCCAGGAACTCTCAGCTGTTTTAGTTTTCATGAATGTTTCATCCAGTGGATTTCCTCCATGATATAACTACATCCATAGTTGTTGAGAGCAAGATCGGGAATGGTTCCATGATCCTGGTAGGATCGATGGATCGAAGCTACCTTGAAGATCCCTAGTTCCTCTATTAGATGGGACAATGTCCATACAACGTCAAAATAGGGAACACAGTCCATGTGTGTTGTAGATCTAGTTCCTCTATTAGATGGGATCGATAATTATAATACTGGGGAGCGAGATCCTCCAATTTGGAAATGGAGTTCCTGAGCTCAGGTTTTTGAGTTTCTTAACCTAGGGAGTGCAATAGGAAAATGATAGGAGTGAGCTCCATCTACTTGAAAAATGAGGTCATCATGCAAGTTTAAATAGGGTTCCCTGGCTTTACAGGAAAGTTCCCAATGGCATTAATTAATAACATCTTCATTTGAATTCTTAAATCTACAATCAGATCTATAATGCCCAAATTTTTTACAATTGAATACCAAACATTAGGCATTTCATACCTTTGTCAATTGAAGGGCTGGCCGAAATTTCTACTGCCTTGCCCCATGAGGGTGCCTTACTTCACCTTTACTGCTTCCAATATTAAAGTTGTCGGGATCTCGTCCCCCTATGTGTGTAGAACCACAACTTCTTTGTCCTTGTCCTCTAAATCCACGTTCTCTTTCATCCTTTAGAGAAAGCTTTGCTTGAACACTTGCTTGGGAGGACTGTTTGTCTACTGAAACATTCTTCGCTCCCGAGCATGTAGGGATCTAGATAGTTGACTAATATTCATAGCCGATAGACTTTACTTTCCTCTATTGCTACAACAATGTGTTCAAATTTTGTAAGTATAGATCTCAATAAATTTTCCATGACACGTACATCAACCAAGGTTTTCCCATTTCTTCTTAATTGGTTGACTGCAATCAAACCTTTGTGAAATAAGAGCATGAAACCCAGAAGAACAATCTTTTAACTTTAGGTAAGCCTTCATTTGAATGCTCTAATTCTCATAATATGCCATGGAGAGGTGCGGGACTTGTGGCTGAAACACGATGCTTGCAAAGGCCATCTCTCTATCAGGTAGCTTTGATAACCAATGTAATGGAGGTATAATAGAGAAAAAGAAAAAGGAAGTTGCTACAACACTTTGGAGTAATTTGGAAATTTTCGCACAAGTTGCAGTCTTTAACCAATGTAATGGAGGTATAATAGAGAAAAAGAAAAAGGAAGTTCCTACAACACTTTGGACTAATTTAGAAATTTCGCACAAGTTGCAGTCTTTTTACAAAGTCACACAAGTACCACGGATATTTATTATTATTTCTCTATCCTCTCACATATGATCCTTGGATTTATTTATAGCAGCCTCTTCTCTCTCTAAAATGCACAATGTGACACTCTTTATATCACTCCAGAATTCTTCTCTAACAACACCCTCGAAATTTCCTTACTAACACCTACTTCAACTATCTAGACTCTTCTATATGGGAACTCTAAAACATCCTTCTACTAGAAACTTTTCATGCACATGCATATTAACGCTCGTTGAGTTGCTCAAATTATAACACAAACTCAAAAATGGGTTTACGTCTTAACAATATTCCTTATCCTTTTTTGTCACTCTGCAGCTCATCGACCATAATATACGGTTACTAGTATATTGGTATTTGTAATTGTACATCTCAAGCTGAACTAAGAATTTACTGGGAATGATTAGAAAAACTTTCCTTGGGAAGGTAGAATCAATTTATTCTCCTCTCCTAGGCTTTCATTGATGTAGGAATGAGAGAGAAAAGAGAGAGGGATAGCTAAAGAAAAGAAGAAAAAAAGAGAACTTAACTGTGATACAAAGACAATGGGTTGAAACTAACAAAGCCTAACTTCAATGGCTTGTACAGGGACTCAAAGACACTCCAAATGGGAACTTAGTTCCTGATTATCTGAGATCTGCAAAAAAAATATTGATTTCCAATAGGGTAAGGTCTCCCCTTTTAATAGATTTCGTTTGACTTCAAAGTAAAAGCTCTCTTAAACTCTACCCCTTCCTAAGTCATGCAGAATACACTTTCCCAAGCCATATACCACTGCCTAAGCAAGGTTTCAAATTCAAATTCAAACATTTCCCTCCAAATTTTTCCCACAGCCCAAAATTTAGAAGAATCCCTCCTAAGTTTTCTGTAAATTCCAGTAAAGTAACATCACGGAGGAAAAAAAAAAACCAAGCAAACAAAAAAGAAAAATGCAATTCTTCTTTAGAAATCTACGAGCTCTTCACATCGGGCTGGTTCTTCCACTTTACTAATTCCTAACTGTAATTCCCTAGCTGGTAGAGATGATACGGCTATCCAAAATCCTTTCAACCATGTCCCCATTTTGCATACGTAGATGTGCTTCCCAACTAGCACCACCTTCCATATCAACCTCCCCATGATACTCATAGAGGTCGGAAATGTTGAAAATAGGAGAAATTTCATATGTCAGGAAGCTTGATCTTATAGGCATTCTGCCCTAGCTTTTGAAGCACTCAACCAGGGCCAATCTTCCAATGTTTAATGTTATAGTAGTGCCCCTTGGGAAGTGCTCATGCTTAAGATACACCATTACCAAATCTCCTCCTTCAAACATTTTTCACATTGGTGCAAGTCCGCATCAGCTTTGTACTTGTCATAACACTTTTGTAGTCTTTATAGGACTTGTTGATGGAGGTCTTGGATGTGGTCAGCCCATAGCTTTTGCATCATTGCTAACTCGTACCCCTTGGGGCAAAGGGACAAGGTCAAGCACCTTGTGTGGAGGATGACCATAAACCACCTAAAATGGAGTGCTCCCTGTGGAAAGATTAAGGGACCTGTTGTAGGCAAATTCTGCCTAAGGTAAAACTCAATCCCAATGAGAAGGCCTGTCCCTAGCAAGGCTTGTCAACAAATCTCCAAGGCTCCAATTGACGACCTGCTTTGGTCGTTAGTTTGAGGGTGATAGACATTGCTACACTGCAGTTTAGTGCCCAAATTTTTCCACAAGGGTTTCCAAAAATGGCTCACAAATCTTATATCTTGATCGGAATTGATGGTCTTTGGCACACCATGAAGGCGGACCACCTCCTTAAAGAAGAGATCTGGCGCTTGAGTCGCATCTAAAGTATTTAGGCAAGGAATGAAGTGGGCCATTTTAGAGAACCTATAGGCCACCACAAAGATAGAGTCACACCCTCTCGAGGTGCAATGAAATCCTACAAAGTCCTTACTCACATCTAACCATAGTCGGTCAGGGATAAGGGAGTATAAAGATAGGTGTTTGGAGATTGCCCTTTCTTCCGCAAGGGTTGTGCTCTTATCCAGCCCAAAGTGACCACTAAGATTGTCACGATGCATCTCACCCATGATTTTGATGTGAAGCAACCCCTAGGGAATGCAAAACCGACTCCCTTTGAAGAGAAAGTCATCCTGCATAACAAAATAGCACACGTTTCCATTTCTCCTTGTGCAAGTTCATTGTTTAAAAAAGCAGACCACTCAACGCCGAGGGGGTCCAGATAGGCGGCCAAATTAGGCGGGCCGTCCCTAAGCACCTGCCTAGGCACCAGGGAACCCGCCTAGGAAGGTGCCTAGCATTCAGCCTTGGGCAGCCGCCCAGGGCCTGCGTCCCACCTAAGGGCGGAAATGCCCCTCATTGAGTGTATTTTTTGGTCTTTTTTTTAATATAAAAAGGGCAAAATAGTGGATTTTAGGTTCATTTGAAACTTAAACCCTATTGGAGCCTATTTTTCAAAGAGAAAAACCCCAAAAAACTAGGTTTTGATGATTTCCATAGGATCGAAGGGTTTCTCAAAGTTACGAGAAATCGATCTAAGCATCACTCATTGATATTAGATTTAGTTTTGGATATTTTCTAAATCTATTAGATGGTTTTTTAGAAGATTTTGAGTCCTTAGAAGTATCTTAGAGGTGGAAGTTTGGAGATCAAGCAATCAAAGTTAGTGAAATTTTGATGTGGACTTGTGTCTTACACATTTGATGTGCCCTAATCCCTACTCTTATGTGTTATACCGTTATACCTATATTGTTAGACTATAGCAACATTTTTCTTTCTACTAAGCCGCCCAGGTTCTGGATACCCGCCTAGGCGTTGGGCAGCCTGGACCCCCCCCGGGCCGCTTCGGCACTTAACATTTTCTGAAACACTAGGCAAGTTGCTAAAGGATCTTAGAGAAGTAAGGGTCAGTAGTATAAGCTTGAAGTAGGGACTCAAACCCCACAACTGAGGTGGCAAAAGTACTAAGGAGGAGACACCTCCGACTGGGGGAATCAACCACTTTGTTTTGGCCGCATGATTTGTGGCGGACTAAGAAAGTAAACTCTTGTCAGTACGAGACCCACACAGCACGCCTATGATTTAGGTTCTTTTGAGCACTCTGATACTTCAAATCTTCATGGTCTAAAAATAAGATACATTCTCTTTGGATGAGGTAGTGCCTCCAATGTCTCAAGGCTTGAACCATAGCATAGAACTCCACACTGTAAGTAGCATAATTAATCTTTGCCACACTTAGTTTCTCGTTAAAGAAGGCCAGAGGTCTACCCCCTTGACTTAGGGGAGCTCCAATTCCCTCCTTCGAGGCATCACAATCTACTTGGAAGACCTATTCAAAGTCTGGAAGTGAAAGGAGAGCCCATGTCATCCTTTCTTTCACCAATTTGAAGTTTTCAGCAACCAAAGTCCACTCAAACATCCCTTTCTTCTTGCAATCAGTTATGGGTGCTATTATGCTGTTGAAGTTTCTGATAAATCTCTTATAAAATGTTGCTAAACCATGAAAACTTCTCACATCAGTTACTGTTTTGGGTGTCGGTCAGTCCATAACAAAACCCAAAAATACTAAGTTATTAGTAAAAAATGAACCTTTTTTTAGGTTTACAAACAACTTTTCTTTTCAAAGGTCCTCCAACACCTCCTGTAAATGCAACAAATGTTCATCAACGCTTTTAATACAAATGAAGATATCATCAATATACACCACTACAAACTTGCCAATGAATGGGCGAAGTTGCCACTCATCCATCTCAACATCTTCATCTCAGTTACACTCATCCTATGCATATGTTGTTTCTTGCCCGCCCAACAATGTGCCCCATAGCAAAGTTGGTCTCACAACTGTCTTACAGAACATCTTCTTCAGCTTCATTGGTACTCGGGAATCACATAAAACTCTGGTTGAACATCTTCACTTCGCCCACCTAGCTCAAATTCTATATGCGACGTCTTCCTCAATATTTTCATTTTCCTAGATTATCGACCTAAGATATCGATAGTGGGCTCGTATTGGTATTTCGTGGTCGTCAATCGTAACTACTTCTTATTAACTAAACTTGCATTCCATAGACTGTCAGACTAATTTACCTTTAGATTCTAGAGCATCCCTTCAAAATGCTATCTTTGTGTTGACACCATTTTGGGTCTCATCGATCAAAACTATATCATCCGCAAATAACATAGACCAAGATAAATCATCTTGCAGGTGCCTAGTTAAGTCGTCCATAAAGAGGTATGGGCTCAACACTGACCCTAGATGTAGACCTATTGTCACTAAAAACTCACTCGTCTCTTTACTAGTTGTTCACACACTAATTAGTGCTCTCTCATAAATATCTCTCACCAAGTCGATATAGTATCTGGAGACTCATTTCTTTCCTAATATCCACCAAATTAACTCTCAGTGCACTATATCATAAGCTTTCCCTAGATCAATAAAGATCATGTCGAGGTCTTTTCTCTTAAGTCTTAAACTTCTCAATCAATTGCCTAAGTAGGAAAATAGCCTCAATTGTTGACCGCACTAACATAAAACCTAATTGATTTTCTGATACATACGCTTCATGCATTGTCATTGCTTAATCATTCCCTCCCACAACTTTATAGTGTGGCTCATATATTTGATCCCTCAATAAGATTAAAAAAATCTTAGAAATGATATGTTCAAAATCGTTGGTGGAAAGAAGTAATGAGCCTAGTTAAAAAAGGTATTGTATAATGGTTTGCCACACCATTGGTAGGTCTTCATGGCTTAGACAGAATCACAAATCAAGTCGAAAGCCAAACAACAAGAGGTTTAAAACCCATATGAGTCATCCTACTAAACGTCCAATGTTCATCCGAGTAGACTTGGCCGAGTAGTGTACACATTGAAAAAATAAAAAAATAGAAAGGGTATATAGAACTTTGAGGAGAGCAAGAGCCCCATAAATCAAGTAACATCAATGGCAATGCTGATGCAAAAGACTAGAATCTGTTTTTGAAGAATAGAACCAATCTAGAGCATTGTTTATCTTAGTATAAAGAAGAAAATCCCAGCTGCTCTTTTAGAGTCTAATGGTGCTGAGCATTCAAGTGAAAACTTAGATGTTTGCCTGAACACGGGAAGAAAAGAAATTTGCATGGAAGAACAACATGCAAACAAAATTACTTTGAATGATGCTCTGCCTATGAGGCAATCAAAAGATACTTCCCCTCTTTCCGTTGATGAACCATAGTTGTTTGAGATTGTGAATCATTTTAAGAATCAGAATTGCGAAAGAAGATTTTCGCTTTCGGAATCGACATCTGTATAAGAGGAAATGTAGGAAATAAGATTCCTTATTTATAAGAATCAAGATTCGACCTAAATGGAATCAAGATCCCTACATATATAGAATGGAGATTTTGTCCTCTTTAGAACCAAATTTTGACGACCTATATGGTAACGGGATTCCGATATCTTTGAAATCATGTTTCTAACATGTCAAGTATTAATATACGTGGAATCCATATTCAATAAATGTAGAACCGAGATTCGAAATTTGCAAAATCGAGAATTAATAAATATTAGAAACAGTATTCTATAAGTGTCGGAATATAGATTTCTAAAATAAGGAATTATATTCCTAGCTTTACCAAATTAGTTTCCGTAAAGATTCCTTGTCGAAAATTGCAAAATCGGGATTCCAAATTGGAATTGCAACCTTGGTTGAAAGGTTCCGAACTATGTGAGGAACCCCAGCGGATTGTTGCTGGTACTGAAATCAGGGGCCTAGAGGTTGTTCTTGACAAAGCAATTCATCTTAACGAAGGGGAAGGATATCGAGATAGAGGAAAAGGGAGACGATTTCTAACCCCCTTTGAGAGAGAAATAGATGAATCGGGGGGTTGGATCAACCTCCTTTCAGATAGAGAGAGAGGGAGATGGAAAAAGGCAGGGAGGGGGTGGGGCGAATCTGCCCCCTTTTTGAGAAAGAGAGAGAGAGAGAGAGAAATTGTGTTTTCCTGTGTACCCGAGTGGGTATGGGGGTATTCTCCTCGACCACTGGCCCAGGCCAAATAACTCGGTTGAGTCCGAGTGGACTCAGCTGGGTTGTTCAACATTGGCAAAAACCAAAATGTGAAGACTCCCACCAAAATATATCAGGATTAACTACTAAGGAGGAAGCTAGTATTCATGTGGGGTTCGAGGGGACAAGGAGTATCCTAAATGTTGATCAACAAGTCTCTATGATGGCTGCTTCCATCCCTGTTAGGAGTGTTAACAACAATGCCATAGAAGTGGTAGAGCTTCTTTTAGGCGAGGGAATTAACTAGAGCTGTACATATTCAAGTTTGGGTCATGGAGGTGAAACGTTCAAAGTTCAAACACTTGAAGTTCGTAAGGATAAGCCAAACAAGCTGACCTACCCTTTTTCTTTCTTTTTTTCTTTTTTTCTCTTTTGGCTACCACATGAATAAAATCATAGAGTCGCATCAAGTTTTTGAGGAAGATTTTTTGCAAGGACTCTGGTGGTTTAGATAAATATGTTTTAGAAGAACAACAATATAACAAGTTATCAGTTGTTGTCTTACTTTTTTTTATGGTATTAAACATATATATATATATATATATATATATATATATATATATATATATATATATATATATATATATATATATATAGTTTGGTAAGTTCAGACACATGCAAGGAAATGGCTATATCAGTCTCACCTTCTTCACATGGAGCACCTCTTGAACCCTCTCATTGTTTGCCCAATAATGGGAAAGTATATATCCATATGTCTGCATACCATTTTGAGAATGTGAAATATTAACAGAAAAACAAAAGAATCTGAAAGAAAATCAGTGGTTATGTTGTGTACATGAGATAAAGAGACAAACCAATTTGTAGGAAGTGTACTCTGTAAAATATAAAAGAGAGAGAGGGGTACCCTGTAACTTATGAGAGAGAGAGAAGGGTACCCTGCAAAATATAGGAGTTGACTGGAGAGGTATGCCAGAGGAATTCTCATGGAGCCATCTCCTAAGTCCTGTTCCTATTTCTACTCTTGGCCTTGGAGAAGCAAAAGGGCATAATGGCTCCAAAATGTGGACGGGATTAATTCTTGAAAGGCACTACAAATACACAATCAATGCCTTCAGTGACCACTATTACGTTCCCGAGAAACACGTAGCAAATATAATACAAGAACAAAGAGATGCAATGCAAATAACTAAACTTACCTCATGTACAGCTTGCATATTTACATTACACTGTGAACCTTTTGGGAAAGCATACTTGCCATTGCAACTTATCTTGGTAGCCTGCAAATAGATTGACAAGCATTTAAATTTTACTCCATGCAGACATATATTCCTAAAATCATTGTGAACAGTATTTAAATGAACACTGCATCTTTTCAAATCCCAGAATACACTTTTTGAGCTAGAAGTAGTTTTGGTCATAATAAAAATGTATTTTCAAGTGCAATAATGAAAAACTACCTAAAAAACATGTCATCATCATCGTCATCATTGTCAAAGCCTTTTCCCAAAAAATAGGCGGCTACATAAAAAAAATGTATAAGACAAAAATACATTGATTTTTGTGTGCGGACTTACAAGCACATATAGATGATCAATATATCCAATCGGCACAAACTTATAAAGTGAAAAAATAATGGATATGACATTTGAGTTCACCATGAATCAAGTGCCAAGCGTGGATAATGAATAGCTGTCTACCGTACATCAGACCAGTAACTAGTATTCTTCTGCCTCATTTTTCCTAGACAAGCTGTAAAGACTACTTACTTTACTCTACTTCACAAATCAACGAGCAGCAATTTCTTATCTCTATGATAACCATGAGATAACTTATTTATAAAGTTTGTGTAGCAACCTATAGGGACTGTTCATTGAGTAGGACAAATTGCCCAAAGTATAATTAATCTTCTTTTCCTTTGACTGGGGAACCAGAACTAAGTCCAACCTATTGTTTTGATAATTAAAATCAAGGTTTAGGTAAAACCAAGGAGGAAAGAAAAATTGTACAAAAATTAGTAAAGACTTACGTGATTTGGCAATTGCCTACATCCACATGGCTGTAAACTTTCTCTTCCAATAATCAAAAAAATATCATGCAAGTGTGGAGGATACAAGAGTTTAGAAAGTCTCTCAAAAGCCCTAAATAAAGTTTTCACTATCTAGAATACCTATCTAAAGGCTCAAGAAAGCTCACCCTTTTATTAGTCTCTCTCTTTACACTACTTATCTCTCTAAATAATTACCTTTATATAGAGAAAACCAAAGAATCCAATATGTGTTGTCTTTCTCTATCCCAGCCCTTTTATATTTAGGACTTACTGAGTAGTAGCCCACTCAATTGGGATCCCATGAATTTCCTAAATCGAAAAGGAATCACCTTCCCATATAGGAGTTGAAGTAATCACGTGTGGGTTATGTTAGGGTGCTCACACTATGGAGTAATTTATTATTGTACCTAACAATTTTTGACACTTCTATATTCTTGTTTTGTACATGGAGCATTTTTTAATAAGGGTCATTATAAAGAGTGTGACGTCATCCACATGGAGCGTGACGTCACCCACATAGAGCATTAAATGCCACTAATGTAGTCCATGTGGTTGATGTCACACCCCATGTGAATGATATCACACCCTCATAATTATCAAAAATACCCTTATTAAAATAATGCTCTATGTACAAAACAAAGGTATAGAAGTGTCCAAAATTTGTGGAGTATAATATTAAATTACTTCATAGTGTGAGCATCCTAACGTAACCCATATATATATATATATATATATATATATATAAACATGGCTTCACTGCCAACATTACCTCCCACGCTAGACAAGAAAATCATTAGAGGTACCGGAAAGAAAGAATTTTCACCTCATGTAAGAGATGGGCTGCTTTGTGGCCCTCTCGGAACAATTAAGAGTCACGGTACAGGAAATTCACCAAAATTTGTGTGTGTGGGAAAAGAAGTGGGAAACAAGAAATAACTAAATAAGCAAGCAACCTACACAAAGATTCACATGGTTTTCCCTTATAAGCTACGTCCAAAGGCGAGAGGCAAAAATCCATCAAAAATAAAATGATTTGATAGAGTAGTTCACCTTCTTCCAAGAGGATATTGATCTCTCTTGAGTGTCTTCTTCAAGAGGCTTTCCTTCTCACTTGGATCACAAGTCTCTCTCTCTCTGTCTCTGTCTCTGTCTCTCTCTCAAGGATCTCTTATCTCTAAGGTTTCTTCTCTCTAATTGAGCTCTCTCTAACTATCGTTCTCTCTCTCTAAGAGGTTTTTCTTCTCTGTTAGGTTTTCTCCCCTAACAACCAGAGCTCTCTCTCTCTCTCTCTCTCTCTCTCTCTCTCTCTCTCTCTCTCTCTCTCTCTCATGTTAAAGTTAAACGTGCCTCTCGAAGGCATGGCCTCCAAGGTAACTCCGCCTTCACCACCCCCCAACTAGTCATGCCAGTCCCGAGCTGGGTAAAGGAGGAGGTAGGTAGACAACCAGCATAAAACTTTGCCACAACTTTTCATGAATCGTGATGAATAACTTAGAATCTAAGTCATTGAGAGCTCTTCCTAAAAATCTGTCATTCCTTTTTGAAATGATGTTGGGGCCACTCCTCATGGGATGGGAACCCAAACAAATTCCCCTTTCAGTCTCATGATGAGCATTCAGCCTTGCATATCAACTTAGTTCTTAAATGGAAGCCCTTGCAGTCATGTTTCTGCACAGCTCCTATTTCTCCTTAGCTAAGATCTTTGTCATCATATCCAATGTATTCTTGTCGGTATGGATCTTCCCTAGCTATGACAATGTTTTCACAAGGCAATCACAAATCTATTGATAACGCACATCAATGCACTTTGATCTTGAATGGAAGCTTGCATACTTGCGCAATTGGAATGTACATTGACTGCGTAGGGAACGATAACCTATCCTCTTTCAAGCCTAACTAAGGAATCTTTTCATCCACAACATTTTGCTGCAAGCTTCAGTGATTGCAGTGCATTTGGCCTTTGTAATTAACATGGTCACACATCTTGCAATTTGCAGAGCCATGATACAGCTCCCTTACAAAAGCCATGATCCTAAGGTTGACTTTCTCGAGTCAATATTTCCTGCTATTTCAGCATTTACGTATCCATGTAGCATGGGTTTTCCTTCCCAAAAGCTTAAGAAAGCTTTGGATGACCCCTAGAGATATCTCAGTATCCACTTGAATATTGTCCAATGTTCCTTACCAAGATTGGCCATGTGTCTAGTCATCATACCAAGTGCATGTGTCATATCTGGCCTCGTGAACACCACAGCATACATCAATTTCTGATGGTCGATGCATAACTTTATGCATTTTTTCCTTTTCTATCTCACTTGAAGTGCTCTACTCAGCATTTTGCTTGAAGTGACCGCCAAGTGGAGAATCGAAAGGTTTTGTCTAGTTCATGTTGAAACTTCCGAGCTCTTTCTCAATGTATCTTTCTTATGACACCAGCCTTTCTGCCACGAGAAAGCTTCATGCCAAAGATTCTTTGAGTTGATCATAAGTCCTTCATGGAAAAGGACTTCCTTAGTTCTAGCTTCAATCTGTAAATTTTGTCGATGTCTTTATCAACAACCAGCATATCATCAAATATAGAGCAAAAGGATAATAAATTCAACATCAAAAATTTCTTAATGAACACACAATGCTCTGAGGTTGTTATCTTGAACCCACATTTCTACAAGAAGGAATTGAACTTCTTGTGCCACTGACTTGGGGCCTCTTTCAAACCATAGAGACTCTTCTTCAGCTTATAAGCATTGTATTATTTATCTTATACCTTGAATTCTTTTTTTTTTTTGGAAGCTGCATACTTTGAATCTTTTTAGCAGTTGGATATATATCTCTTCCTCATCACAGTGGAGAATGCAGTCTTGCATCTAGTTGCCTAACTTCTACATTCAAGCATGCGGTCATACCAAATACCACACGAACTAATAACGCTTTCATCACAGGAAAAATATTCATCAAATCGATGCCATGTTCTTCTTGAAACCTTTCACAACTACTCTTCCCTAGTAGCTTGGTTCCCGGTTCTTCTCTTCAGTCTTTAGTTTGAATACCCACTTGTTCTTAAGTTCTTTTTGTCCTTTTGGCAACTATATTATTTCTTAGATGTGGTTGTTATGCAAGGAATCAATCTCACTGATCTTTTAGCAAACCTACTTTGTGTTCATCAAGGTGAGCTTTCTTGTAGCTTTCTGGTTCACCGCTGATAAGTTAGAAGGACATTTTTTAATGCAGAGTACCTATTTGATGGTTTTTATTGTTTTGAGGACCTTCTCAGTTCAATCTCAACAGGTTGCTTCCCTTGCTCCATAGCACCCAAAGCTGGTATGTCACTCTCATGGGATTCATCCTCTTCTTGCAATTCTCCCCTATGTCGATCATATATTACGTTAGGAGGAATTATGACTCGATCCTGTAAAATCATTGAAAATTTTTGGTTTTTTGGATTATTCACATCTTCAATGTTATGTCTTGCTGAAATACCACCTCTACTCTTGATCATGTTTTTGTTCTCAAGGTCCCATAGCTTGTAACAGAGCTCTTCATTGAGCACCCCAAGAATATGCATAGGAGTCATTTCTCATCCAACCTGGATATCTGTTCCTTGGGCACGTACACAAATGGCTTACACTTGAACAACTTCAAGTGTAAATATGATATGTCTTTTCCAGTCTAAACTCTCTCGAATATATCATCATCCATAGGAAATGATAGGGATCTGCTTATAAGATAGCTTATTGTGAGGTCTATTTCACCCTAGTATGGTTTGATAACTTGATGGTATATAGCGTGCTTTGAACTCCATAATGGTTTGATAACTTGATGGTATATAGCGTGCTTGGGACTCCATAATGGTTTGATTCATTCTCTTTACTACACCATTATACAAGGGTTATATGGTATTGTGATCTTGTGCTTCATTTCATGCTTGATACACTTGATTTTATTATTTCATTAGGTACACCCACACTTTCCATGAAGCATCATCTATAAAATATGAAGTGCCACCAAGAGACTTCACCTCCATGGGACCGCACATATCTAAATACACCGTATCAAGGATTTCTATATCAACTATAGAGCTCTTATTAGTGAAAAAGTGTTTATGTTACTTACAAAACAAGCAATGGTGGGTTAGAGATAAATTCTAGATGTTGGGAAAGATCTACTTCTTTGCTAAGATCTCTATTCGTTTTTCACTCAGGTGGCCAGATGCTTATGCCACAGGTCTAACAAGGATTCTTCCATTGCAGCATCAACCTTACCACTAGAGATATGCATAGATTGTTCTATAGAGTGAAATTAACAGGTCTTGCCTTTAGCCATCACAAGATATCCCTTTGTCAGCTTATAATATCTTTTACTGAATATTGAGTGGTACCTTTCGTCATCCAAGTATCTTCCTAAGATGTAGCTCAAAATTTTAGTACATCCCTAACATCTTTGAGTACTAGCAACATCCTAATATTAGTCTTGATGTGTACATCTATTCTTCCCACAACCTTTGAGGAACCATTTTTCCCCATCTTTACAATACCAAAAGTTCCTGCCTTATAGGAAGTAAAACAATATCTGTGGGATAACATGAAACAATGCTTCAACATCTGTAACCCAATCAATGTACAAAGCCTATGAAACACTGATGCACTAATCACTATAGTTTCCAACTACCCCTACATTACTTTAATGGTCACTGCAGCAGTTTCCTTGCACCATTCTTGGTATTGTTCTCTTTCTACACTCTTATGAGCTTCATATGCTCTTTCTTGATGCACCCATTCATATTATTTTCAAAACACTTTCTAGACTTCAATCTAGTTTTGGGTTTAGATCAATTACTTTGGTCTCTACTCCTAGACCTTCGTCAATTTGTGACAAGAGCTTGTGAAGTGGATGGTTGGAGGATCCTTTACCTATCTCCTCCCTTGGCATACTACCAGTGACCTCTGACGTGAGTCATGATCACCTTTCCTTCTGGCGCTAAGATGCTCCGGGAGATCACCAATGTCTCCCAACTGTCTGACAATGAACTGAGCAACAACAGATCATGCAACTTATCATCTAAAGTCATTTTCATTATTGCAAGATGGTTGGCGCTGTTTTGCATCTCATTTAAGTGCTTTACAATAGAAACTCCATCCCTGAACTTCAAGTTCATTAACTTCCATATCAAGAAGCCTTATTCCTAATAGTCTTCTCTCACCTAGATCTTGTAGCTTGTTCCATAGTGACTTGAGTCATGATCACCTTTCCTTCTGGCGCTAAGATGCTCCGGGAGATCACCAATGTCTCCCAACTGTCTGACAATGAACTGAGCAACAACAGATCATGCAACTTATCATCTAAAGTCATTTTCATTATTGCAAGATGGTTGGCGCTGTTTTGCATCTCATTTAAGTGCTTTACAATAGAAACTCCATCCCTGAACTTCAAGTTCATTAACTTCCATATCAAGAAGCCTTATTCCTAATAGTCTTCTCTCACATAGATCTTGTAGCTTGTTCCATAGTGACTTGGGGGATATCTCACTCCACATGATGGATTGGAAAATAACCTTTGCCAACCATTGTCAAATTGCTCAGATTGCTTTTCAGTCTAATTGCCACTCTTCATCAGATGTGCCTTCAAGCTTGTTTCTACCCCCCTCAAAAGGCATATACAAGTCCTTACAATATAGAAGATCTTCCATCTTTGATTTCCTTATGATCCAATTGCTCTTGCTAAGGACAATCATCTTGCTCCCGATACTGGAGTCCACATAAACAACCAAAACAAATGGTATTATCTGAATTCTTCAGCGGTCTAGTTCACTGACACCGATGGTCCACTCACTTGTCTTTATTGTCGATTTAAAGATGCATCGACGGTCTTTCCTCTCAGCAGTGGTATACATTCTCTTCACCGACAGTTGCACACCAACAGTCTCACATGGTGGTACACGTCTTCCATTGATGGTCTACCAGATAATCACTGGAAGCATTCTTCCACAGTTCCACCGACAGTCCTCCTACACCAATAGTCTACAATTACCAGCAGTTCCTTTCTAGTCCACACTTGACTTCAATGGCAATTCACACTGATGCACTAGAGGTCCAACAATGAGTCACAAGTGGTTCAGTTCACTTCATTGTAGTATGGGACAACTTCCCAGGTATATAAAACTCACAGTCGGTGTGTCAAGTCTCTTCTCTGTACCAGCAGTCTTAAAGATCCATTGTTTGGAGGTTCAACCTTGCTTATCTATATATGCTAGTCTCACTTCACCTGGCTGTCTACAAACCGGCGACTTAAAGATCCACCATTTGGACGCTCGTTCTCGCTCGTCTATGACTTCTAGGTGATATCTTGGCCTTCAAATCATTAAGAACTCTTCCCGAAAAGCCCTACGGACTAATGCCATTGAGGGGGCCTGTCATTCCCTTATCAAATGATGTTGGGTCCCTCCTCATGGGACGGAATCCCAACCAGAGAAAGCTATTGTAATACATAGATATGATTCCCAGCCAAATCAATTGCCATGTATTCATAGTTAGATGCTCCATATTGGAAAGTTTGTAACCATCAACTGATCTAAGATTATTCACTCTGAATAGGATCACTAATGACATCAAAGAACCAGCACCAGTAGCACATAATGCAACAACTCATGACCGAACTCAATGCAATCAATATTAACCCTGAATAAGATCAATAAGTGGACATCAAAGAACCTGCACCAGTAGCACATAATGCAACAACTCATGACCAAACTCAATGCAATCAATATTGGATGAATACACTTAAAATTGATACCAGCAAATACAATAATTCTTGTACATAAAATTGCTATTTCCTGGACAAACAAATTCTTTATACATAATCAATAGAAATTTCCCAAAAAAAACATCAAAATTTTCCTTCTTGCAATAGCATTTAAATTCGAGTTGATGATTATTGGCAGTCCTATAGATATATTCACCAGCTCATTTAAAGATGGAAAAGCTTTACATGTGGTGCCACGCGCATCATCTGATCTGAATTTACGGCTTGGATTTTTCTCTCACGATGTCATGTCAAATGATTTTTACTTTTCTTTCTACAAAAGATTTTTAAGCAAAATTTAGGACATGATCTCACCTTATTGTGGCGGACCAGGTAAAAAATATTGGGTTGGGTATAAGCACAATTTCTAGTTAGTAAGCCGCAGATTGGTGTGTTTGTTAGTGCGTCCTACATAGTTGACTTCTTTTACATGTATTGGCATCCATTATGATGAGGGCTATTTTTTTTTTTGAACTCCGTAAAACGATGGCCTTTTTTACTTTAATTATTCTAAGAGAAATGATCTTGACCCTCTCCGACCCATGTGGAGGACCTCCAAAAGATCACCATTAAAGTTGGTACGGATCTTTAGAAAAATCAAGTTCCACACCCACTTGATAACTTTTCTAGAGATCTCTACCAACTTTAATGGTGGTCTTTTGAAGTCCTACACATGGGTGGGGGAGGGTCCTATAGGATCATTACTCTTATTCTAATATCTCAAATCTAAATCATATATGCTACAATGTAAATCTAAAGCATATATATGTTACAATGTCTTTTGGGGCTGCATAAAGTTTGGCCTTGTGAGGGTTCCCCCAATAGAATGGAAGGGAAGACCTCTTGAAAAGAGGTGTACTATGTAGGAAGCACTATACTATAAATATTCAGATTTTGAAAAGCCGAAAATTTTAATTTTAGACTTTTGAAACAGAAAGTTTAAAAGATTTTGGTTTTTGAAAAACCGAAAATGGGTAGCTCCATCTTTTTCTTAAAAAAAATATGTTAGGAAGTTGAAAAAACAGATATATGAGTAATAATAGAAACTTTGAAGTATTTCCATAATAACGGTACATATGACCGATAAATACCTTATTTTCCTTTTTTTTTTTTATGATGTGTGGCACCTCTATTAGAATTTTCACATCCCAAATTTGGTGCAACATTGTTGGTAAGATTAAAAAAATAAAATAAAATACCCTAAACCATTGGATAACATCTAACACTCAAGAGCTATCTTATGGCATTGTGATTAAAGTCATCTTAGACGTCCATTCAAATCAGAAGGCTTAGAACATGTCTCATATATAATTTATATACAGGTGGCGCCCCATGTAAAGCGTCTCTTTTAAATGTATGGCAAAGCAAATCAACATTACCTGCCAGTGAAACCCGCTTAACTTGAAATAAGAATAAGAATGAAAAAATCCCCAATACCTCAAACAATTCATCTGATATGAGGCCCATCCCATGAGCAAATGGAACTAACTGGGAATCAAACTCAACATCTGTGACTGGATTGCCCACCAAGTAACCCTGAAAGGCATAACTGACGAATTAAAAACCCTCTGATATCATAAGAATACAATATTTTCATCACAAGTCATTTCCTCATTTGAGATTGCAAACCTTGAGATTAAAAACAGGTCGATAACCGGAATCAATGCCTGCAACAACACCTCACTCAAAGAAATCAAGCATGACACATCATTTCTGCTTTAAAAAACAACTTTGGGAGAGAGAGAGTAATGTTGGGGTACCATTGGCTATTTCATAAGTTAAGACTGGGACTGTTATTCCTGAGTAGGAATCCCCTGCAATGTAAAGTGGGTTTGACAAGAATTCTGGGTATTCAATGAACCACTGTTGTACACATGACGAAACTGTATATTATCAGTCATCATAATATAGTGAGGAAAAGTAGTTATAAATGTTGACGGTAGAGTTACTTACATTGGTCAAAAATTTATGGAGATCTTTGACAGTCTTGGAATCGCTGGTGGCATAGTCTGGAGGGGATTTGGAATATGAAAAGCCAGTTCCAATAGGTGAATCCACATATATTACGTTAGCAACCTGAAAATGAATCAGTGTTCGTTGACTCTTAACATATCGTTGTTAAAAAGTTTATATAATGTTGAGGCAATAAAAAGTAAGGTGCACCTTAAAAATTCCTTAGATGAGGCCTCTAATGGATCATCTTGACCTTGAAATTTATGAATATGAAAAAAATGGATTTTTAATCGAAAAAATAGTGTATCTTGTAATATATTATTTGGGTGGTCAATTTTTAATATTTTTAAGTCTTATAAATCTGCTCATTCTACATAATTTAATAATGGATGTAGTTTGTATGGAGCCCCGGCTCTAATCAATCATATTAGAGCCTACCTTCAAATAGCATCGAGAAATGTGATTTTACTATTGAAAATCTTTGTGATAGCCTTAAATTATAGATTTAAAAATAGTGTAGATTGATAGATCTATGAAAACTTGAAAATTTTGAAAATTGATGGTTCAAAAATACATTACAAAATACACTATTTCCAAAACTTAAAATCTATTTTTTTCTCATTTCTATGCATTTTTATGTCGAGATGATCAATTTGAAGATATTTGAGAATGAAAACAACCTCTTCTAGTGAAATTTATGAGGTAGGCTCAAATTTTATTGTTTAGAGCCTCAGCTCTATATAAACTTTTCCCTTTAATAATTAGATATAAAAATATATTTTCAGACCATGATAAAGATTTTTGCAGGAAAAATTATCTTTACGCTTACTTTGATTCTTTACAATCTCAATCTCATATAAACCCCACCCTAAGTTTTTCTCTCAAAATTGGCATGACGAGACACATCAGTACATAAAATAATTTTATATTAAATAATAGTATATTTGTATAATAGAATGTGCATATTATACTTCCCACTCACCTTTGTAGTGATAGCTCCTTACTGTAATTCGAATGATGGGTCTCGAGGTCAAACATTGTGCGCTAATGTTCAGCATCATTTTATACAAATATGGTAATGTTTTCTATTAGAGTTCAAAAGATTGGCGATTTGGATCAGGAATAAGCGATCCAGATCGAAAATTAATGGGTACCAACCTACTTCATAGTAGGAATCATGAATGAGTTCGAGTGCGATAGACTTACCCAATTCTGTCAGAAGTGTTAAATTGTTCATCTCTCAAAAGTTATTTGATAAATTTCCTTTCGAAAAGAAAAGGCCAAACTATAACCCCAAACTTGACAGCCTTTAGAGTGAGGTAGTAATGTCTCCTGCTTCTAAAGCTCATGCACTTGTAGACATAATTGGGAGCAATGTTTTAAAAAACAGATCGGGAGGTAGGATTGGCATCTACTTGACCAATCCCTATTATGGATCCTAGATAGTTTGGACCAATTCTTCATGGTGAGAATCAGCCCCAAAAAAAAAAAATCTAGATTTGAGAAATTTGTAATTTGAAAATTTAAAAAATAATAAAAAATAAATGGGTAGAACTCGGGTGATTCGGCTAATTCGAATCTCCTACTTGTAACATACTCATCTTATTCTCAAAGATCCATATTCAAACGCATAGACCTGAATTGGAATAGTTACAAAAGGGTAAAATCTTAAAGTGATTCATCTCTTACAAGTATTTTGATAATTTTTTCTTTTCTAATATGACATGTACTCAGTGCTTGATACATGTCGAAGCTCGACTCGTGTTAACACGCGAGACATGGAAAAAACCCCATGGGATATGAGATGAAAAAAGGAATTATCAGAAACAAACAAACAAACATACCTTGGTCCAAGAATAAGGATTGAACTGAAGAGCTGGCAAAGTTCCATTATACTCCTCCACCTTAAAGCGCAGTGGGCCTGAAACTAGAAAGACTCGAGATCAGTGGAAAGAAGGTAAGGTACATTGGTACATGAAAAAGCCAATTTGTCCTAAGTTCTTGCATAGTAAGTAAAATCATGGCACATGAAGGCCAGCCAACAGGCTTTTCAAGCAAAGCCCACCTGGGTCTGGTTTTTTTTTAAAAAAAAATTAAATATGCTTGGCTTTAAAAAAAAATTTATTTTTTTGAAAGAAGTAATTTGAAATTTGCATAGTTCGAAGAGTTCAGGGTCAGGAGTCAAGCTATTCCAGTTTGAGGAAGTCTAGAGTCACCACAATCCTCCTCGTTTTTTTTATTTTTTACAAGTGGTGGAACTAATATTATTCCCGGTCTGAACGGTAATCAAACAGTTCCATATAGAGCTGGCCGATTCTTTAAGATGGATGCTTTGTACCGCTAGACTACATAGTGTAGAAATGCAGTCCAACCCCCACGAAACAATTTTCCTTAAGACTACCAAATCTTCACAGTCTATATAAAATTGACGCACATTTGTACAAACCTTTTCCTTAAACATATATTCCGAACATATATGTCATACCTAACTCACATCTATGTTTGGATATTAATACCTAACTCTCCAACGAACCTTTTGATGAAGTCTTTGACTCCACTCTCTGCAAAGAACAGGGCCTAAATCCGCACTGGCCTACCTCTTTTTTTTTATACCCAACTCTTAAAAGAAAAAAAGATAGAATTCTTTTTCTACTATCTCTTATACGTATAATATCAGTGACCAGACACCCGACAGTTCAGATAGGAAATTTCCGATCTCGACAAGGAATTAATCAAGGCTCACATGGTTTCTTAATAGAATTGAGAATTAGACTGATTCTATTGAAACCGCTCGTTTATATCAACCTGGTTCCCACACAATATATTATCGTATGCTTCTTCTTTTTTTTCCTTTTGCATTAATAGCTTTATGCTATAAATTTTTGTTGATTGTTATTATTTTAAGCCTGAAATAATTGAGCTTTACGCTATATTAAGCCACAACATTAATTCATTTCGACAGAACAAATTGAGATATTTACGCTATATTGGCATCCAATAATAAATTTTTATAAAATTTCTTTTGAATTTAGGTTTTTTTAATGATTTCCTGGGAGATATTGATCTATAAAGGTTCAAATTGTGTTAGCAACAGGTATATATATTATTTATTTAAGAAAAATCTGGGGTTTTTTAAAAAATCATTTTTTTTATAATATGGTACTAAACGTTTTAAAAAAAATTGCATTGTATTGTATTTAGAATGCGTTTAGTTAATTTTATCCTATTGATCCATTTTTCTATTGAATTTTATTTTTCTGAAAAGTAGTATTTTGTTAGTAAGTTTGCTATGGAGAGGTTGCATTTTCTTGAGAATATTTTTGCAAATGATGCTTTGTAATATTTACAAAAACCACAAGTATTATCGATGAGTCATATTAATATCATATAAGTTTATATAATTGTCGCTATATAACATAATGGAAAAAAATTGTATAAGGTTGCAACCTTAAAATGTAGAATTAAAGATGTACCTCAAAATCAATCTTAAAAGGTTGTTTGCATGTTGGAAAACCCTCTAATTGATCATAAAGATCAAGATGTATGAATATGAAAAGACAAAAAGGATTTACAGTTTACGAAATAGTGTATCTTGCAGCACATTATCGAAAAAGTCTATTTTCAAGATTTTTATGTGTTTATAGATCTACTTAATTTGAACTATTTTTAGAGTTTAAATATTTATACTTAAGGAAAAAAAAAAAAAGATTCTCAATCCATCCTAAGAATTTTATATATCAAAATTTTGTTTATTATAAAATTTAGAGGTGCATCTTAATTGGGTTGTTTAAGGTAGCAACCTTATGCAAACCACACCTTAACATAATAGCTTATTATTTGGATAAAATCTTGATAAGACATTATAATTATCATAATTATAAATAATACAACTATAATTAGTATTGTTATTGTAAATGATTTATTATATTTAATTGAATGACAATAACATTAGAATAAAAAGATTTTCCATTTTGATAGCCACCGAATTTAGTGACTAGTGCAAAATATTTGGGTTAGCTAAATGAGCATGATTTTTCTATGAGGCAACTCCCAACTATTATCCATGCATGATCCATACTAGATTTGCTTATTGTTTTTTTCTATTGGAGCAGCGTGGCAAGCTTGTCATAGTCGGGGAGCTCAATAAACACGTATCATTTCATGAAATAACTTGAATTTTCAAATCTGTATATTGATACATGATGACAATATAATTTTTTGACAAGGGTGCGGTTTCTATAAGGTTGCAATCTTAAACAATCCAATTAAAGTGCATCTTAAAATTTTATCATAACATGTAATTTTGTTGTAAAAAAGTTTTAGTATTATCTTAAAATCTATTTTCATACCTAATTAGAAAATTTTAAAATTAAAAAATGGTTAAAATCAAGTAGATCTATAAATATAAGAAAATATTGAATATGGACGGTCTAGATAATGTGTTGCAAGATGCACTATTTTCGCGACTCAAAAACTTTTTTTTTCCATATTCATACATCTCGATGTCGAGATGATCGATTAAAGGGTTTTTTCAACATTAAAACAACATTTCCGATAGATTTTTGAGGTGCATCTGTTATTCTACATTTTAAGATTGCAGCCTTATTAAAACTTTTCCCTTTTTGATAATTGTACGAGACGAACGTCAATCCATATCTGCTAACGAGATGATCGCTTTTGTCCAGCCAATCTAGATTTTCAAACACTAAATACAGCCCAAAAAAATTTTTCTCTCACGCAAAAGAAGAAAAGACTCTATATGTTAAACACAAACCTACGTCTCTCCTCTTTTCTCTCTAACCCACAAACTTAGATTTCTCTCTCTCTCTTCCAACCCAACCTACAAACCTAGATCTCTCTTTAAACATCCTGTTCCCGAGAGGGAATTTCAAGAAACCGAAGATCCTGAGACCATAGAAAATCTCAACACCACCATGTCCCTAAGACATAAACCTTAGGAGCACCAAGCACCTTAGAAAACAGTCCGTACACAACGCTAACACCCAGAACCCGGAGAACAAACACCTAAAACTCCAAGCCCCGTAGACACTTCGAAAATCTATCACTCAAGTTCGTATCAAGTCCCAAATTGAAGTAGATGTCATAAGATCTCCAACCGCTCAAGAATCACTGGAATTATAATAATACGATTTGGCAGTTATGGCCTAAAATAAATTTTTCTCCAAAAATAACGGTTTGGTCCCTAACGTTGGCATGACAAATACCAAATATGGGACCAGCACTGTCGTGCCAAAAGAGTCCCATTCTCTGCCAGCAACGCTCAAGTGAAGGGTGGCAACGCCGGCCTCTTTCCCTTGCAATGATTGGTTCCAAGAAATTGGCCACTAGAAGACAGGGCCTTTGGAGGATGAAGTTGGTGGTACTAACGTCGGCGTTTGTGGTGGCAATGACAAAAAAAATGACCAAAATATTGAGCAAGGCAAGAACAACTGCGACATTTGGAGGTGCCAACGTCCAAGTCAGAGGTAGCAACAACGACCCAGCATGACATTGCTAGTGACCATTGCGGTGCCACCGGTAGCAACAACCACCACCCCAAACCCCACCCATTGGAGTTCGAGCCTCATAGACCCGTCAAGAATCAACCTTTTGGATCCAAATTCAATTTCAAATTAAAGTAGAGGTCATAAGCTTTCCAATGGCACAAGAATGGTCTAAATACGATATTTGGTTTGAAGTTATGGCTAGGGGAAATTTGTTTACAAAAATGACATTTTGGTCACCAGTGCTAACACCATCGATGTCCACATCCAGACCACCAACACCACAACAAGGAAGCCATTCCTTAGCATCAGAGCCGCCAGCACCCAAGTCAGGGGTAGCGACGTTGTCAGCAATAGGGCCCCAAAATCATTGGCCCCGAGCCACTGGCCTAAAGACCCATTGAAAAACAATACCCGAATCCTCACGTCAACACAATGTCGATGGTACCCACGCCAACATTAGTATCGCTAATGCCAAGAATTGGACATTAAAAAATGAATGATTAGGCTTGGTGTCAATAGTATCAATACCAGCGTCAGGGGTGACAACACTGAGTAAAGGCAACCACTACATGTGTGCAATAGTGAAACCATTAAATAGGGCAAGACAATTTTGAAAAATAAATGATTAAGGATGGTGTCGGTAGTACCAACTTGGCATCAGGGATGGCAATGCCTAGAAGAGACAGCCTCTTGCACATGTGAAACACTTATTTTATTAAATGGGCAAAGACTAATTATTGAAAACGAAATAATTAAGGCTAGCATTGGCAATACCCATGCCCGTGTTTACAGTAGCAACGCTCAGGAAAGGCATGCCCAAACCATCAACATTGTACACCACTATGAATGTGGCGCCCATGCTGGCGTCAATGGTGGCCTCGACGCCACTCAGTGACCCCAATCACAAGCCGCTCAACAGAACAGTGTTTTCACTAATGAGTGGGAGCATGTTACACATGTCATAATGATTAAATGGCACTAAAGCCGCGGCGTTGTCAATGCCAATAACTACATTGGCACTAGTGGTGCTGCAAATCGACGACCCATATTAGATCCAACCTTTTGACATCGTTGAAGGGAAAGGGATTTTTGTTTATATATAGGACCCTTGGCCTCTGATTTTGGACCCCATGCTAAAGACTTTGAACCCTAATTGAAACTTTGCCACACACGTCACTCTACCCTTGGATCCCGAAAAACCTAAGCCCAAGCCTTGATCCTGACATCTTTAAATCCTAATCCCGATATCCTCGTGCCCTGATCCCCTTGATACTGATCGCTCCTACCCAATGGACTATGAAGGACTTGAAAAAGTCAAAGCACCAAGTACGGTTCTAAATTGGCTACCGACTCTGGTGCTAGGCTTGGGGCTCAACTTAAGTTGTCTTCCTCTCCTTATTCTCTTTTTATTTTTTGATCTATTTCAAATTTTTTTCTAAATTTCCCCCTCTTTTATCGAAAAACCCTTTCCAAAACCTTCTCGCGGATTTTTGGTTTTACCGCTTCATGAGTTGGACCTATCGGTAATCCATATGGGAATAGTCCAACGACTAGTCACCCGTCAGGGTTACAAATCGACGGGACCCTTATCCTCTACCATCTGATCGATGAGTTTGCAAGGAAAAATGAAACGGAGGTTACACCTGCTATGTTAAAATTTCCTTGTATAATCTTTACACAAAACTGACATTTTTCTCCTCTTCCTCTCAGCAATCATCCTTGTATCAAACAAATCAAACAAAGACTTTCTAACATTCATACAAAGGTTTGAGAATTCGGAAACCCAGATCGGGATCGCCCAATCTAGACCAAGAATCGTCGACAGTGATTTGGATCCCTCAAATATCAAGAGCCATCTGTGTCTCTCCTGAACTGGCCGACTCACTAATAGAATCAGTTGGTTCTGTTAGTAATCGGCCGGTTCTATTAGAACTTAATCAGCTAGAAACGGTCGCCCCTTGTTGCTTGTTTTTTTTTTTTTTTTTGAAAATGGGTAGTAGCCCACACATTTGTAAGCATAAGTTAGTATGAGGCATTTCCCACGCTTGCATAAGCACATGTCAGCATGAGGTCTGCGCATGTAACATTATTGAGTTGGGTAGCTAAGCATTTTACGAAGGCATTTGTTTCTCTAAATGCTTGGTGTGGGATTTTTTTTCAGGTTCTTCACTCTACCGCATAAAGTATAATGAGTTGCACGAAATAAATTTGAGCCGCATGAAATATTTGACTTTGAGTCGCATGCAAAGAAACCTAAAAACTACAATTTTGAGAATTATTGTGTGGCTTTGAAAACATTTTAGCTGAAACCGGCCGATCTGAATGATTCTCTGATATGGATCTCCAATCCACTGATCTAACATGGTTTTTAGGTTGGCCGATTTGGGTTATTGATCCACTTTTTTAAAGACGAAATGAGGTCGTGACCGTCTGATCGGCTCAGATTCAATCTGGGTCATTGGGCTCATATATACATATGATCTAGTAAGCTAACCTTAACATTTTCTTATATATTATTATAGATATATATATATTTGTTTGTCTAGAGTTAACAACCCCTCAAAATACAAAGGTTAAAGTTAGAAGAGATTGTGATAGGTGTACAATGATGATTATTTTTTGTTTAAAAAATTATTTTAATAGGTAACTTAACTAATAAGCAAGGGCAAATTTGAAATTTTTACAAAAGTACAATGGCATTTTGGAAGTTAGTGTCCTAAAATTTTATTTGTAGAGTGTCATTGTATTGTAGTAAAAATTTCAGTTTTATCCGTTATGGAGATGACAAAAGTATCGCTTGTTCTGTAGTAATATTTACAAAATTTATGTTACATAATTATGAAGATAGCACAAAAAGTAACTTTTTAAAAAACATTAGACTACAAAATTAATAAATCCTCCCTTCACAACTCTCTCTATCTTTAACCTTTGTAATTTGAAAGGTTGTGAAGTTTAGATTATCCATATATATATATATATATATATATATATATATATATATATATATATATATATATATATATATATATATATATATATATATATATATATATATATATATATATATATATATATATATATATATATATATATATATATATATATATAGGCGAAATTGCTACAGTTTTTGGCCTCGGTCACAGACTTGTTACGTCTATCGTGGTTTATTGAACAGACCCACAATGGACGGTACCGTTTGTTGCAGTTCCGCGTGAGTGTTTTGACTGCCACTGACCTAGTACAGACATGCTAAGTTTGCGGCAGTCAAAAAACACACGCCGCCTGATTTTTTTCGAATGGTGATGAGCCTATGGGGGAAAACACTGTTCATTTTCACCCATAGACATTGCATAGATGTAGATGTTTCATATATATATATATATAGATAAGTAAAATATATTAAATAATAAAATATATTAAATTTATATCATAAAATTTATATTATATAAATATGTTATGTTGTATAGATATATAAATATATCTATCATATAGTATGAATATTATATATTACATTATATTAGATAATATAATATAATATAGGGAAAAGTTTATATAGAGTCGAGGCTCTAAACAATCAAATTGGAGCCCACCTCAAAATTTCACTAGAAGATGATATTTTGATGCCCAAATATCTTTAAATTGATCATCTAGACATCAAGATGCATGGACATAAGAAAAAAATGGAGTTTAAGTTTTGGAAATAGTATATTTTGTAACGCATTTTTGGACCATCAATTTTCAAGTTTTCATAGATCTCTTGATCTACACTACTTTTGAAGCTTTAAATTTTATAAATAAAGATGAAAATATATTTTAAGGCTATCAAAAAGATTTCCAGTATTGAAACCATATTTCTCGACACTATTTGAAGGCAGGCTCTAATTTGATTGTTTAGAGCCTAGGCTCTATACAAACCGCACCCTATAATATAAGTATATTAGTAATGTGTATACTATAAATATATAATATAATGCTATATAATATACTATATAAACTAATATATATTATAGAATATTATATTATCCTAATAGTATATATTATGTTATACTAGTATTCTATATTATAATATAGAATTATATTATATTAATATAAACCAACTTATTGTTTAATAGTAAATATTATTTGCATAAATATAATTTATATTATTTAGTTAAATATAATTTCTATATTAAATATATTATTTAATATATAATAACATATTATACTATATTTATTATATTGTAAATAGTGAATAGTAATATGTGGATCCACATGTAAAAATAAAACCCAATAAATACTTCCCCATGGGTTCAGGTGTGGTTTTGTTCCCAAGCAGAGTGAACCATTTTATGGTAAAATGTTTTCTAATGGGTTTTGGTTTTTATATTTTGTTCCCATACCAAATATGTGTAAGTCAATTTTATGAGGAAAATCTTTTTACACCAACCAATCGTGCCCTAAAGGGTGGCATTTACTTTCCATAATGAAAATAGTAGATGAAACTATAATTTTAGATTTAGGGTTATAAGGACCCAAACTTTTTCTTTCATTCTTCTTTTATTTTTTTTTATTTTTTTTCTTTTCTTTTTTTTCCAAGACTGGTTTTATTGTGAATCAAGGATATCATATAAAGTTTTAAAAATCATGATATGTTGATGCTATGCCTCGGAGAATAAGCATACAATCTACCTTGGATGAGAAATATGTTTAATGCGCCCTCATAATGCAAATACGGCCCTACCTTCCCATGTTTTTTATAATAAATAAAGGGTATTGTCTACAAAGAGATTATTTATCGTTTGTATATAGATGTTACAATCATTTTCATTCAATCAATGTCAAATTGGATGGGCTTGAGGTGAGTTATGAAGTCCGAGAATAACTTTTTCTTTTTTTTGAAACTTTGTGTTATTCAATAACACTCCAACCACATCTCATTTTGAAATTTAAGGGGCAAGATTGTGACCTCCATGTACAAAAGATAAATGATCTTTTTGTAAACAATCCCTAAATAAAAGAATCAATCATTGTCCAAATTAAAATAATAGAGGAATACCTAACTTATTGAACTTTTAGTATTATGCTTACTCGTTTTGGTTCTGTCTAGGTTTTATTTGGAATTAAGTTTCAAATCTAGAATTTTCAAAACCTAATCATTCCCAATTCGGATTGGCAATCTGTATTGGAAATCCGGTTGGACCGAGCTGCTTTTAGGATGGTATTGGTCCGGGCCCAGTTATCCCTATAAATCCAACACCACCACATCACCAAGGGAAGAAAAAAAACTACATTTTTTTCCTTTTTTTTTAAGCCTAATGTTTTCTCTAGTCCAACTTAAATCCCCAGTTTTTTTAAAACAAATTTTAAATATTTTCTAGGTCACTGATTTTGGCAGATCCAAATTTATCTCGTACGTCAATTTAGTGATCTGACTCAAATTTTATGGGGTAAATCATCCACCCTCCCAATTAAGGTTTTGAAACATTGGTTGAGTCATCGAAAATGGGTAAAGAATAATTAAAAGAATGGTGCATGATGATTCCAGGTAGGGGTCGAATACGGGTCGCGTCTGGTTGGACCTAGACCCAGACCTGAATAGTATTCGGGTCTAGGTTTTGGACCTATACCCGACCCGACCCGACCTATCGGGTTTCAGGTCTAGTCAGGTCCATTTCCACCTCACTATGAGCTTCTTTTTCTTCTTCTTTTGTTGACTTTTTCTTACCATCATATACCCATGTTATTGGCACAAGGTCACAATCACCCACCATTAGATTTCAAGCCGTCTAATTTGTATTTTAATAGCTAAAGATGACTACGAGTTCTTATTGTATATGATCTTTAGTACACCCAAATGAATAGGGCTTGAAATATTTTATCTCCAACAATTTATGGGTAAGGGTTGAATCCCACCGGACTCGGATGTAGACTTGAATAGTGTTCGGATCTAGGTTTTGGACCAGGACCTGACTCGCCAGTTCCAAATGTTGGACCCATACCTAGACCCGTGTCGGGTATACCCGACGGGTCTTGCGTCAGTCCGGATCCATTGCCACCCCTAATTCCAGGCACCCCGAATAATGCACATTGATCCAAATCACTAGATTTTAAAAACTTGGTCCTAAACTTATATATAGGTAGCATTAAATTGCATTATAAAGTATGTCAAGAGATCTTAGCATTGTATAAATGCTAAAAGAAAGAATCTTCATGGACCTGCAAAAAATTGGTTCACATGCTCTTGAATACTAAGGACGAGTTCAGGCCGAGCATACAAAGAGCGGGCCCCAATAACGTAATCAGGCGAGGCCAGGACAGCCTGAACCATTTGAGCAAGGCCCAGCGCAAGCCCGACTTGGTAAACCTAGTCGCCACAGGCTCCAACAACCAATTGGCCTGGGGCTTGGCAACTTCTTGTGGCTTGTTATCTGATTTTACTAGTAATTGGAGCACATTGTACATTTACTATTTCAGGCAAAAGAGCTACTTGGGAGCATTTCTTCCAATTTGAAATTTTGGGATTCTAAATTCACATGAAGAGTATTTTCAGAAAATAAAATTTGGATTTTCAATTTACAACCATTTAAAAATGAAAAAAGTTTATATAAAGTTGCAACATTACATTATAGAAAAAAACATCTCAAAAATCCATCGGAAAATTTTGTTTTGATGGGAAAAAAACCCTCTAATTGATTATCTCAACCTCGAGATGTACAGATGTGAACAAACGAATTTTCAAGTAGCAAAACTGGTACATTTTGTAATTTATTATTGAGACCGTTGATTCTCAAGATGTTCATATGTTAGTAGATCCGTTCAATATGTACTGCTTATTTAGTTTTGAATTCCATAATTAAATGCAAAGTAGTTTTCCAAGCCATCATTAAAATTTACGAGACCGAAATGACATTTGTCATTGAGCTTTGGACGTGCGTCTTAATTGGATTGTTTAAGGTTGACACTCAGTATAAACCACAGGGCAAGCTTTCTATGCTTCTTCTACAACATAAAACTTATATACTTCCCCTTATCCAACCGTCCATTCGGAATAGAGGGCTAAGATTGCCCCAATCACAATGTCACGTCTCTACACTATTTTATTTTTATTTTTCTTTTAATAAACTATTTTGACATCAAATTTTGGACATCCAACCCTCTATTAAACTCGCACTAGAAAAAAATATAAAAACAATATTTCTAATAAAATAAAATAATCAAAATACCTCTGAAAGTTTTAAGGGGTATTTTGGTCATTATATTTTATCTAAAAATTATTTTTAATATTTTTTATAGGTGCGCCCCAATGAGAAGATGGTATATACCAAATTTAATATTCATACAATTTGCATAAAAAAAATTTATTTTAAGACGTCAGATCTAAGATCAAACGGTGAATGGCTCTCTTGATCAAAATTGGACGGCTGGCTGATAAGGGAAGATAGATGTTCTATGCTGTAGGAAAACCGTAGAAACCTTTCCCTAAACCACAACGTTTAGAAATTAAACGAACTCTACACAGTTCAACGAGTTTTTGTTGAGGCATATATATAGAGAACACATTGAATTTTTATCTTGAGGGTGGCTGCCACGTTGAGGAGGTAAACACCTAAATTTTGGGGACCTAAAAATAGTCACGAACAGGAATATAGCCAAAGGAGAATTTGGATGATATATTTGTGGACGAGCATATAATCTTTTGGCTTTTATAGTGAAAAAGTATATAATGAGATTATTTATCTTTGGTATAAAGTAGTTACAATTAATCTTAACCATTGAATGTGAAATTGGATCCTTGTATTTATTCTATTTACCAATCTCAAAGTTTACACGAATTTTTTTCGAACTTTATGACAAACCAAACTATCAGTTTTCACATTGGATAGTTATAAATAATTGTGACCATCATATACCAAAGATAAATAGTCTCATTATGTACAATCTCCTGTATAAAAAATATATATATATAAATTTGACCAAGAAGAGTATTGAATTTCACATTTAGCCCCGAATATCATGGTGCTATTGTGTTTACATAATAATAACAATAATAATAATAAGCATAAGGAAGAACTTTATATGCAATACCACACATGTATAAGAAAATGGTTTGATAGGACTAAAGCCCTATCAAAATAAGTAAAGGCTCATCTAATAACTCATCAAAAATTGTAATTCAAGCATTGAAAAACCTTTTACATCCATCATCTCAACTTAAATAGTATGGTTTTGAAAAAGATTACGATTTCAAACTCTAAAAAATAGAGTATATTCTAACAAATTAGTTAGACCATACATTTTACCGTAAAAATAAATATTCAAATATCCACAAGATCTGTAAGATTTTTGAGTTTCAAATTTTATTGTCGGTATTAAAAATTGATTTTAAAGCAATCATGGAGATTTCTATCGCCGAAAGTGCAACCCAGACGATCATATAAGGTGAGGCAATTTTTTGCTTTCGTTGAGCCTAGCCTTATAGAAACTTCATGTATAAAATATACGTCACAACTATCCTCAGCCGTCTAATTTAAATGGGAAATTTGTTAACTTTCGATCATAATGTCATGCCTAAGAATATTTTGGTTTTTTGTTATTTTTAAAAAAGTATTTTGACATAAATTTTGGGGTATAATAACTTCTTATATGTGTTTAACTAATAATAATAAAAAAATGTTTCTGATGGCGTTGCAAGATATGGATGTATTTTGGTTATTTATTATTATCAGAAATTGTTCTTAATTTATTAGGTGTGCACCTATTAGGGGTGGCAATGGGTTGGGTTTGACTGGACCCGAATCTAGACCTGAAAGTATTCGGGTCCAAAAATTGGACCCATACCCATACCCATACCCATCAGGTCCTGGGTCTATTCCCTCGGTTCTCGGATCCCTTGCCACCCTCACTATGAGCTTTTTTTTGTTTTATTTTGTTCT
Organism: Amborella trichopoda; assembly: GCF_054954075.1. Lineage (NCBI taxonomy): Eukaryota > Viridiplantae > Streptophyta > Magnoliopsida > Amborellales > Amborellaceae > Amborella > Amborella trichopoda. The sequence goes on from NC_142341.1 coordinate 40,583,607, forward strand.
TTATTTACTATCACTTGCCATTAGATTTCAAGCCCTCTAATTTGTCATTTAATAACTAACAAGCTGTCTAATTTGTCATTTAATAGCTAACGATAGCTACGAGTCTTATTGTATACGATCCTTAACACACCCAAACAAATATGGCTTAAAGTATTTTATCTCCAACAATTTACGGGTACGGGTCGGGTGGATCCAAACCCGGACCTTGACCCAAACCCGAATAGTGTTTGGGTCCAGGTTTTGGGCACGGAGCTAACCCCCCGGGTCCAAATGTTAGACCCATACCTAGACCAGTGTCGGGTGTACCCGGCGGGTCTGGGTCGGGTCCTGGTCTAGGTCCGATGCCACCCCTAGTACCTATGGCAAGTAAGGATGCCCAAAATTGTATGTCAAACTGATTATGTTTGTAGGGTAATCGAACCTTCTACAAAATAATTTATAAAATAAAAATTAAAAATTAAAGATTAAATACAATAGGCACTATAAGCCGTCCGTTCAGTGTGACTAAATCTATCCATCTAATTAAAATAAGGAAGACCTTGTGAGACCCTGCCACACTTAGTGGCGTAGGACCTCTAATCTAGGCCGTTAGATCAAATCTGAAGGAGAGATTGAGGGGCTACTGGCTAACCTGTTAAGAAAGTCAAAGGGTTAACGCCTCCCTGTCTCTCTCTTAAAACTCCCACCCTCTTTTTTCTCTCTAAATATACTCTCTCCTCTCTCTCTTTAAAACTAGGTATGTGGAAAACCTTAATGTCTAATGAGGAAAATTAAGACACCATTCCTGACTTGCAAATCCTCGCTTTTATCTGCCATAGAACCTCTCACAAAGCAATCCCACCATTGTTATACGCAAAGGTTCTCTTATGTTGACGTCGAAATAGAAAAAATACTATTATTTAGACTCTCTTTCTCTATTGGATAAAATCTATGACATCGAAGCAATATTCACTATGAAAGACTCTATCATAAAAGAATCAGACTTTTGCATCCCAATCCCTTGAATTTCAAAAAAGATCTATGAATTAGGAATATGCAACAAAACCCAACTTTGAATTAGTTATACCCAAGAAAATGCTTCCTTCACAAATAATCGAAGGTATGATGTGGTATTTGGGTTTACCAAGGATTATTTAAAGGTTTTAGAGATTACTTCTAATAGGGTTTTTTCTCTCTATAATATGGAAGATGGGAAATATGGTCTGAGCTTCAATTGTGAAATACTGGAGGTACCCATATCTTTATTCAACAAAAATCTATGTGAGAAGGGAGTTACAGAGAAGGTAGGCGATTGCTATCTCTCTCTACTCTTTAAAAGGGGTTCGATTAAAGCAAAAAATCAAAGATTGGGTTGAAGAATTGTAGAAGCTTCCCAATATATCCATATGAAGACTCTTGTGATTTGAATCCAAACAGTGATAATTCAGAGAAGAGAGTTGTTGGGATTTTACGTGAATTGTCGTCGAAGTTCGAGCTCTCTCTCTATATTACCATGAAATATGGCCTCTTTCATTTTTCTTATAGTCCAAAGTCTGAGCTGTCTCTTTGCTGCAGTGAAATTTGGAGGTGAGAGGGGGGAGGAGGAAGGGAGAGCGAGAGAGGGGATTTTTTCCATGTCGAAGAGAGAGATTGCGAATGAGAGGGATAAAGGGAAAAAAAGTAAATCCTGCTTAGAGAGCACGAATAAGGGGGAGAATACGAAAAGAGAGAGTACGATTGAAGGGAGAGAGAGCCGGTGACATTTAAAACTTACCTCGATATTTGGATTCGATCCAATGGTGATCTATTAGGGTCCTATATCATTGTGTATAGCAGGGTCCATAGAATCAATACTCTTCAAAATAACCATTTAAATAAGAAGACCAAAAATAGCAATATGTTTTGTACGTAACTGCCTTGGAACCATACGCGCCCCTCAAATGCTTTTTAAAATACTTGCATGAACGGTTTTATTTTTTTGTCTATAACAGAAACGAGGCGTTATTTGTAAAAGGGTGCGGTTTTTGTCAGACTTAGGTCCTAAACAATCAAAATAAGGCTCATCCTCAAATAGTGTCCAAAGATGTTGTTTCATTTATCAAAAATATTTTTGATGGCTTGAAAATTTATTTATAAAGTTTAAAGCTTCAAAAATATTTTTGATGGCCTGAAAATTTATTTTTATCTCTAACTGTAAAGTTTAAAGCTTCAAAAATAGTGTAGATCAAGGACATTTATGAACACTTGAAAATCTTGAAAATTGGCGGTCTAGATAATGTATTACAAGATGCACTATTCTAAGGCTTGAAGTCCATTTTTTTTATGTCTATGTATCTTAAGGTCGAGATGATCAGAATTGAGGGTTTTTCAACATCGAAAAAACTTTTTCTATTGAATTTTTAAGGAGCGCCTTAAGTTTATTGTTTAGGGCCCTAACCTTATATAAACTTTTTCTTTTGTATAATAAAAATTGAAACTGACCTCATAACTTTATAATAATTTTCTAAAGAGGCAGTTTGGAATTTCCAATATAATTGTGCTGGGCTGGGGTCAGGCCTAAGGCGGCTTTGCCACGGACCCACCATGATTGTGTTTGTTTTTGTTTTTTTGAGGAGGGAGTTAAGCAGTAGAAATCAAACTTGAAAAAGCTCTAGGACCGTCCTTGCCTTGTGGGCCTAAACTGGTCCAAACCCCATCAGGCCTGTCAGGCTGGGCCCGACGGAGCCCAATTATACCACATAGGACATATATTGCCCCACTAAATGTGTGGTGTGTATTACTCGGACAATCATGATAAAAGCAGGTGAACAACTCAAATATGTCACCTCTCAAATTCATTAGTTAATAAAGCAATCAACAGATAGGACGCGTACAATAAGCTGAAGTAGTCAAAATCAAATACATTATTCAACGCTATAGATAAGAACAAGATGAACCATTAGCCCTAAGTCCTTGTTTTTTTTGAAAATGTAAAACATTAGCCATTAGTCAAGTAAATAAAATTCAAACTTGAAAGTGAGCTTAAGTCGTCATTGGAATGGAAAAATGTTTGTAAAAATCTATTTTTTTTTCCAAGTTCGGTGAATTTGGTCTACAAAAGGAGCTGACGGCTCTCTCAATGCAAAGCGCATAACAAAAATAGGCTCAAGGCTAGATGGTCAGGATGGTGGATTACCACAACATTAAGCGGTCAGGATGGTAAGGTTACCACGCAACGCTCTATTCCTACTACAAGCAAAAAACCCTACCCCCACTTAACTACCTAAAAAAAAAAAAAATTAAAAAAATAAAAGAAAAATACAGAGCTGTTGATAAATAGTTGGACATGTTAATCCCTTTTGATCATGTTATGTTATTATGTTTGCCTCTATATCCCCATAAATTATAGCATCTATTGATTGATTAATTTATCCACGTCCACATAAAAGCCTTGGAGCTGTACTATTTATTTCCTTTTGTCCACCAATAATACTAAGGGTTACCCTTCCCTTCCATATGTATCATTGATTTAAGAATTGGACGGGTTGGTCCAGTCACCAACTGGTTCAAAGCTTGAGCATAATTGCCCAAGCCGAAATTGATTCTAAGCCGAATGAAGTGATTTTAAAATTTTCTAAATATTATAATAAAATATGGAAAAAAATTCTCTGTACATACAAAATGCGTGAACTCGAAAGAAAACAGACTATTCAAACTCTCCAACTGGAGCACTATAATCCCATAATGTACAAGAACCAAACGTCCAGGTGCTCAAGAACTTAAAACCTTTTTTTTTTTTTTTGGAAAATAGTCATATGATGCACCTAGATGGATCCCAAAATCTATGATAAAAAAAATCCTTCCAAGTTTCTCTTTTGCCGGAGGGAGTTGTTGTACAATATGCTCCTGCAAAGGACATTGCTCTACGTGCTCATAGGAAACCATCTATACTTGTATAAAATTATATATAACAGCCTCTAAACAAAGTTAAAGAAAAAACAGGTTTCAATAACCGAAGAAACTCTCTGTAATATAAGAATTGAATGTTATGCGACCATTTATTTTTGGTACAAGGAGGTCGTACACTTATTTTTAGGTATTGGATATCAAATCCAATAGACAAAAGTTTGGCATACAAGGAGGTCACACACTTATTTTTAGGCAGTGGATATGAAATCCAATACATGAAAGTGTAGCACAATATTCGAAAAATTTTATTTTGAACTTTGTGCCGAGGCAATAATACATCCTCAAAGATGATTGTGAATTCATTGTATCAAAAGTAAATGATTGCATTATCCGAACTATTTTTTGAGTTTCAAAGTTTGTAGTCAATGTTGAAAATTGATTTTAAAATACGATGAAGATTTCCAATGCCCAAAGTGCTTTCGAGGTGAGGAAACAAGGTGGGACTTTTTATTGTTTCGGTAGGCCTAATAGAAATTGTATCCATTTTCTAATGTAGTAAAAATAATGAGAATGTGTGAATCTGACCTGTTTCGAAGACGAGACCACTGAAAGCTGTGCACCCAGGACCACCAGTGAGCCAAAGGAGGAGGGGATCTTTTGTTGGGTTATTCTCAGACTTGATAAAGTAGTAGAACAGTCTATATTCATTCACCTCATCTACACTAATATACCTGCATAAATAACATTTCCAATTATTATATGCACACACTGCGTCTCACTCCAAAAAAACTAGGCAAAAAATAGAGATAAGCACCAACTTGTGGAAAAAGAATCATAAATTAAGTATAGGGTATGATTTGTAGAAGGTTGCAACGTTAGATGGATTTTTGAGGTGCATTTTTAATTCTACATTTTAAGGTTCTAATTTTATATATAAACTTTTTCTTTTTAAGTATAAGATGGTTAGAGAGCGAGAGATGTATTGAAATATGTCCGAAAATCTATAGTTACAGTTTGCAGGTGTATTGAAGATAAAAGAAGGGCAGCTGGAGGGTCAAGTTTGAATCGCTTAACTCCGAGTACTTTGGCCAAATCGATTTTCTATACATGAGATATAAGGATGATTAAATATCTTTCTCTTACCCGGAGAAGAAATCGAGTGGGAGGGGCCCTTCAAAGCCAGGAAGAAACTCCACTCTTGCCGAAAAATCTGCTACGATGCAATCTGAGATAGACAGGGAGCTACCCACCCACACCAAAAGTAGTAAGAGGGCAATGTCATGGTAGAACACAGGCTTTCTCCCTTCCATTGTCCTCTCTCTCGCGCTCTAGCTTGCACGATTTCGACTGTGTGCAATCTCTCTCTGATTTGCAGGTTTGGCTATGAACAATACAAATCTCTCCAAAATGGATTATAAATAATAAAAATTTCCCTCTCCTTTTGGCTCTTGCTGGTTAGTGTCCACATCAATTTCGCTCCAGCTCTGTTTTTTGCGGGTTAGATTACCTATAAAAATGAGGCAAAAGAAATTTTAGTTATGCGGGAGTAGCATGTTTATTTACTCCCTAGTGTAAAAGCCCACCTAGAGTACATTTTAGGACTTCAAATTTTAAGGATCAATTTTAGGACTTCAAAATTTAAGGATCAATTTTAGGACTTCATAGATTACCCTCAATAAAAAGTTATCTTAAGGGTACCATCCATCGCATGAAAAAAAAAATAACGTCTCGAGATTGAATAGAGACTCGTCCAAGTTTGTAGATGGTGAGATCTAAGTGTTAGAAAACTCAAAATTTAAATTTTTTTTTTTTTTTTAAGAAAAATCACCTAATAATTTTAAAAGAAATTTATGTACGGACCAAATTATTGATCCATTATAATGAAATAGCCAAATAAGGAGCCATTATTACCAAAAAGGATGGAATCCTTATTTTCTTTTGACAAGTTTGCCCCTGGTCCGATGTTGTAAACATCGGACCGCCAATCATTCATTTTTTTTTATAAATCAAGCGGTCCGATGTTTCTAGCATTAGACCGCAAATTGTTTAATTTTTTTTTTCAATTTTGTATCTCAGCAACTCTATTTTCAACCAGTGTGTTTAAATACTATGGTCGAGGACATCTGATTTGTTTTGTTGGATTGAATTCGAGTTCCATGGAAACCAAGGAAAGAAGCCAATGGACTTTATCTCATTCATGAAAAATGAAATGCAAGCTTGATGTGAATGCAAACCCAATGACATAGGATAATCTAGGGGCACATATTGGTTTATTTGGGATATGGCATGTTGCTTGATTTGGGAAAAATAAAATCTTAACCAGTTCAATGTTAAAACATCGGACCGTTTGATTTGGTAAAAAAATTGAACCGCTTGATTTGTAAAAAAAAAAAATTAAACAATTGGCGATATAGTAAAATAAAATATAAAATAGATTCCATCCTTTTTGATAATAACGGCCCATTTTTGGGCCATTTCTTTATAACGGATCAATAATCCGGTCCGTCCGTAAATTTCCCTAATTATAATGTGGTTCCCAAAATTTCAGATTGAAAAATCCCCTCATATAAGTCTTCTAACACAAGAAATAAAAGTAGGGAAAGTATAGAATGAGACCATTTATCTTTGATACAAGGTGGTCACATTAATCTTAATCATTAGATGTGAAATTGGGTTACTGCAATTATTCTATTGACCAAGCTCAAACTTCAAAATAACTTTTTTTTAACTTTGTGACCTGTCCAAATTATCAAATTTCACGTCAGAATTGTAACCACCCTGTATCAAAGATAAATGATGTCATTATGTACAATCCCATAAAAGTATTACACACTCAAGAAGCCAAAAGATATTATGATAGTAAATTCTTTGTTCTTTGTATTCATAAGCACGGTTTCCACGTTCGACCATATGTCAGAAAATAAATATACGGAAGTTCAACGATGCAAATTGATGGTGATGCTTGCTATAGGCGGTGGTTTAGAATCCCGATTAAGAGGTTCATTTCGAATCGCTTATCTAGGTTGGATCAGCTTTTGGGTGAGAATTAGTCTAAAAGTTTTTTAAATATTATTTTTTATTTTAAATTTTAAAAATTAAAACTTAAAACATAAATAGATGAAAATCGGGTGATTATGCCAGTCCGAATCGTTCGGTGACCTACCAGGTTCACCTATTTCTTTGATAAAATGAGGTAAGTCTATCAAATCGGACCCAATTCTGGGGCCAGACTAAAACCGGATTGGTCCCCACTCATTCATGTCTTGGGAGTCATCGCAATCAGCTCGGAATTTGGTCCCTGGTAATTTCAGAGGAGGAATTCAAAAATAGGCCAGTCTCCCATGTCCATGTTTGGGTAAACAAGTCCATATTTTGAATTAAGTGGTTTATCGTAAATCAGAAGGGACCAAAGTCATCGCAATCCGCTCGGAGTTGGGGCATGCAAGTCCATGTTTTGAAGTACGTGGTTTTATCAGAGGGGAGCAATTTCATTCTAGGGTTGTATAGTAATAAAATAAAACAATCTTGAAAACCCATGTTAAGGCCATTTGTTTGACCCAAATTTTAAAATATACACTTTTTTCATTCTAATGAACAATTACAAAACACAAAAATTTGAAAACACAACCTAAAAAGTACATTTTTAGCTCGATTAACGTAAGCTGTCTGTTTGGGTGAGATGTGTGGATCTAAACTTCAGAAAGATCTTTTTTCTTCCTAAATTTTTTAGATAACTTTATTATCATTAGCTTAAAGTTAAAAAAAAAAATGTTGATTTTGAATTCATAAAAGCCTAGATCTTGAAATTCACCAAATGGACGGTCTAAATTCATTGTTGGAGGAGGCTCATTTTGAATAGGGTGCAAATTATTATTATTATTATTTTAGATTGATTATTGAAATGGTCTTATTACCTAATGGAATGTTTATTAAGTCAGTTACTGCAGGACCAAAGTTTGTTAGCACCCAATAATAGGTACAACTCAACTCTCCAAAAGTTGGATCGAATGTGTAGTTAACATGAACTGGAAGCCAAAGGATTGTCACTACAGGAAGAGACAATTGAATGCCGAAATATGCCAGCCAACCATGATAAGATCTAAAATGTAAAATGATGAGTTGTTGCTCCAATGTTTTTATATTATTTCAAATTAAATAGAATGGACCATTATTTGAATGAAAATCAATTTGTTTCATGTGGAGTACACAAGATCACTTCATGCATACATATCATACAAGCAATATCATGTTATTTGCCTTTGGAACTATAAGTCAAGTGAAGTGATGAAAATGACACAAGATCACTTCATGCAGGTATACTGATAATTTACAATGGCTCATGTGAGATCCACCTCCGTAACATTGCAAGACATTCTTTGGGCTTATACTCAGGAGCTGTGTGACCGGCTCCCTATAACCATAAAGTTTGGCATTAAAAGAAAAATACAAAAGAATACAAAGGCAAAAAAAATTCTGATCATTATTTCACAATATTAATGAGAAAATGCACTCAGGAAACAGTGAAGAATTACACAAGTTACTCTTTAAAGGCCAGACTACCAAATAGAAATCATCGACATATACAATTTACAATCCATCACAAGTACAAATGGCAGGGATTGCCACTCTTGTAGGAGGTATTGGGTTTATGTGACCATTAAAGGCTTTCTGTGTATTGAAATACTTTGAAACATAAACTCAATGGAAGTGTGCTCCCTTGAAGACCATACTAAGCGAATGATGTTTGCTTATACCGGACTGTGCTTATCAATCTAAGCCAGTCGGCTGGAAAACCCTAAGTACCTGGGCATAAATAATTAACCGAGGATCATTTTGGATTAACCCTTGATGGGATCGGAGCTTATGCCTAGCTGAGAGAGCCGAAGGACTGTGTGACCCTTGTATGTAATGGTAAGCTTATTGAGATGGGGGCCAAAACCTCATCCATATTCCATCACACAGCATTCATATTGATAGATCGTTCGGGAAAACCGGATATCCACCTTTGGGTAAAGCGTATGTATGTGCGAGAGATACCCTTATGCACCATAAAGCTATGGTCGCATCAAGTCGTGGTGACATGAACTCGTCTCTAGGGGAGGACCTGTAATCCATAGACTGGGATTGCGACTCCTTGATTCATCGACCTAACTTTGGTGACCCGCTAATGAGCCTCTGCTTGGATTGTGGGTCATGGGAAACACTGGGTCAGTTCGATAAAACTAGTGTGGTCTGTAGTCCACAGTTGAAGGTAGAGTACCCCATTATTTACAGATTGAATTCCTAAAGCCATATGGATCTTTTTCCCATCATATTAATTTAATTATGTTCATTTTATTATTGAAATTATTTAGTTTTATTATTAGAATTTTTGTGAATCTTTTAATATTTTATTTATATTTTTTTTGGATTTATAAAATACAGTTATTGATTTTACAAAGTTGTAAAAATTCAAATACATCTTAAAATTTTTTTATTAAATTTTAAAATTTTTATAAAAATTCTAATGGGGGCCCAAAGTGTATATGGGCCCACCATGTGACATGTGGGTGGGGCCTACATGTGCCACAAAGGGGTGATACGCCCCATCCTTTGGATTCATCTTGTTTCTTTGTGATCAAGGTCTTTAAGATTATGGTAATTCTGATTTGAGGCATGTGGTCAAATCTTGGAAAGGATATAACAGCCATGGCATATTTTGTAATATGATAAGTATGCTTTAAAAGGGATATGGTCAATTTGAATAGATGATAAATATTGACCTTATCTTGTTTAAAATTTTTTGTAGTATTTATTTACTTGATAATGTTTGACATATCCTTATGGAATATGTGATATGATCATGCTATTTTTATGGAATGCATGATATCTATTTTATCTAAATATATTGATGGGAAAATGATTTAAGGAAAAGCGGATAATGGTTCAAGCACATTTCATAATGTTGATAGCCCATCTATGGAATGGATGGCTCAGATCTCTCACCCCACAAGTCACATTGATCAACGGTATAGATTCAATCTCATGAAAGAGGCAAACTATGGGAAACCCTGAAGAAACCCTAGATCTTATTTTCTCTATAAATATGAGAGTTCTTTCCCATCTCTAAAAAAAAATTAACCTCTCTCTCTCTCTCTCTTCGAGGGACACCCCTCACTCTCTCCTTTGAGTTTCTCTCTCTAAGCCTCTTTGTCCTCAAGTTTCAAAAGAGGGCCACGCCCCAACTCTAGCTACTACTCTTTTTCTCTCTAGATTTAAGAAGAAACTAAGGTTTGTAGAAATTAGAGGGAAGCCTAAGTTATTTTTGGAGGTTAGGATTTTGTGGAGAATTAAGGTGGTGACATAGTTTGGCTAAAATTTGCTTTCTCGATTCGAGATTGAAGCTAGACCGCAGATCCCGCGCCATTGGATATGAGAACTCGGTGTGGGGTGTAAGAAGCCCGGTTGAGGTAATCTCCAGCATCTTTATCTTATACTTACTTGTTCTTTATTTCATATTCTCAAGCATCGTATTAGGTTGTATCAATGACATCAAGTAGTTGAGTTTTATTTTGTTGTTATGGTATTCTATTTTAGAATATCTACTGATTGTAGTAAGACCATCTGTTAATGATCTTGTTGCTAAAAAGATAAGGGGTTATTATTATTATTATTATTATTAAAAAATATATATATTATAATTCCCCGACAAAAGATTACATAGGTCTTTTTTTTCAAGAGGCTCCACTTGAAAAACTATTCATCAAACCCAGATACTGCTAATGTTGACAACACCTTGGAGCAAGACTTCAATGCAATCAAATAAGCATAAATTCTATCTAGATACTTAAAGGCAGACGCTAGTCGGTCTAAAAACATGGACTCAGGGCAGAACTTACCAGCATCTTCATCTGAATGAAGCAACAAGACTCGGGAGAGTCTCAAACAAACACCAAAAATGTAAATAATAGAAATGCCTAAGAGTCTTGAGATTAGGGCTGTCAATGGTCCGGGCCGGGCCTTGGGCTTGGCTGGGCCATTTTCAGGCCTGATCCGGGCCAGTCACAAGCTTTGGCGCAGGCCCGGTTCGGTTCACAAAAATAGCACTCTTTATCGGGCTGGTCCGGCCCGTTGAACCCGAAAAATAATTTGGCCTGACCCGATTTGGCGCGGCCCATTTAGACTTCCACTCTCTCTATAAAACCTTTTTTCTCACCCCACCGCCCCCTCTCTTTCTCTAAAAGGCCATTCTCTCTCTGTGCACCCAATCTCTTTTTTTCTCCCTCTAAAAACCCATTATCCCTAAAACCCAATCTCTCTCATTCTCTCTAGAAACCAATCTCTTTCTCTCTCTAAAAACTATTCTCTCCCTCTCTAAAAACCCAATCTCTCTCTAAAAATCCATTCTCTCTCTAGAAACCAGCCCCAAAACAAAGAGAGATGGCGGATGGAAGAGATTGTGCATTCGAGATGAGGAGAGAGATGGCTGATGGATAAGATTGAGCGTTCAGCTGAGGAGAGAGGGGGCAAGTAGAGCTGCCAATGGTTCAGACCGGGCCGTGAATACCACCTTCTTCTTTTTAAGTTATAGATACCACAAATTACATTGAAATATTAAATTTTCCTAAAAACAATTTTAGCATATGGTTTTTTTTTGGCTTAATAGAAACAAGAAAAGTTTGAAGAGTGAGATAAAATGTAGAAAAAAAAAAAAAAAATCTTAATGGACAGGGCAAGGCCGGGCTTTAATACTGCATATTTGGGCCAGGCCGGGCGTTCCGATCACAATGTCTGGGTCTTGCCGGGACGAAGCATTTGTCAGGCTTTAGCATGGGCCCTGCCTGGTGGTAGCCCTACTTGAGATACACATCCAAGGCAGAGATTCGTTCCTAGGTGGATTTGATTCAGGAGTTTTAATCACTGGATGCTATAACATAGCAATGTTACACCCTACAAGTATCTGTAAGAGAGCCTTCAAAGCTACTGGTGATTTTTTAAGAAATGTTTGTGTTGTTGTCCAATGCCTGTTTCAACTCTATTTAGGAACGCTCACTAATTCCATGACTCGAACATATTATGAGGAGATATAGTGCCCTAAGCATCATACCCATAAAATTGATTGGACTTTTGAAATAGAAGATTTATGATTTTCCTATCTAGAGTTACAATCTTGACTTGACCTTGTCTTTGACATTTTCACGGAAAATAGTGATTTGAAGTAAGAACTCTAGTGCTGCAAAGGCATTCGCTTAACAATCTATTACAGGGATCACAACCTCTAACCCGACTCCAAATGCTGAGATGTGGACATTGTTTACCCAAAGGCCTAAACTACCAAGGAAGCTACTATAAAGCACTTCCTGCTGTCAAATGTTTTTAAGTGGAACACAACACAACTATCAGAATGTGCGGTATGTTTGCACAACACAAATCTCTAGACAAATGATAGAGACATGATAACATGAAACTATAATGACAAGCAAATGAGTAGGAGATAGCTCAGGCCACTAAGATATCAACCTAGGTGAAGTGAACTCGATGAGTTCGATGAGCTAAGCAACTGAAAGTCCCTTTGATAATGCCTTTTCCCTTTCTTCACCTCTTCCTCCCTATAGACAGATGTCAAACTTAAGAACACTTTCTCGTTTTCTGTATTTGTTGAGAGTATTATCGACCTCATGAGCAATAACTATTATGGGCCTCACACCTATTAAGAAAACATGCCACAGTAACTATTGCCCCATGCCCCTTATGGAAAACTCCATGTGGTGATAACCATGCACTTTTAGCAATGCAAATCTATTCCAAATTTGTATAGTATCTTTCTACATCTAGATGATTTTCCTACTGTAATATATATACATGCTAGTTGTAACCTGCATGAATGTTCACTTATATAGTAACTCTCATGAGGATACATGTGAAGATGTAGGGCACATTGCCCCATGATTGAAACAAGGTGAACAGCATCTATATTACCCAGTTGTGGGCTTGGATTTTTTTTTTTTCCCCTCTTATCTCAATCTTAACAGTATTTATTTGTATTGTTTCATGTTTATATTATGTCCAGCAAAATTGACGACATTAATGTTAAATGTCCTAGGGCAGATTTGTACTTTGTACAACATTTGTATCTTGTACAAATCCCCTACGTCCATAAATGTGCTGGGCATAAAACATTACATAAAAGAGTACAAGAGAACAGATATGGAGGACAAATGTGCTCTCATGTGTAACATAGATCTATACTCCCATTTATTGCCCAAAACGTCGCATGGAATCCTAACCATCCGCTAGGTAGGCATTCAACATTGTGACCTATATTGTTAGCTAGTTTAATTGAAGGTTTGGGCATCCCCTTTCACACGGTATTTAACAGATCCTTAGTGGGAATCCCAATCTGCAAGCTTAGGATTGTGGAAATGAAAATTTTACTTAACACCTTTTCCAAAATAAAGGAAAGATTTCTCTCTCATATATAGGCACATGAATGGCCAGCTTGTAAGTAGGGAGTTTCCAAGTTCACTCAGTTTTGAGAGTTTATGTTGTTCACTAACATCTTTGAAGTTTGCATTTGTGCATTGCAATGCAAAGGGAAAGAGGGTGCCCTTAATGGTTGCTCACATCTAGTAGTTTTGTTCATCACAAGTGTACCCCCAATGTATAAGAAAACCAAGAAAATTAATATGTGGAGTGCTCAAATAAAAATTGCACCAATCTTAGGCCGCAACTATCACAATCACAGTTCTTAATGAACACAAAGTGTGAACTACACAGTTGAAATGAAAACATAAAACTAAATCAAGGAATGCTTAGACAAAGATGATCAGTCATGGGCGGCTTTAATATCTTAAACTAACTGTCTGTGAACTAAGATAAATGACTTTATAACTTCTAGGGGATAGGAACTTCAAAAATTTCACCAATGCAAATTATTCACAAATAATTTTTTTTATAACAATAGCGTCATCATGCTATGTTACAACATTCTGATCAAGTAATAGAAACTTGCTCCCAAATTACCCAGGATTTAACAAGAAAATCAACATTGAAAATGTTGTACGTTCTTTCCAAGACTCAATTCCTCTTTTGATAGGACAATGTATATCAGTTGAAGGTGAGGAAACCAATTGCAATATTCAAGGTTTAATTCTACTAAAGCATTTCTAAATCTCCAAGCTCAAATGATTCTAAAACAAGGTTCTAGAGTTCTACAGAGTAGAAGGCACCCATGAAGCAGGGTGGGTGTATCTCTTTTCTCTTTTATCCAAATAGAGAAATTCGCATGGAGCCTAATATAGAAATGAAAACAACCTTACCTTACTATGTACTCCTTAAGGTGACCATATGGTTCGAACGCAAGCTCAAAGTGCCTGAATGTCATTATTATCAGTGATCAGTAACTATGAAATTTTTCTCCTACGGGTGAAGGGCCCTAACACTGCTTCCACACAGTCAAATATTGGGTTATCTAAGCCACCAGATGGCTGAATAGAATCCCCATCCCTCTAGCCAATATCTAAATGGAATACACCTAATTGTCATCTGATCAAGTTTAGAGCATGCATTAACCAATACAACTTTGAGAAGATTTTCTAGCGAAATATCCCTTAACCGCGGCATATAATTGTTTTATAAATTTATATTTTCTAAAAATCAGCTCCATGCAAAATGTTCTATAGCAGGTCATAACCACTTTTTCCCAGGTTGTAAATCCCTCCAAAATGAGGTGTTCAAGAAAATAAAGACTTTCTCATAGGCATGCTTGGTGGTCGCTAAATCAAACTTGCAATAATATACAAAAGACAAGACATTTTAGTCATGGCAAGAACTTTTGGGCGAATATACCAGGTATCTTATATGCATATTGAAATGCGAATTGGTACTTGGCTAGAGTAACAGATTCCATTATCAGTCATTCTTACATATCATCTTTCACAAAGCTTTTTGTGCAGTGTTGATATTATGAAGAGAGAAAAATTAAAAGGGGTGTAACTTTATACATAAATAATAATAACATAAAAAAGAAATGCATTTGCCAAATTTTGATTTGAGAAAAGGAAACGCAGATGAATTTAGGGTAAGTTGTAATCGATCACTGATTGATCTTTGGATCTAAATTCCAAAAGAGAAAACAAATAGGAACCTTCAAATACTTTATTAAGAATACAAATATCTTCTGAATAACAAATTATTCTCCAAAAATAAAAAACCAGAAATTATTGCTGCAAATGGTAGAAGGTATTACCTTGACAGTAGCAAAGGTCAAATTATTGGCGTACCTCCTGGTGTAGCTGCAAAAACATGAGCCGAGAGAGAGAGAGAGAGTCAGATAATAACCTATGTATCTTTAGAATAGATAAAACCCATGCATCAATTGGAATGGAGAAATGGGGAAGAAGCTTACCCTGCAACTTGGCCATCAACCACCCAAGCTCTCCAATCATCAATGATGGGGAACTCAAGAGATCTTATCCAAGCTTGAGTACCAATAAATGGAACTTTAGCATCGTGATCTCCACTGAAACATTACCAACTAAAGAATCAGTTACACTGCTTGGAAGTTTCAATTAAACCTGGATGCCCCTAAAAAACCAATCTTGCAGATGGATTGATTGAGGACCAAAAAATCTGCAGATCCATCCTCACCTCCATCATTATCAGTCTGAAGAACAAAAAAAGGGACAGATTTCGAGCCCCAAAAGTGGACCAACCATCTTGTCCCTCTTCTTACGAAACCATCCATTTTGGAAAACAGTACATACTTCGATTTGGAACATTTTAGGACCTCCAAATTTAAGATTTGGAAGTGATTTCCAAGCATCTAGGAGATTCAAGTTCTCAAGCTCTTCAGATTCCGAATCATTTTCATGATCCGAAACAGCTGGCTAAAAGATTCGTGTTTTTTAGATTGATGTCCGTACGAGGGGACTGCACGAAAAGATATTCCGATTGTATAGGAATCATGATTCTTACCCAAATAGAATAGAGATCCCCTCATACATGGAATCACGATTATGCCGTCTTTTAGAATCGAGTTTGACCCATATGGAATCAAAGATTATTTTTTAAATGGGGTCGAGATTTCGATATCTTTTAAAATTGAGTTTTTTATGTGATTCTTCTCGTATGTTTCGAATTGTTCATTTTCTAGTTCAGGGCTCTATATTTGTGTCTTTAATTTGATAAAGAGAGTATCTTCGTATATGGACTCCAAATTCAAGTAATGTAGATTGCAAAATCGAGATTCAACAAACGTTTGTTGAAGTACTTTCCCAAATGAAATACCCTAAGTTTCTCTTTAAAAGGTAAATATAAAAGGGCAAATTGCAAAAACCGTTTCAAAATGTACTTTTTACGCCCTTTACCCTACTCAAACATACTCAACGTTTCAGGCAACTTCCCACAAAAATCATGTCTTCTAACAAATACCTCCTATACAAGAAGTTAAATTTTTTTTTTTTATAAAAATACCCCTCTCTTTAGTAAGAAATCATTTTTGGATCCCAATAAAAGGAAAATGACGGACCGCACTTGTACAACGCCGGACTGTTCACTTCAAAACCCCAAACCGCTACTTCAAAACGCCAGACCGGCCCTTCAAAATGCCGGACCGCCATATCAAAACGCCTGACTGCCCCTTCAAAAAATGTCGGACCGCCATCATGAAATGCCGGACCAGTCATTCCAGTAAAAATAATCGTCGGACTGCCTGTTGAAAATGCCGGACCGCCCTTTCCAATGAAAATAATTTATGTGAGGGAACCGTATTTTCATCCAAAAAAAAAGAACTTTTGTATGGGGTATTTGCTAGGAAAAGTTGGGTGGGGTGAAGTGAGTAAAAAGTCCATTTTGGGGGATATTTGCAATTTTTCTAATATAAAAAGGAAAAAGTTCACATAACGCATCAACCTTACAGAGTTTACTTCAAAATCCATCTGTAAAGGTTGTTCTGATGTCGAAAATCCTATAATTGATTATCTTGACTTATACATATATAAATATAAAAAAAAGGAGATTTAAAGTCTTAAAAGTAGTACATCTTGGAATATATTATCTAGACCGTCCATTTTCAAAATTTAAAAGTGTTTATAAAACTACTCGATATATACTATTAGGATATGATATTCTATAAGTATTGGAGTTGAGATTCTTAAAATAAGGAATCGAGATTCCTGAATTCACATAAATGGATTCCGTAAAGATTCCTTTTCAATAATTGAAGAATTGGGATTCTATTGGAATCACGACCTTGGGAGCAAGATTCTGGTAACTATGCTCAAAAGTTGAACCATATAATGCTCTATGACAAAAAAAGAAAAAAAGTCATTTTGGGATTCAAAAAAGTATAGCACCATTTTTGGGGCTTAAGAAACAAATTTTACATAAAAAATTAAAAAACATCATAGTTTTTTCTTATTTCTCAAGATCAGCCTCTTTACTTATATTCATCCCTTGTTTCAAAATTTCAAGATTCTCGTCACAAGTATCGTTAAAACACTATTTCAGCCAACATCCAAATTCTAGTGAAATTCGTAACGACAGTGGCCACCAAGGTGGAAACTATTTTTGATTTCCAATTTTTATATAACCTATGTTTTTGTGCTTTTGTTCCCAAATAATTACTCAAACAGGAAAAGGCAACGTGTGGGTACCTATAAATGAGAGCTGAGTAGCTTCTCATGGTCAAATTATGGTGATAAAGAACAGAGCTTTTAACATCTGCTTTAAAAGTGATACCAAAGTTGCATCTTTTCCAATCTTCTACAGTTCCCTGAACACCAGAACAAAATAACCATTTGGTTACCAAGAAGCATGCTATAGGATTTTCTAATGCTGCACGAACATTGGCTCATACTTTTGTTCATCTGAAATGAGAGTACAAAAATGAAAGACAAGGTCATAGAATCAGTAAATTATTATTTGATATAAAATTTACTTCTTGACTTTGTACTGAGAGTCTAATACAAAAGCAGAAACTAAACTCAAAGGTTCAAAAATGGGGGCAGGAGAGAGAAACAGTTTTTCTCACAACAGATCCACAAAAGTAATATATTCTGGAATTTTGGACCATGTGGCGGTAGGCAAGGTCCAATTACTTTGGCTGAGTCGATTTTCTGCTCTAATTGCACTTTTATTACATGTGCCTAGATTCCCTTATTACTTGTGCTACTCTATGTACATTCAACCATATTGAAATGAAAAAAATACATCACAATAGATAACAAAAACAATGACGAGGAATGGGTTGCTGCCCCATTCTCACAAAAACAAACTCAAAATGAACTGTGAGAATGGTCTAGGATTACCTCCAAGGACTTTATGTACCCATCGATCTTCCTTGATCGGTGGCATATCATAACTAGGGCAAAGTTCTTTTCAATTCTTACAGCCCTCATTACTTCTTTATTATCATCAAGTGGAAGAGTAGTGGAGACGACTTTGCCTTCTACTAAGAGATTTTTAAGGTGAGAAAGGCTTTTTAATTTGAACCCTTCAATCTTCGATCAGCCATCATGAATTAAGAATGAGACTTTGACCGTTACCTCTAGTTGCCCTTTTACCAAACTCTTTAAAAAAGAAAAAATGTTATTTTTTCTACTTCAAAAAGAATTCATACCATTTTTCCCATTCTCTCTGAATTCATATCTTTCTAAAAGTCATTCCTTCTCAAAGAGACCAATCCTTCTTCTAAAATAATTCTTATTAACTGTTTTATTTCAAATGGAGATTTGAAAAGAGAAAAGATAAAAAAATATAGGGAATATCCAAACCCTTTTATGTATTAGTTTCATAAAAATAATGAAATCTCTCAAACAAATTAAATAACTAAAAGAAAACAATTTCATGTGGGCTGGACTGCATTTCTACATATGCGGTCCAAAAAGTGTAAAGCATCCATCTTAAAGATAGATGCAAGTCGGTGTTCCATCTAAAAATAATGGAAACTAACGGTCCAAATGTTTTTTCACTAGAATTATTTTTTTTATTTTTTAAAATTTATTTATTTTTTTCACATTCATGATCTCCATGTTAGAGATTCCATATTCTCAAAAATTAAGTCTTAAAATCTATCTAAAAAATAGTTTTATTAAGGAGCCCGGATTTCTACATATATGGGCTTGGCTCCATAGAAAGCCGGTCCATAACTAAAAGAGGGCTTAGTGTTAAGTGGGACCCATCGCCTATAGGGCCCATGTGTTGCACATGAATCGCGAACACATGTATGCCCAATGTGGTCCACATGTTGCTGAAGTGAGAGGAGAAAAATATAATAAAAATTTAACTCTACATTGATTCACCTCTTCTTGAGAGCACAAAAACTATAATTTTGTGGCTCTAGAGAAAAGTAAAACATAATTAATCTCTGGGTAAAAGTGTAAATATGAAGCACTTAAAAATATAAGGACAACATGAAAGAGTGAGTGTGCCATGGGATGACACAGCACTTATTACAAGGCATCTCATATATGGTAACCATGAATTCACGTTCTACCTCCCAAACTTTCTTTTTGGGTAAAAAAAATTGATTGGGCTGAGAAAATCTACCTCTTAAACCAAGAGAGCCCATGACCTATGTATCTCTTCTATAAGGGCTTGTTATAGGCCCATCAAAGTTAGCCGACATGAAAATAGAGTATAAGGTTATTATGGATATCAGCCCCCTCCCCCAAAGGACAAGACATCTCACCTAGACATATACACAACTTAATGGTGTGGGGGTCCTCTCTCAGCACAAGCATACATAAACAGCCTAAATTCCCGAAGTCGTATAGGTGGTGCATTAAGGTTTTGGTCCTTGCTCTCACAACTGTTAGCATCCTTATACAAGAGTACTCACTCCTCTTGACTCATTGGGCATTCATATCTTTGTCAATTGAAGGGGTGGCTTAAATTTCTACCACCTTGGCCCCATGAAGGTCACCTCTGTAGGGATCTCGAGAACCCCTTAGCTTGCAGAACCGTGAATCCTAAATATCGAGAACCCACCCAAGATCGTGTACTCAATTGGCTAAATGCGAAGTAGATGAATACAACAATAAATCGAGTGCGAAAAATAAAACAAACATAAAAAGCACACCACGGCATCGACAACTAGAAATCCATTATCACAATGAATATTACAGTTTTGAATTACAAAAGATAATATTTATCTCTAAACATTAGGTAAAAGACCATCACCGATTTTTCTTTCTAAACCCGCTCGAGCGATACTGTCGATCAACATCCTCTTTCCCACCGCAATACCGTTATTGGAAAGATAACCTTGAGAGCAACCGAGAGACTTTTTCTCTTTAAAACTAAAAATTAACCAACTCAAAACTCATGAGAATACCGCCTCTCTCTCAAAGGCCATGTCTCTCTCTCTTTGAGACACACCTCCATATTGGAGATCTAATCTCTCAACCCCCAAGGGGGTGACCTTCAAAAGGATATGGATATTATGTTTTCCTTGATTCCTTTTATAGAGATTACCTTGAGTTTATTTTTTGCTCCCCAAGAAACCCCTTCATTTTTTTTCATATAACCCTTAATCTTTTAATAAAAGATAGGTATGGTGATTTTGACAGCCTCACTTCCCCTTTACTACTTTCGATATTAATGTTGTCGGGACCTTGTGAGTTATCATTCTATGAAGCTTAAGGTTGATGGAAATGCCATGTGAATTATGATGATTTGATATCCAAATGAGATCTAATTTTGCTGTCTAATTTTTTTTTTCAATTAGAAAAAAAACTTAAACATCCATGTTGGGTTTGGTAATAGCTAAATCACCATACCTATATTTTCTTCAAAAGATTGGGGTATTATGAGAAACATAAAATTAACTTTCTTGGGAAGTATCTTTATAAGAGAGTAAAGGAGGACATAATACCATCATTTGAGGGTCATCCCTTTGGGGGTTATGAGCATGGATCTCCAATATGGAGATGAGTCTCCAGGAGAGAGATATAGCCTTTGAGAAATGGGCAGTATTCCCATGAGTTTTGGATTGGTTAACTTCCACTTCTAGAGAGAGAAAATCTCTATATTATTCTCGAGGTTATCTTTTCAGTAGTGATAATGCGGTGGGAAAGATGATGTTCATCGACGGTGTTACTCGGTCAGGAGAGCGGGTTTAGAAGAGAAGATCTGTGATGGTCTTTTACTAATGTTTAGAGATAGATATTATATCTTGTAACCCAAAACTGTAATAGTGGATTTTTAGTTGTCGAAGCCGTGGATGTAGTCCCACAGAGTGAACCACGTAAATCGTGTGCTGTGTGTTGTTGTGATGTGCTTTTTATGTTTGTTTTATTTCTCGCACTCGATTTATAACTGTATTAATCTACTTCACAATTAGTCAATCATGTACACGATCTTGGATGGGATCGCGGTGTTTGGGATTCCCGATTTCGCAAGCTAGGGGTTCATGAGAACCCTACAATTAGTATCAGAGCATAAGGTATGTACGGGGCTAAGGCTTGCATTAAGAAAATGATGAATAGTGGAGTTTGATGGTTACTTGGTTTGGGGTAGAGAAGTATGAAGGTAAAGTGTTTGTGAAAATTTCATAATGGAGGCAAATGAGAAGAAATCAAGAAATATTCATGGTTTGAGGTGGAGAATATGAAAGCAAAGTGTTTGTGAAAATTCTACAATGGAGGCACGTATGAAGAAATCAAGAAATCTATTCAATGAAGATGTCAAGGCAATTATAGTGATTTTGCGATCAAGGTGGAGATTGTTGGGTTTGGTGATAGCTAAATTACCATATCCATATTTTTTTCTAAAGATTAGGGTATTATGGGAAATAGAAAATTAACTTTTTTGGGAAGTATCTTTATAAGAGAGTAAAGACGGACATAATACCCATCCTTTGAGGGTCACCCCTTTGGGGGTTATGGGAATGGATCTTCAATATAGAAATAGGTCTCGAAGAGATAGAGATATGGCCTCTGAGAGAGGGACGGTATTTCCCATGAGGCAAGTGAGAAGAAATCAATAAATCCATGGCTTGAGGTGGAGAAATATGATGGCAAACTGTTTGTGAACATTCCACAATGGAGACAAGTATGAAGAAATCAAGAAATCTATTCAATGAAGATTGTCAAGGCAAGTATGGTGATTTTGCTATCAATGTGGAGATTGTTGGGTTTGGTGATAGCTAAATCACCATACCCATATTTTCTTCTAAAGATTAGGATATTATGGGAAATAAAAAATTAACTTTCTTGGGATGTATCTTTATAAGAGAGTAAAAGATGACATAATACTCATCATTTGAGGGTCACCCCTTTGGTGGTTATGGGAATGGATCTCCAATATGGAGATGGGCCTCCAAGAGAGAGAGATATAGCCTTTGAGAAGAGGCGGTATTCCCATGAGTTTTGGGTTGGTTAACTTTCACTTCTAGAGAGATAAAATCTCTATATTGCTCTCGATGTTATCTTTTTAATAGCGGTATAGTGGTGGGAAAGAGGATGCGGATCGACGGTGTTGTTCGATCGGGAGAGTGCGTTCAGAAGAAAAGATCGGTGATAATCTTTTATTGATGTTTAGAGATAGGTATTATCTCTTATAACTCAAAACTGTAATCTTCATTGTAATAGTAGATTTCTAGTTGCCTAGGTCGTGGATGTAGTCCTACGGGGTGAACCACGTAAATCGTGTGTTGTTGTGATGTGCTTTTTATATTTGCTTTATTTCTCGCACTCGATTTATAGTTTTATTCATCTACTTTACATTTAGTCAATCATGTATACGATCTTGGGTGAGATCCCGGTGTTTGGGATTCCTAGATCCGTAAGCTAAGAGTTCATGAGAACCCTACAGTCCAAACAAAAAAAAGTATGTTTTGATGCATGCTAGGAAACAGTCAAATCAAACTCACCTTCTTCACGTGGAGCGCCTCTCCAACCCTCTCATCATTTGCCCAATAATGGGAAAGTATATAGCCATATTCCTGCATAGCATTTTGAGAATGTAAAATAACAACATAGAAGTAAAAGAACCTGATAGAAAATCCGTAGTTATGTTGTGTGCATTAGATAAAGAGAGATAAACTCAATTTGTGGATGTAAGAATCTGATAGAAAATCAGTAATTATGGTGTGTACATTAGATAAAGAGAGAGAAACTCAATTTTTAGGTGTATAGCAAAGAGAGAGGTAGAGGGTACCCTGTGTAAAGTATAAGAGAGCAAGAGAGAAGGGTCATCATCATTTTAGCTTTTTTTAATTAATTGGGTCTCTTTCTCTATTCTTCTCTTAAATGTCATATCCTAAGTGAGGCTATAAGTCTCCATATAAGATTCATGATGTGTTTTGACAAAATTTTATACTCACTACCTACCTAACACAACAATGCCCGTTTACTTGAACATGGATAGGTTAATAAAAAGTTCAAGATCACTGCTCTTCTTAAACCAAGAGTACCCTACAAAATATAAGAGAGAGAGGGGGTACCCTGCAAACTATAGGAGTTGATTGGAGATGTATGTCAGAGGATTTATCATCGAGCCATCTCCTCAGTCCTGTTCCTATTTCTAGTCTTGGTCTTGGAGAAGCAAAAGGGCATGATGGCTCCAAAATGTGGACTTCATTAATTCTTGAAAGGCACTGCAAATACACAATCATTGCCCTTCTTAGCTACCATTATTGCTTTCTATAATAATATGATCCAAGAAAAAAGGGATGCAAATAAATAGACTTACTTCTTGCACAGCTTGCATGTTTAAATTACACTGCGAACCTTTTGGGTGAGCATAATTGCCATTGCAACTTATCTTGGTGGCCTGCAAGTCACTCGACAGGCTCTTAAAATTTACTCCATATATATCTTCAATCATATCAACACAATACTTTAGGCGCCGTTTGGATACTTAAAATATGGAGACACCCACTTTATAAGAAACAATTAATTCCACCAAAATACCCTTAAGAATTAGAGAGAAACTATATCTAATTTTAGAAAGAGAAACTACTTAAAAAATTTTAGAGAGAAAAACTATTTTAATTTTAAGCTTGAGAGAGAAAATATCTTGAAATTTTAGAGAGAGCAATTATATCAAAATTTAAAGAGAGAAGTACTTAAAAAGGTTTTAGAGAGAAACTATATCAAACTTTTTACCAGAGAAACTATTTCCAATTTTAAGTTCTAGAGAGACACAATATCTTTAAATTTTGGAGAAATGAACTATATCAAATTTAAGAAAGCAAAGTACCTAAAAAGCATTTAGAGAGAAACTATCTCAACATTTTTAGAGAGAGAGACTATCTCAAATTTTAAGTTTTAGTAAGAAAAATTATCTCAAAATTTTTAGAGAGAAAAACTATCTCAAATTTAAATTTTTATAAAGAGAAAATACTAGAAAATTCTTATAGAGAGAGAAACTATCTCAAATTTTCAGGTTTATAGAGAGAGTGCTTGAAAATTTTTAGAGAGAGAAACTATTTTAAATTTTAAATCTTACATAGAGAAACTATATGAAATTTGAAGATTTAAAAAGAGAAAGTACCTGAAATTGTTTGGAGAGAGAAACTATTTCAAGCTTTTTAGAGAGAGAAAGTTTCTCAAATTTTCGTTTTAGAAAGACAATGTACCTGGAAATTTTTTGAGAGAAACTATCTCAAAACTTTTAGAGAGAGAAACTATCGTAAATTTTGACAGTTCGAAAATGCATTACAAGATACACTATTTCCAAGACTTGAAATTCATTTTTTCTCGTATACATACATCTTGAGAACAAGAATATTCATTTGAGGATTTTTGGATATCGAAACATCTAGTGAATATTTGAGATAAGTCTTAATTTTGTCACAGATATCTAAAAAAATTATCATATGGATATAGAACTTGACCTTTCTAAAGATCTGTACCAAATTTAATGGTGTTCCTTTGGGGTCCTACACACATGGGTGTGGGAGAGTCTCACAAGGTCATTTCCCTATATATATATATATATATATATATATATATATATATATATATATATATATATATATATATATATATATATATATTCTAATAAAAATAAATAACAAAAAAAAGCCATACACATTTTAGGGATATTTTGGTCATTTTTCGTACTAAAAAAATATGCTTTATTATTAATATCATTTGCACGCCCCCCCCCCCCCCCCCCTATTAGATGTGTTCACACCCTAAATATTGTGCAAAATGATTTATAAAATAAAAAATAAAATACTTTGAGCCATTAAATCAAGATCTAACTTATGACATTGTGATTGAAGTCATCCTAGATGTCCATTCTGATTTGAAAGCATAAGAACATGTATCATACATATTTTATATATAGGTGGCCCCACATGTAAAACTTCTTCTTTAAAGATATGGTAAACCAGATCAAAATTACCAGCCAGGGACACCAACTTAACTTGAAACAAGAATAAGCAATGAAAAAATCCCCAATACCTCAAACAATTCATCTGATATGAGCCCCATCCCATGAGCAAATGGAACTAACTGGGAATCAAACTCAACATCTGTGCCTGGATTGCCCACCAAGTAACCCTGAAAGCCATAACTGACAAATTAAAAACCCTCTGATATCATAAGAATACAACATTTTCATTGCAAATCATTTCCTCATTTGAGATTGCAAACCTTGAGATTAAAAACAGGTCGATAACCGGAATCAATGCCTGCAACAACACCTCAATCAAAGAAATCAAGCATGACACATCATTTCTGCTTAAAACAACTTTAGGAGAGAGAGAAAGAGAGAGAGTAATGTGGGGGTACCATTGGCTATTTCATAAGTTAAGACTGGGACAGTTATTCCTGAGTAGGAATCCCCTGCAATGTAAAGTGGGTTTGACAAGAATTCTGGGTATTCAATGAACCACTGTTGTACACATGACAAAACTGTATATTACCAGTCATCATAATGTAATGACGAAAGGTCGTTATAAATGTTGACTGTAGAGTTTACTTACATTGGTCAAAAATTTAAGGAGATCTTTCACAGTCTTGGAATCGCTGGTGGCATAGTCTCCAGGCGTCTTGGAATATGAAAACCCAGTTCCAACTGGTGAATCCACGTATAATATGTTGGCAACCTGAAGATGAATATAGTTTGAGACAATGTTTAAACAATCGACTCGACCGAGGTATCGGACCTTGGCCGAGGCTAGATACCCGTCGAATCCAAAAACGCCGGTCTTAGAGGTGAGCAGTGAGATACCTAGGTATAGTACTTTTATATCAGTACATAAACCATTTTGTATTGAATAATAATATAGTTATCTAATAAAATGTGCGAAATTAAACTTCCCACTGACCTTAGTAGTGGTAGCTCTTACTGTAATTTGAATGTTTGGATCCCGATGTGGAACCTCATGTGCTAAGGTTTTGCATCATTTTCTATATTAATTTCTCTTTTTTTTACATCATCATAATTTTTTTCTAATTAATTGGGGTCGTATTCATAAATCTTGATCCGTCATTCTGCTCTACTGTAGGATAGAATTTATGATAAATTTTGATAAAATTTTGCGTAGGCTGCTTAACTAACACAATCTCGGTTCAAATTGGATCTTGGAAATTCAGATCCAGATCTGGATCTGAATAGTATTCATTGGATTTGGATCCAAACCCGAATCTGAATAGTATGTATCGGATTCAGAACAGAATTGAATTATGTATATACTATTTTAAAAAAAAATTATATATATAAAATAAAAAAATTACTATTTAAAAAACTGGGTTGGATCCGAATTTGGATCTAAATTGGATCTACCTACACTTGTGTCCGATCTGAATTTCAATTCGGATCTGACTTTTGGATCCGAATCAGGATTTCAGATCTTACCGAAAACCGATTAAAGTCCAACATCCCGGTTTCAAATCTAGATCGGGTCAACTCTCAC
Organism: Amborella trichopoda; assembly: GCF_054954075.1. NCBI lineage: Eukaryota > Viridiplantae > Streptophyta > Magnoliopsida > Amborellales > Amborellaceae > Amborella > Amborella trichopoda. The sequence goes on from NC_142341.1 coordinate 40,610,326, forward strand.
CCCTGTACTAGGTGGTCAATACATATCGAAGCTGGATTGGTGTTGACATGCGAGACATGGGAATAGCCCATATGTCAAAGTAGCACGGGATGTGAGACAAAAAAAGAAATTATCAGAAACGATGAAAAATGAAATTATCAAAACCAAAAAAAATAACATACCTTGGTCCAAGAATGAGGGTTGAGTTGAAGAGCAGGTACAGTTCCATCATATTCCACCACCTTAAAGCGTAGAGGGCCTGCAACTAGAAAGGTTGGGAATCAGTGGAGAGATGGTAAAGGTGCATTAAGAAGAGAGGCCATGCAACACGTCCATCGAGCAGAGCACACCCCGGCCCGACCTTTTATTTTAAAATAAAATAAGCTCAGTTTTTCTTAAAAATAACATTTGCAGTCCCAAGTCGGCTCAAGATCAGGACCCAAGTTATTCCAGTTTTGAGGAAACGTGGAGTCACCCTAATCCTCTAGGTTTTTTACTTTTTTAATTGTTTTATTTTAAGTAGTGTCAAAAATAACATGTCGATACAGATCAAAATTGAGCAATCTGGATTGAAAATCGGTGGAACTGGTATGGTTTTCAGTCAGTACCAAGAACGCCAATTCCATACAGAACTGGCCGGCTCTTTGATCCGACTATGGAAACGCCCAAGTCGGACAACATGAATCAGAATGAAACCATGGCTACTTAGATGAATTCTAATTTTTGAGACATTGTCTTAAAATACATTCAAAGTTTTAAATGGGTGAGTAAGATGGCATTAAATTTGAGTAATAGCTACTGGGATTCACATACACTAACCATTAAAAACATATTTTATTAGTTAAATATTGTTTGTACTTATATATAGATTATGGTTTGTATAAAGTTGCAAGTAGAAATAGAGATGCATTGTTCTACCCGTCTATTTTAAATCAAGCGGTATATATTTGATGTCTTTTAAAACAATATTCAAAAGTAGCATATGCAATATCAAACCTACACTATCCAAATAATATGGACGGTTTGGATTACTTAAACCATAGTTCTATAAGTAAGGTTGCACAATTATATCGACTTTTACCTTAAATATATGCTCCAAATATGTCTTAAAAACTATTAAAAAATAATAAATATAAAATTCAATATCCATTACCTCTAACATATAAAACCAGTGACAAGACATCCGGCATTTCGGATTAGGAAGGGCGATCTAGACTGGGAATCGATCAAGATTAACATGGTTCCTTGTTGGAACAGGGAATCGGTCAGGTTCTTTTGGAATTGCTCGTTTACCTTAGGGAACTGGGTAGTTCATACAAACCAGATTGCCACACAATATATTATCTTATGCCTTTTTCTTTTTTTCTTTTATAGCTTTATGTTGTAAAATTTTGTTTATTATGATTATTTGAGCTTTGGGGTATGTTAAGCCCCAACATTTGTTATATAATTTTAATATTTTTTGTTATTATAACAATAATATAATTTTAATATTTTTTATATAAATTCAAATAGCATGAAATTTAGAACATAAACTATTCCCATCAAGGCGCACATAATAAAAATATTAAAAAAAATAATTTACATAAATAAATTAACCCAAAATACCCTTTGAAACTTTTAAGGGGTATTTTGGCTAATTTAATTTATACGAATTATTTTTTTCATATTTTTATTAGGTTCGACTAATCTTGAAGAATCGGCTATCCAAATTTCAAGTAATATGGATTTTTAGAAAAAAAAACTAAAATTCAATTAACGAAATACAATTGTGACCATTGGATTGGTCCAGATTCAATCTAGGCCGTTGGGCTTACACTGTTCCATGAGCCCATGGGCTCATATGAGCTTCTATGGGCTCATATGAGGTTCCATGGGCTCACATTCCATATATATATATACTACACAACACCTATAGGAAAAAATGAACAGTGTTTTAGCCCATATGCTCGGCGCCGTTTGATTTTTTTGAACGACATGGAATAAAATACTGCAACCAACATAGTAGGTCCGTTGCGGTAAAAAGACCACACGAAAACTGCCACAGACCACAAGTTGTCCGTTGCAGAGCAAAACATGTTCAAAATTGCCTATAGGTATTTTTAAGAGTTATATATATATATATATATATATATATTTGTGAAAATTTCAAATTTGCTTTTGTTTAATGATAAAATTACCTATTTGAATAATATTTTAATAAAAAGTAATGATTGTTTTGATAAATACACCCATCACAGCTCCTTCTAACTTGAACCTTTGTATTTTGAAGGGTTGTTAACTCTAGACAAACCCTATATATATATATATATATATATATATATATATATATATATATATATAGGAAAAAACTAAAGTGTGCAGCCTAGCTTAAATAAGCTCAATGTGCCAACGACCCAGATTGAATATGGGCCAATCTAATGATCACGGATGTCTGATAGTGTTTGAATTTTTCATTTTTTTTTACAAATCCAAATTACTTTAAATTTTAGTAGTATGTTCTTCTCATCAAGGCGTACCTAATAAAAATATAAAAAAAATTATCAGTAAAAAAATAATTGACCAAAATAACCATCAAAAATTTATAGGGGTATTTTTTGTCAATTGTTTCTTGTAAAATAGTTTTTTTATTTATCAAAAATAGGGGAATCTTCAAAAATTATAAAAAAAATATTTTGCATGAAAACAATTCACCAAAATACCCCCGAAATGCTTTGGGGGTATTTGGGTCAATTTATTTTTATGTATAAGTTTTTTTAAAATTTTTATTAGATGCGTCTCAGTAAGATATACGTATCCTCCAAATTTTAGGTCATTTCAATTTGTAAAAAAAAATGAAAAATAAAATACTACTAGGGACAATGACTTTAGGCTGTGCTTAGAAAGCCTGGACCGGATGGCCCAATAAAATAATCAGGCGAGGCCATGAAGCCCGAACCAATTGACCTTACCCAAACCCGATTGATTAACCAAATCTCCCTTGTAATAGGAATGATCTAGAAAGATGCAATCTTGGAAAGGATTCTCTTGATAGATTGTAATTGTAACCTCTTTCCAAATGTGTACAATTAATGTAATCAAATCCTTGATTGATTCAATCAAGGATTCTTACTAAATATGTTACCAAAAATGTTGATTACAAAACTATTACAAATAGAACCAACATCTCTCTATAGGTGTAGGGAATTTTACACATATATTATTTCTTTAAATTTCTTTATGGTATCAAAACATACCTAAATCATCAACTACGTGATTTGTAGCTCCAGTGTCAACAATCCGACTTGACTCAAGGGGTGAGGTGAGATATATAGACCCGAGAGAGTGAGTCAAAGTATTGTCTTGAGAGTTATGTTGAGTGCAGTGATAATAGCACCGGAGCGAGATGGTTTATGCGACCACAGATTTGACAAGATTCAAAATCAATCTTATTTATAGGATATATTGGGGGTTTTGGTAAAAGTCATATTGCTCGACCTGCATAGTGCGGTGGACCACCTTGAGCACCACTTAGATTCCCATGACCGAGTCCTCTTCCTCTTTCATGACCTCGTCCTTTTCATCTTCCTTTGGGCATTTGAGAGGATGCATAGAGAACCTCATGTGTGGTCCAGATCCAGTGGTTGAGTCACTATTTCCTATAGGTGAAAGATTGAACAATAACTCATGTTCAAGTAGGAGAAGACGGAGACATGTACATGATGGTAGAGGTGGTCGAGCTATAACTAAAGCAACAAACATTTTGTATTCATCACCAAGCCTCCACAAAATTTAACGAACTTTTTCTAGACAGAGACATGTGTATGAGGGTAGAGGTGGTCGGGCTATAACTAAAGCAACAAAAATTTTGTATTCCTCACCAAGCCTCCGTAAAACTTAACGAACTTTTTCCTTTTCATCAACTGGATATTGTATAATTGCCAACTGATCAAAGAGAGATTTTAACTTGTTTAAATTCTATTGAATAGATTGTGTCTCACGTGTGTAATTTTGAAGCTCGATGCGAAGATGCATCAATCACATCTTAGATTGTTGCACATAGGAGTTGTGAAGGGTAAACCAAAGATCTTTTGCACCGGCAATGTCAAGAACTTGTGCCGAAATATCAGGGGATAACATAGAGTTGATTCATGCCATGATGAGTTGATCACGAGCGTATCACTGTTCATATTCTGGATTACAAGCATCTTTATCATAGAGAAGAAACGTAGGGGATTTAGTTTCTTGGAGTAATAAAAAGCAAAAGATTGTTTCACGCTCAAGTTCAGAAGCAGAATATCGAGTAATGTCTTCTGCGGCTGCTGAAATCACTTGGTACCACCACATTCTATTATAATTGGATATTAGAATTCAACATGTAATTCTTCATTATAATAATCAGAGTGCAATAAAGCTTTCCTTTAATCCAGTTCTTCATGCACGGTCCAAGCATTGTGAATTGGATTATAATTTTATTCAAGAAAAAATTGAAAGTGAAAAGATTACTTTTGATTATATTTCAATTACAAAACAACTTGCTGATATTTTTACAAAAGGTCGTCCTACATCACAACATCGTTCGATCGCAAACAAGTTATCCATGTTTCACATTGACAATAGTTTGAGGGGGAGTAATAGGAATGATCTAGAAATATACGATCTTGGAAATGATTCTCTTGATATATTATAATTGTAACCTCTTTTAATATGTGTACATATTACTGTAACCAAATCCTTGATTGAGTCAATCAAAGATTCTTAACAAATATGCTGATTGCAAAATATTATAAATAGAACACACATCTCTCTCTATGAGTGTGGAGAATTTTACAGAAATGTTCTTTTTCTAAATTTCTTCACCCTGGTTTATGCGCTGACACGATAGAAGGAACCTTTTCAATGGTTGAGATTCATAAGGTCATATCTAATGGTCTTAAACTAATTTTATATTTTATTTAAATAAAATATTTATTTGAATTTTCGGGTTATAAGTTTGTTTTTATTAAGAGAAATAAATAAAAATAATTAAAAACTATTTTAAAATAAAAAATCGCAATATCCCTAAATTTATTTTGATTAATATGTTTTACTCAAAATAATTTTTACTTATGTTTATTTAATTCTATTTAAAAAAATAAAGCAAAAAATCAAATTTTATATTAAAATTATTTTTAAATAAAAGTTAATAATAAAAAATGAGATTCATTTTTTGCCATTGGATGAGACTGGTTCAATGTAAACCATTAAAAAGTGCTTGTGCACCTTTTAAGCATCACAACCTGTGGACATAATACCAACCCTAAAAATAATTCTTTTACTTCAAATGTAAAGCATACTTGGGACTATTTTTGCTGATTTGAAATTTTTGGGATTTTAATTTTACAAGATGAGTATCTCCGGTAAAGAAAAATTAGATTTTGTGTTTATGAACACTTAGATCTAACCATCTTGAAATTAGACAAACTCTATAATGTTGGAAGAGTTTTGATTGAGACATATATAGAGCATATATGAATTTAGTATCTTGAGGGATATTGCCAGGTTGAGGCGGTTAAACCCTAAATTTTGAGGTCCAAAAAATATGCATAAATGGGATCATAACTAAAGGAGTGATCGGATGATGTACCTGTAGAGGAGTATATAATCTTTTTGGCTTATATAATGGATAATAGTCGTAATAAATAAAATAATAAAGAAACTCCTAACCAAGACGTGTGTAGCAATTGGGATAATTTCAGTCACAATGCCTGACATTATTTTATTTTTATTATTTTTCTATATAGTATTTTGATATGAAATTGGGGTGTACTCACTTCTTATATGTACGTATCAAATGAAAATAAAAATATGTTGTTAAAAGTATGTTCATGGTAACCTTGCAAGTTACATATGTATTTTGGTCATTTATTTTTATTAGAAAATTTTCTTAATTAATTAGGTGTTGGTGGTGTGTTGGGATGCCCAACGCGTCATGGAAAATAAATTTTAAAATAAAAATATAGCATGCATTATAAGCCATCCGATCAAGATCAAATACTATAAACTAACGTATGTTATTGTGATTGAATCTGACACAGCCATCTATTTATATAACGATTTAAATAAGAGAACTAAAAATAGCACACGTCTTATACATGGGTGTGGTTTCTATGAGGTTGCAACCATAAACATTCCAATTAAGGTGCACCTCCAAATTTTATTATGACATGTAATTTTGGTGTAGAAAATTATTAGAGTTATCTAAAAATCTACTTTCATATCTAATTATAAAATTTTAAACTCCAAAAATGGTATAAACATATGAAAATCATGAAAATAGACGGTCTAGATAATGTGTTTGTTGATGAACTATTTTTGGGACTCAAAATCCTATTTTGTTTCTTCATATTTATACATCTCAATGTCGAGATGATTAATTAACGAGTTTTTCAACAGTAAAACAACCTTTTCTGATACGTTTTGTAAATGCATATTTAATTCTACATTTTAAAGTTGCAACCTTATACAATTGTTTTTCTCTATATATAGGTGCACCTTAAACAATCATAGTAAGGTGCACCTTTAGTCATAAGATACAAATTTAGTGTTAAAAATTCTTACGATGCTCTCAAAATTTATTTTCATCACTACTTATATAAACTTTCGAACTTTAAAGATGGGCCCAATCAAGTAGATCTATAAACATATAAAAATCTTAAAAATGGACGGTCTAGATCATGTTTTGCAAGATGCTTTATTTTGGGACTTAAAATCATTTTTCTCCGTCGTATTCATACATCTCAATATTAAGGTGATCAATTAGATGGTTTTCCAACAGCAAAACAATATTTTGACATAGATTTTTGAGGTGCATCTTAATTCTACATTATGCGGAGTAAACCATATATAAACTTTTTCCTTTTTTCTATTAATTTAAGGGTATGGCTTCTATAAAGTTGAGGCCCCAAACAATAAAAATAAGGCATACATCTAAATAGTGTTGAAAGGTGATTTATCAGTAGTAAAAATCTTTGTGATGGCCTAAAAATTTATTTCATCTATAATTATAAAATTTAAAGGTTAAAAAATAGGATAAATCGAGCATATATGTAAAAACTTGAAAATATTGAAATTTGATGGCTCATATAATGCATACAAAAGATACACTATTTCTGGGACTTGAAATCTATTTTTTTCTTTTTTTTATGTCTATACATCTTGAGGACAAGATGATTGATTTGAGGTTTTTCAACATCGAAACAACTGTCTTTTTTTTTTAATGTAACATCGAAACATCATCTTATAGTGAATATTTGAGGTGCGGCCTAATTTGATTGCTTAAGGCTTCAACCTTATATAAATTTTTCCTTTAACTGAAACATTAGATATATAACAAGAGGCGAAACTGACCTCATAACTTTAATTTTCTTTTAAGGGCATTTTGGACTTTCCAATATAACCGTGCTAGGCTGGGTCAAGAGTGAGTTGGCGTGGCCATGGACCCAATATATTGTTGAACGGGCCAAAGCTCTAGGACCCAGCCTTGCTCCGTGGACCTAAATTTGGGCCCCAAACCCCAGTCAGGTATGTGGGGATGGGCCCGACTCAGCCCAACCCTACCAACTAAGAAAAATGTTGCCCCACTAGATGTGTCATGTGCGGTGGCCAAATATCTATTTTTCAACATCATTGTTATCATGATAAGAACAAGTGAACCACTGACATCACTCACAGCCATTACTTAATAAAGAAATAGATATAGGATGAGTACATTATCATGAGGAGGTAGTCAGAGATGACATTAGTCAAATCCATTAGCTAAAGCATTTGATAAGAATAAGATGATCACGTTAGCCATAAGTCAAAGGGATATAAATATTCAAATTTAAAAATGAGCGAGCGTGTCTCTTTCCTTCCTATGGTAGGTGAGTTCGCTATGTAAAGGAGCTGCAGCCTCTCTTCAATGGGTTTAAGGCTAAGCGGTCAGGTAGTGGGTTACCGCAATATGATATCTTGAGTTCGTAACCACATATTTGAAGGGTTTAAGGCTAAGCGGTCAGGTAGTCGGTTACCGTAACATGATATCTTGAGTTCGTAACCACATATTATAAAGACGGCCATTGTTATAGCCAACCAAATTTCTTTTCATTTTTTCTTTATGTATAAGGTAGCCCTAATATTTGGAAGGGTGACACATTTGAATAAGAACCTGGGGTTAGCACCAAAAGCCTTGCAATATAAAATTTGTAATAGTAAACAAATATGACAGTGGACTACAATAAAGAGACCACTAACTGTTGGATTATACTGTTTAAAAGGATTATACAAGAAACCTAAAATGATTTGCGGCTTCCACTGTAGCACACTGTGAATTTGCTCCATCGGGTAAAATTCATGTTTGGACACCAAATTTTGGGGGCTAGTGGCCTCTAGAACTTAGTAACCAACCTAAATTGAATAGGACTCTCCATATGCGTCACGAAATGAAGGTCTTAAAGATTGTACAAGAACCACTCAATTTTTTGAGAGCCGTTCGAGAACTTAAAATATGCTTTTTTCTGTTGATTTGATCTCCTTGGATCGCAGAATCCCCAATAAAAAAAATCCTTCCAAATTACTCTTTTGCCTGAGGGAATTGGTGTACAGTACGCTCCCATGGGACATGTTACACGTACTCATAAGAAACAACTTGCCTGTTATGTTATATAAAAGTAACGGGCGCTGGTGCTAAAAAGAATAGCCGTTATATAAGAAACAGACTGTAGTAGCCGTTATATAAGAAATTGTCCATACTGAAAGTTACGGCTAAGGAGGCTAAACAATGTCTATCTGTTCACAGAGTAACGGCCGTTATTTCCTTTATAACCTTGTTATTGTAGAGACCTAACGGCTATTACTGTGGGTTTTCAATTTTTTTTAATAAAACAATATTATAAGATTATATATGACAGCCTTCAAACGGAGTTAAAAGAAAAAAAGAGTTTCAATAACGGAAGAGATAATCATTTCCCCCCTTATTTATTTTTTATTTAAAGGAAAATGGTTTAATGGGGCTGTAACTTTATCGAATAACTAAAAGCTCGTCTCAAAACTCAACAAAAATTGCAGGCTTTAAAAAACTTTCAAATCAATCATTTTGGCCTTGACCATTATTGTTGTAAAACTAATTAGGATTTCAATCTTAAAAATTGGTTTATATCATAACACATTATCTAAGCTGTTCATTTTGACTTAAAAATTAGTGTTCACGTATCCGCAAGATCTGTATTATGTTTTTTTAAGTTTCAAAAGTTTATAATCCACAAGATATGTACTAATTTTTTTTTGAACTTCAAATTTTATATTTGGTATTAGAACTTGATTTTAAAGCCATCAAATTTTCGATGCTAAGAAGTACTTTCTAGGCAAAGATTAAGGATGAGGCTTTACTTTTTTTTTTTGTTTCATTAACCATAGGCGTTTTTTAGCAGGGTCGCTATAAATCGTCAAGCGCTAACCGTTAAGCCCGGGCTCTTTTCACAAAAAAAGTACAGCCTTTTCTTACTGTCATTTACCCATCTTGTCCCATCTTTCCTGGCACGGTAAGAGGAACGGAGCACCTTGGAAAACTTTAAAGAGTAAAAATAATGAGAACGTGTGAATCTGACCTGTTTCGAAGACGAGACCACTGAAACCTGAGCATCCAGGGCCACCAGTGAGCCAGAGTATGAGGGGATCCTTAGATGGGTTATTCTCAGACTTGATAAAGTAGTAGAACAGTCTATATTCATTCACCTCATCTACACTAATATACCTGCATAAATAACATTTCCAATTATTATATACACACTGAGTCTCACTCCAAAAACCTAGAAAAAAAATAGAGATAAGCACCAACTTGTGGAAAAAGAATCATAAATTAAGTAAACGACGGTTAGAGAGATGTATTGAAATATGTCCCAAAAATCTGTAGTTACAGTTTGTAAATGTGTTGAAGATAAAGGAAAAGGCAACAAGAGGGCCAAGTTTGATTTGTTTAAGGCTGAGTACATTGGTCGAGTCGATTTTCGGAACACCAGATGGTTAAAATATGTCTCTCTTACCCGGAGAAGAAATCAAATGGGAAGGCCCCTTCAAAGCCAGGAAGAAACTCCACTCTTGCCGAAGAATCTGCTGTGATGCAATCTGAGATAGTCACCCACATCAAAAGTAGCAAGAGGGCAACGTCATGGTGGAACTCAGCCTTTCTCCCTTCCATTGGCCTCTCTCTTTTCTGTATTTTGCAGGTTTGGCATGAACAATAATACCTCTCTCCCTCCCCAAAATCGAGTATAAGTAATAAAAAATTTCCCACCCGCTCGATCCTCGCTGGTTTGATTGCATTAAAAACTGAGCCAAAAGATGTTTTACATATGCCGGAGTAGTATGTTTATTTACTCCCTAGTGTTAAACCCTACCTATCCTAATTGCATCTGCACAGGAACAAAAAAATATTTTAAAATTGAATAAAGGCCATCCAAATTTTTAGATGGTAAAATCTAAGGATTATAAAACTCAAGTTTCACATTTTTTTTTTTGTAGAATAATCACCTTATAATTCTGAAGTGGTTCCCAAATTTTCATATTAAAAAATCCTCATCTTTGACTGGGAATAGAAATATACTATACTCCGAAAGGAGCATACTATATGTGATCAAGAAGCCAAAAGATTCCTCGTTCTATGTTAGCAAGTTATTACACGGAAGTTCAACGATGTAAATTGATGGTGATGCTTCTACCTGCAGGCGGTGGTTTAGAATCCGGATCGGGAGGTTCACACGTTAGATGGATTCCGAATCGTTGATCAAGGTTGGATCAGCTTTTGGTTGTGAATTGGTCTAAAAATATTTTAAATACTATTTTTAATCTGAACCTTAAAAATTAAATTTTTTTTTTAAAAAAACATAGAAATAAGATGATTCGCACTTACTTCTTTGATAAAAAAAGGTAAGTATATCAAATTGGACCGTCCAGACTAAAATTGGGTTGGTCCCCACGGATTCGACTCGGGAGTCATGGCCATCGGTTCAGAATTTGGCCCTTGGCAATTGCAGAGGCAGAATCCAAAAATAGGCAAGTCTCCCAGGCTTCAGGTTACTTCCTAATTTCCAATTAGTTCATCCGAGTTTAACAACCAACTTTGCCTATTTGTATTAGCCAAAAAAAGAAAAAGAAAAAGAAAAAAAAAAGAAAAAGCTTTATTGATTTGTGGTTGATTCGATCTCTGGACATGTCGGAGGCAACATAAAATTTAATATCCATAAGTAAAACAAGTTTTCAGAAAGGACGCGGTTAGCATGCAATCAAGCCCGTGCACGTAGAAATGCGGGCCTTGCAATAAATTTTTTTTTTTTAAATATATTTTGATCTTGATTTTTAGAGAATGTATAATCTTTATCATGGAGATTATGAATATGAAAAAAATAAAATTTAAAAATTATAAATAATAATTATATTAAAAAAACATTTAAACCGTTAGTTACAATTGTTTTTAGATGGACCACTTATTTGCATCCATCTTTTAAGATGGATGTTTTATACCACTTTGCATGTTGTAGAAATGTAGTCCAGCCCGCATGAAACAATTGTTCTTCGAAAAAAATGTTATGTTCTAAGTGGATATGCTCGAGTCCAATTAGAAGCAATAGGGGACAAGCTCGAATCCCCCATAATAGGGCAAAGTAACCTTTGTTTTACAAAAGAATGAAAAAAATTTTGATTTCTCGCTTATTTATTCACCTAAATCTCCCAAAAGCTGTTCCAATATTTTATTATCTGGCCTCCAACTTCTCACTTTGCAGGAGGCACATCGCGGTGTTTCTCTCCATAAAAAGCTCTCTTCTCTCTGAAAGAGAAGCATTCTCTTGTATCCTTGTCTCTCTCTCTAGAGGAAGCTCACATTTCCCATATGATAACCCAAATAGGGCATACCTATTATTTCCTCTTTCATCTCATATATATTAGGTTAGGAATCCGTATCAAACAGTAAACTTTCATAGATGTTACATATCTTCAAAACCAAAAAATATATCCAAGAGTCTTAATCTTTTTGAATTTCTATTTTCTCTAGAAAACTTATCAATACTAATCCCAATCCAACATAACATGGGATTTTTTTATGTGGGTAATTTTTAAATATCACCATATCCATCAACATATATGATCACTTGCATGAGAAATAATCTAAACACATTTTAAATATTATTTTTAATCCAAAAATCTAAAAAAAAAAAATTTTTTAAATAAAATAGATGGAAATCACGTGACTCGGCTAGTCCAAATTGCCCAGTTACCTAATAGACTCACCTGTTTTTTTGACAAAACCAGATAATTCTATGAAATTGAACCAATTCCTAATCCTGGCTGATCCCAATCTTGATGACTTGGGACTCATTGCAATCGGCTTGGAATTTCAGAGGAAAAATCCAAAAATAGGCTAGTCTGGCGTCAGGTTACCTTGTAATTTCCAATTAGTTTACAACAAACTTTGCCTATTTGATAATATTTAATTTCTGTAGCTAAAACAAAATGGAAAATTGTTTCTTGCGGGCTGGACTGCATTTTCACATATGCGATCTGGAAAGTGTAAAGCATCCATTTTAAAGATGGATGCAAGTTGGTGTTCTATCTAAAAACAATAGAAACTAACGATACAAATATTTTCTTAGTAAAATTATTATTTATAGTTTTTAAAATTTATTTATTTATTTATATTCATAATCTAAATTTTAGAGATTACTTATCTTTAAAATTTAAATATTAAAATCAATCTCAAAAATACATTTATTAAGAGGCCCATATTTCTACATACGAGGGCTTGACCGCACAGCATTAAGGATTCGTAGTACATTATTGGTGGACGGGGATTCACAAAATTTAGTTCTATAGTGTCATAGTGAGCAGAAAATTCCATTGGAAATTTCGATTACTTTGGTGCAAATTCCGGGCCCTATTTGAGAAGGTTACGGCCTTATTGATAAGGTTACCCTATCTTTTACGCATATCAATAGAGAAGCTACCCATATCGATAGAGAAGCTAATAATGATGTATCTTTTATCCATATCTATAGAGAAGCTACCCATATCGATAGAGATGTATCTTTTACCCATATCTATAGAGAAGCTACCCATATCGATAGAGAAGCTAATAATGATGTGGATCGGTTGGGTCAACATGGGGTGATGCCTTTGGAGTTAGGTGTTGTTCGTGGCTCAATGTAATTTGTTTTATTTGTAAAATTAGTAATTTTTGTAAAAAAAAAAGCCTATCAGTTAATGATTGTGATGTTTGTTTTGGAATGAAAATTGGAATCATTGTTTTTTATTTTTTATTTTATTTTATTTTATTTTATTATTTTTATTTTTATTTTTATTTTTATTTATTTTTAGTGGGAATGACGAGCCTCTACCCAGATAATGCAATGTGAAAATTTTCTTTTTAAAGTTGCTCGCTAGACCGAAAAGCCACGGTCATAAAAAAATACTCTTAAAATAAATTTTAAGAAAATTTATCAAAATGCACTTGAAGTTGTGATTTAATTCAAAGAACCAACCATACTGACGTCGTGGATAAATCAAAAATACGGAAACCAAAACAACAATTGCAGTGAAGAATGCGATTGCGTTATAAGGTCGTAATTGAACAAATTGAGCAAGTTCGAATGGACACAACATGAAACCTATTAGTCCCAAAGCACCATAAAGAGCTGCAATCAAAGTATACATAAATTGAAACAATTGAAAAAAAACTAAAATATTAAAGGGTTCATAGGTTAGAACTCTCCCTAGGTCATCGTGTACCACTTGGCCCCATTTTCCTGAGTATATCGATTTCGTGGTCAAGCCTAAGGATATTAAAACATTCAGTAATTATAAAAATTATAAAATATAAAAGATTTATTTTTAATATGTTTGTATTATTATTATTATTTATGTTTTCAATTATTTTAACAAAAATTGGAAAGTGTTCTGGATTATTTCTAAAATATTTCTAGTCAAAAATTGATTTTTTCAAAATTTATTTTGATTACTTTTTTAACTTCATTTGAATGTGTTTTATTTAATTTTATTTTAAATATATTTTTTATTTTGTTTAGTTTTATTTTTGATTTTTTTTTTTAACACTATTTAGCCTGGTCAGACCGCAACCGACAAGGGCTAAGTAATTGGAACTCAGCCCAAGTTATTCGGCTACGCCGGCCAAGTTCCGTCCCCAATTGTCTGCCACTAACAACCCTTTTTTTAACCTCCTCTATTAGCTTTTTAGTAGGGTAGTTGGCGGCGTGATAATGATTTGGCACAAGTCTCAAAATAAATTTTTTTTAATTGTGTAGCTTACTTCAAGCTGTTAGATTTTATATCTAATAATTAAATGTGATTACGACTTCTTGTAAGAAAACTGAATGGTCTTATAATATACAATTTTTTTCATACTATATTATCTAAAGTCGCCAAATTCTATGAGGTAAACAATGGTGTAATTGAATCTAACTAATAGTAAAAATTTATCATACAAGTTATTGGATCCTATGTTTTCTCATATATATTAGGATTTAAAAACCATCTTAGATGCAGAAATAGGAATCTCAAAAGTTGGATCCCACCAAAATTATGTACTTATCTAGCTAGAAACAAAATAAGAAAAAACACAAGTCATAATATGAGATTCCCATATGGTGACCCAAATAGCACAAACCTATTCTTTTATCTTTCATCCCATATATATATTTTGATCAATTTATTTTTTATCAATTATTTTTTAAATATTTTTATTAGATGCGTCTTGAATATGGGTCGTTGGGCTCATATGTTCATATGAGCTAGTGGGCTAATCCCAATATATATATATATGGAAAAAGCTAATAATAACTGACAAGCTATAATGAATAGTAATATAGGTGGAATGTGAGCTGTTAGATCTTCATCATGCGATTCATATTTTATTTTTAATTATTTTTCTATAAATCGGATCATAATAAAATTTTAGATATATGTACTAAAAAATTGGGAGCACAAAAAAAAATATAAAGATAATATTTTCCAAAATATAAAATAATCGAAATACCCTTAAAAATTACGGGGGTAGTTTGGTCATTTTAAATTATTGAAAGTAATTTTTTTATATTTTTATATGGTGCGCAATAGTGCTAGGTATATACACCCAAAATTTCATATTAATTAGATTTATATAAAAATATTAAAATTAAAATAGGAATGTGCATTATGAACAGCTGTTGTAAGACTTTTCCAAAGTTCATAGTCCAAATTTCAGATTATTCCGATTTATAGAAAAAAAATGAAAAATAAAATACTACTAGACAATCGTGACCATGCGATGAACTTTGGACGGTGATGAGTGTAGGCGAAATCACTGTTCATTTTCGCCTATAGGCGTTTTGTAGTAACTATATATATATATATATATATATGAAAAAAGTTTATAAAGAGCCGAGGCTCTAAACAATCAAATTGGAGCCTACCACAAAACGTTTACTAGAAGAGGTTGTTTTGATGCCCAAATATCCTCAAATTGATCATCTCGACATCAAGATGCATAGACATGAGAAAAAATGGATTTCAAGTTTTGGAAATACTGTATTTTGTAACACATTTTTGGACCGCCAATTTTCAAGACTTTCAAATTTTCATAGATCTGTCGATCTACACTATTTTTGAAGCTTTAAAATTTATAAATAAAAATAGAAAATATATTTTAAGGCGTTAACAAAGATTTTTAGTATTGAAACTACATTTCTCGACATTGTTTGAAGGTAGGCTATAATTTGATTGTTTAGAGCCTAGACTCTATACAAACCACACCATATATATATATATATATATATATATATATATATATATATATATATATATATATATATATATATATATATATATATATATATATATATATATATATATATATATATATATATATATATATATAGCCTTTTTCTACATAAAACAACCTTTTCAAATATGCTTATCTGCTACAGTGAAAAGCATATTCTGTCGGTGGTGGCTACAGTGAAAAGTAGATTCTGTTGGTGGTGGCTATAGTGAAAAGCAGATTTTGTCGGTGGTGGCTACAGTGAATTTTGTCGTTTATGAAGAAAATTCAATACCTGCACAATCATCACCATTCATTAGAATGTAGTCTTCTTGTTCGTCACTCTGAGTAGAGGTGGACATTTTTTCTACATTATCTTCTATTGCACTCCAGAGCTTCCTTTTAAGTTTTTCTTAGGATAGTCTGCGGTTTTGTTGCTGTAATATTGCAACATATTCTGATATTTCTATTTTTTGCTTTTGAGGTGAAAAGGTATAAGTTTCATTTTTATTTTGTCTGGATTTAGGGATTAATTTTTCTAACTATTCCACCATTTGATATGGATTTGTCTTCTCAATTTGGAAATATAATCCCACCTGTCCATATCATCTTCTGAGACTTGATAATCCCATTTTAAAATCCGCGGGACCTGATATAAGGTCATAAAATAGATATGATAATCTCTTTTAAGACTTTGACTATTATAATCAGAGAATTTTCTCTGTGAAATTTGTAGATCTGCTGGGAGAATTTGGCTTGATGATCCCCATATATAGAACCAATTTTTAAACCAATTTAAGAACTCATTTGGTTCAGTTATTTTAAACTGAATATACCAGCTATGTATAGTATGAAAAGACTTCATCCCAAGCCTTTATATATTCAAAGTAGTGATCGGATTTAATTTTAAACCCTTTCGTATTGATGATCCTTGGTTTTAAAGGATCGAGTCCCCAAGCTATGTAAGAAATAACTTTTTTGATTTGAAATTTGGAGTATACTATTTCTTTTATCATTATTTCGGTAATGGTAAACTATAAATACCGAACCTGTTTCCATAAAGATATTTTCATACCATTCTCTGCATCTATCACCCATATTAGGATGCATGTGTTGCCTGAGATATAAGGCAACTATTTCAGTCGGATTTTTTGATTGATGATCATTTTCTATAATCAGCAAATGAATATATGTTGTTTCTAAATATGTGGTTTTAGTACTAAGAGTTTGAGTGCTTATTGGAGTTTGAATGTGAGATATATCAATATTTTGTATTTGCCTTCTTATTAAAGCATTTGATGTTGATGGTGATGCCAGGGATTTACCCGGGCTAGGGATTATTCCATCGATCGCCTTTGTTGACTCCTTTTGCCCTCTCTGCAAAAATTCTCATGTCAAAAAGTCAAGCAAATAGTTAGTGTTTTCATTAATATGTTCTATAATAAATTTAAAAGCAGAGAGAATAACTTGCCACCTCACGAAAATTTGCTTTGAAACAAGATTTTTTACGTCTTTTTGCAGAATATCTTTAGTTGCTTTACAGTTCGTCGTATAAGGAATGATTGGTTGAACAGATCACTTTGAAATTTTGTTACAGTATGGACAATAGCAAGTATTTCTTTTTTTACTGTTGAATAATTTTATTGGGCCGGGTTCCAGGTTTTAGAAGTAAACAGGACTAATTGTTCTTGATTATTGATTTTTTGTTTTAATACTGCACCAAGTCCCTGTTCTGAGGCGTCTGTTTCAATTATTTTAAACGTTGTACGACTTGATAAGGCTAAACATGGTAATTCCTTAGCTTTCATTTTAATTTTTTTGACTAACTTAGTATGTTCCTCGATCCAACCAGGAAGATACTTTTTCAACCTTTGGAATAAAGCTTTTGCATCTAAAGCCAAATCTTTATAGAAGTCAGAAATATAGTTTAAATATACAAGGAATTTTTGTAGCTCAGTTTTTCCCGTAATCACATCTGGGAATTTAGATGCAAACTCTATTGCTCTATCAATGAGAATGATTCTTCCCTGGAAGATATTATGTCCTAGAAATCTAATTTTGTTTGACAAAGATTTATCTTTTTTGCTGAAACTACCAAGTCAACATTTTTTATTGCTTTTATGAATGTAGCCAAATGTTTCCAATGTTGATCAATTGGTTATGAGAAAACAAGTACATCATCAATATAAACAATCATAAATTTAGTGTATGGATTAAAACTTTCATTCATGATATTTTGAAATTCTTATGATGCATTTTTTAATCCCAAGGGCATAACATTCCATTCAAATTGTCCAAATGGGATATTAAAAGCAGTTTTGTATTTATCCTTTTCGGCAATTTGGATTTGCCAGTAACTTGATTTAAGATCAAATTTTGAGAATATACAAGCGTTAGCCAGTCTATCCAGGAGATCTCTTTTATTTGGGATTGGATATCTAATCCATCTCAGAACTTTGTTGAGTCGTTTATAAGTTATAACCAGTCTAGAAGCTCATCTCTCTATCTCGAAGGCTTTTTTTACATAAAAGGCTGAACAACTCCAAGGTGATGAGCTTTTTTTGATGTGTCTTTTATCCAATAACACTTTTATTTCCTCTTTACAGATTTCAAGTAGCCTATTATTCATTTGAATAAGCCTTGCTTTAGTAGGAATTTTTTCTTTTAAAAAATCTGGCTCATAAGATAGTTCAACAATATGTTGCTTTCTATCCTAAAAACCATTGGGGATGTCAACACATATATTTCTTTCCATATCCATTTTTAGAGATTTAATTTTATTTTGAATATCGGGAAGTAATAATTTTTCTTCCATATTTTTGTATTTTATTTTTTCTTTCAGATGGTAAAGAAATTTTTGTTTAGAAGAAATCTTATTTTTAATATTATTAATTTCATGAATTCTAGGTTTATCAATAAAGGTGAATTTAACCTTATGTTCTTCAATACTAGCCTCCCTGTGTCATCAATTTTAAATGAATAGAGCATGTTTAAGAAGGGAGTCCTTAGAATAACAGGTTGATTTAAACCTTTTACCTTTATGAAGGGGAACTTGAAACAAGCACCATTATTGCATACTGCAGCATATGATAGTTTATAATTAATAAGCATTTTGCTGTCGTCGGCAGTGTTAAGAACTTGGGTAGTCTTGCTGAAGTATTTTGTTGAAACTAACCCTTCATTAATACAATTTAAGTCAGCTCTTGAATCAATCAAGGCAATAGTTTGAAAACTGCATTCCTTTTGGACTACAATTTTGATATTAGTAAACCATTTTTGGGCTATTATTTTGTCTACTAGGTTTATGTATTTGCAATCCTGGACCTTTTCTATCACATTCATATTAGCTTTGGAGGTTTCAGTTTTTTCTTTAGGAAGGGTATCCTCAACCTCGGGTGGTAACGGGGTATCATATTCAGTTATCAGATTATCAAATGCTATTTTTATATTTTCTTCTTCAGTTTCTTCTTTGAGAGGTTTCTGGGTTAATTTTAAAATTTGGACCCTTGTTTTTAGCGCTATCAACTCGTTTCTTACCTTATTGATTTCATGTTTTAATTCAGATATCGAAGGTTCTCTTTCAACCTGAGTTTTATTTTGTACTATTTTAAGAATGTCATGGAAACTATAATCTTCTTATTGGAACAAAAGAAGACTTTGTTTTTTCTGATGGGGCCTTAGACATGTTGATGTATTGAACTAAGGCTTCTCTTTTAGCCTCTGGATCTGATATTTTGTCAATAAGGTCTATAATCAGATCTTCCTCTTTCGTGAGGGTGTTAAGACTTAACCCATTCAATCCATTATTGCCTTGTAAAAATCACATTGGCAATTTTCTTCATTTGGATTATCTTCATCATTAGAGTCTGAATCAGAACTGCTGATAGTGATATCTTTATCATTAATTTTTCCAACTAACATTTCATTTTCTGAATCAGAAGAATCAAAAGTTTCATCTTTTATTTGAAGTATTTCAAATAATTGGGTTTTAATATTATCATCTATTTCCAGAGAGTTAATCATTCTTTTAACTCTACATTTATCTTTGTAATGACCTACTTTGCCACAATTATAACAAACGGGAATTCTTCTTTTTCTCCTATCTTTAAAGGGTGGTTTGTTTTGTAAGAATTTTCTAGAAAATTTTTCCCTTTTCTTTGAAGACTGTTTAAATTTTCTCTTTCTGAATTTTTCATGCTTTTCTTTATGAAAGGGTTTTGAAGGGGGTAGGGTGTTATAATCAAACTGTTTACAAAAATCTCCTAACTCCTTTCTCCCCGTTCTTCTCTATTTTTCTAATTGTCTTCGAAGTTTGAGGTCTATACATAAAGCTAGACCTTTAGCACATATTTCGGTTGAGAGTTCTCCTAGTGTATACAATGAATAAGGAATAATTCCGCCATGCTTATTTTTAAGCCTTGTTTTTACCATTTCTACAAAAAGGGGTGGTAGACCAGCTATAAATTTTTCTTTCCAATGGTCTGATTGACTATCATCTTTTGATAGTAATCTTGAGAAAAATACATCTTTATACCATTTATAATGACAGAATGTAGGATATCTTAGATTTGATAAGAGGTCTTCAGACCTTGCTGCTAATAAAGCACTGCTTCCTACAAAATGGAGGGTAATTGTATATATTAGAGTATTGACCATATCTCCTTCTTGGATTATATTGTCTTGGTCATTTTCACTTTTGACTATCCATTGTTTTGAGGTATTTAATATTTGGTTTTTTGATTCTTTATCCACATGGAAATCCCACCAACATCTTAGCCATCATGTACATCCACATATTATGGCTTTGACTATCTCATGATCTTGATTTCCGCTTGCCTTACAGGCAGTGACATACATAGTCATGTGTTTCATAAGATATAAGATTTTACTCTCAGCCATGCCATCTATATTTCAGTTTACTATGGATTTTCTTGAATAGGAGACCAAGGTAGAAATTAGGTCTTTTTCTATTTGAAGATCTACTGGGGTAGGTCTAGGATAGTACATTCTGGTTTGGGATACAGGCCTAATTTTTTTCCCAAAATCAATGTCTAAGCTCTTTGTTTTAAAAGCTTTCTCCATTTCAGAAATTTCTTTATTAGGTTCTTTTTATAGGACTTGAACATCTCCTTCCTTGGTTTTGGAAGACTGACATTTTTCTTTTTCATTGATATTCAATTTCTTCAATCTTCTAATCAAATCCTCTAATAATTCACTATTTTCCTCTTTTTTCTTTATTCCTTGTAAGCTAAACTTTCTTGTTTCAATAGTTGGAGGAGGTTTGAATAGAACAACTTCTTTTTGCTTACCAATGTTTTTGGTTTCTATAGTTGGATTTAACTTATTAACTGCATTTTCTATTCTTGTAGTTTGCTTCCCTATTGTTTGGAGAAAAATATTTGTATAATTATTTTGTTCAATAATGTGTGGTATCCCTTCAAGCTTGGCCATATTATGGTCGCTTTCTTTAAGTCCTATTTTAAAAGGGGACGCTTTGACTTCAATTTTCTCCTCGAACTTTTCTCCTGTAAGTTGTAGACTAGTTTCAGGGGGATGAATAGACTTAATTGTCTCTCTTTTAGTGGTTTGAAAGGTTCGAAAAGGTTTTTCAACCATATTTACGTCAAATTTTGGAATTTTTATTCCATAATCTTTTGCTATGTATTTTAACCATTTAAAAAATTTAACAGTTGCTTTGTGCTATATCATGAGCCTATTAAATTTTAAATGGAAGGCATCCCAAAGAGGTTCTTTAAACTCTTTGAAGAACCATTATCTTATTTTTCTATTTTCTTCAGAGTAGAAGTCTTTTTTGATCCATTCTTTATCAATCTTGATTTCTTTTTTTTAAATAACACATATATCAAAATCAAGATCTAAAGGTGTTGGCTCTTCTAATTCAGAAGATCCTGGAGTGTCTATTCTATAGACTGGTTGTTGAACTTGGTTTAGAGTTCTATTAAGTATTTCAATAATAGTTCTTCTATGAGTGGGTATTCTTTCATATTCAGATTGTGGAACTGAAGATGTTGAACTCCTAGGAGGATCCCTGATACTTGAATTATCAAGTCTTAGTGTGGTTCTTCTAGAAGATGGAAAACATATTTCTATCTCTCCGTCAGAGTATTATATGATTTGTTTAGGGTCTTTATTTTCAAGATTTTTTATCTGGGATTCAGATTATAAAGACCAACGCTCTGGTAATTTTACCTGAGACCATGCCACTGACTTAGGTATAACTAAATTTGATTTTTCAATGTTTGTCTGGAAAAATATAGTTTGTCCTTTTAAATCCAGCTGCCTAGCATTTGGGCATAAAGTGTTCATTACTTTGTAACATATTCTATAAACAAATGCCAAGTTTTGAGAACCTGGGTCCATTTCAAAACCTTGAGTTTTAAGATTTAGAGTTAGGACGTTTAACAGATTTGGATTTGTTAAGGCCACAGAGAAATTTGGAAAACAATTAAAGTATATTGGGCCCTTACGAAGATTAGATTCAACTATTCCTAATAAAGAAACAGTGAATGTTTTGTGTCGACTGTCTCTTAAACAGAGTAGAACATAATTATTTAATCCCGTCCTTGTCAATGGTTTGACAGCTATTTGTACCAAACCAATATGCAAATATTTGTAATATTTCTTCTTATGATCATCGATCATTCTTTGAAAAAGTAATTTGAATTTATCTTGAGTTTCCATAACAAAGATATTTTTTTTCAATTGTTTTGATTGAAAAACTACTTTTGAAATCAAAAGTTTCCTTACTATAAACATCCGTTATGGGTACTTTTGGTATATTCTAATTTTGGATTTGTTTTTCTATATTATCTATTATTACTTCCTCTCTATTATTAACACGAAGAGTATTAATAATAGGAGCTGAATTATTAGATAACGATCTGATGAAATTTGCCATTTAGTTCGAGTCAACTGGAAACAGTCCTTACACTTTTCTGGGTCACAATGACTTTGAACTAACCTTGTAGATTTTTCAGACTTCTTACTTAATCGTTCAGTTTACTACTAATAAGTATAGTTATACCACTGTAAGTAACTTGGCTCTGATACCATATACACATCAACACAACAACATACATAAACAATATTAAAGTAACAATAATCAGAATAGAACTATAGATCACGGCTAATAAATAAAAACAACAAACTTATATTTCACAGATACAGAAGCTGATAAACAACCTTAACTGTTCGGGAATATACTTTGGCGCACACACACACACACACACACACACACACACACACACACACACATATATATATATATATATATATATATATATATATATATATATATATATATATATATATATATATATATATATATATGAAGAATCTACTGTAAGCCGGTGGGCTTACAGGTAAAAATACGCCAAAACGGCCCAGATTGAATTTGGGTTTATTTGATGGTCACTAAACAATCATAACCTCATTTTGTGTTTAAATTTTAATTATTTTTTTATATATCCAAATAACTTGAAAATTTAGGTGTGTGTTATTCTCATCAAGGCGCACCTAATAAACATATCAAAAAAATAATTTACTAAAAAAACATTGATCAAAATACCCTTGAAACATTTCAAGGGTTTTTTGATCAATTTACTTCATATAAAATATTTTTTTTGATATTTTATTAGATTTTCTTATTTTTGAAGAACACACATCCAAAATTTCAAGTTATTGTATTTGTAGAAAAAAAAATTAAAATTCAAACATGAAATAAGGTCGTGACCGTTAGATCGACCTAGCTTCAATCTTGGCCGTTGGACTTATTTTTACCTGTAAGCCCATAGGCTTTTAGGATCATTTTCCATAGATATATATATATAGGAATGGATTCTATCAGCCCACGGGCTGACAATTGCAGTGTCAAGTAATAGTCCGGATTGAATTTGGGCCGATTTGACGATCACGACCTTATTTCATATTTTAATTTTTTACAAATTCAAATTATTTAAAATTCTAGGTGTTCATTCTTCTCATCAAGGCGCACCTAATAAAAATATGTAAAAAATAATTCGCAAATATAAATTGATCAAAATAACCCTGAAACTTTTTGGGGGTATTTTGGTTAATATATGTTTTACAAATTATGTTTTTTATATTTTTATTAGATTACCATTATTTTGAAGAATATGTGCTCAAAATTTCAAGTGAATTGGATTTGTATAAAAAAAATAAAAATTTAAATACGAAATGAGGTTGAGACCATTGGATTGGGCCTAAATTGAATTTGGACCATTGGCTGACACTGCTGTAGCTGTCAGCCCATGGGTTGATAGGATCATTTCCCTATATATATATATATATATATATATATATATAATTTTAAAAGCAGTAGGATGTGGAAGAGAAAGGCATTCAAGGGTTTTGACCTTACTCTTTATTACCTGTATTGCTCGTGTATGTATATCAGTCCAAGGAGGTGGATTCTTCTTGAGTCTATCTACCAACTTTACATCACTGCATCCCTGAAACCCAAGTCTCAGCCGAACCTCTGCAACAGTTCCTCCTCACAGTTCCTTTTTGCAGCTATCATTGCCCTCATAGCTAAACCAGGTTCTCTCATCTACAATTCAAAATATTCCAATACATTTCAATTTTATACATAAACCAAAATTGAAAGAGCTGAATAATGTCAAAAGCCAATTACAAGACAAAGAAAAATTTCTTTGTACACTTAAACAGGAAAGTTGAAAACATCATTCATTATTTTTTGAAATTCTGATGGTGCATTTTTTAATCCAAAAGGCATTACATTCCATTCGTATTGACCAAATGGAACATTCAATGCAGTTTTATATTTATCTTGTTCTTGGATCTGGATTTGCCAGTATCCTGATTTCATATCAAATTTTGAAAATATACAAGCTTGAGCAACTCTATCCAATATAACAATGATCAGGATGATCAGGGTTATATCAAATATGTAAACAGCAAGCTGTTATATTGGATTAATGATTGTAAAATTCTGTAATAGTTTAAACAGAATAATATGATTCCTATTAAAGGGATTATTGAAATATCAAGTACGATCCACTGTATATATATATATATATATATATATATATATATATATATATATATATATATATATATATATATATATATATATGAGTTTGTCTAGAGTTAACAATCCCTCAATATACAAAGGTTCAAATTAGAAGGGGCTGTGATGGGTGTATTTATCAAAATAATGATTATTTTTTTATTAAAAATTATTTAAATAGGTAACTTTATCATTAAGCAAGAGTAAATTTGAAATTTTCACAAAAATACAATGACATTTTGGAAGTTAGTGTTTTAGAATTTTATTTGTAGAGTGCCATTGTCCTTTAGTTAAAATTTCAATTATACCCTTTGTTGAGATGACAAAAGTACCATTTGTTTTTTAGTAATATTTACAAAATTACCCCACAAAAGTAACTTTTTTTTAAAAATAGACTATAAAATTAATAAATCCACCCTTCACAACTCTCTCTATCTTGAACCTTTGTGATTTGAATGGTTGTGAAGTTTAGATTATCCCATATTTATATATATACTACAAATGCCTATAAGAAAAAATGAACAATGATTTCGTCTACCCTCATCACCGTTCAAAGTTCATCACATGTTCACGATTGTCCGATAGTGTTTTATTTTTAATTTTTTTTATACAAATCAGATCAACCTGAAATTTAGAACCTGTGTTCATAAAAAATAGACAAATCTACTAAAAATATCAAAAAAATGTTTTATATAAAAAAATGACAAAAATACCTCCAAAATGTTTTGGGGGTATTTTAATCAATTATGTTTTCATGAATATATATTTTTTATTTTTGTTTGGTGCGCCTCAGAAAGATGTCCACACGCTCTAAATTTTAGATCATTCTGATTTGTAGAAAAAAAATAAAAAATGAAACACTACTGGATAATCATGATCGTGTAATGAACTTTAGATGGTGATGAGGGTACTTTCCATATATATATATATATATATATATATATATATATATATATATATATATATAGGGCAATGATTTCATGCAACGGTCGTATCATAGTATGATGCAACCACATTTTTAGAACACTATGTTTGTGGTATTTGTATGACCTGAATTTTATACACACTCTCTTCATCTCCAAAATCCATTCTCAAAAAACAAAACGTTCATTTTGGACCCTAGATATGGTCAAAATAAGTTCCCTCCAACAACGAATCTAGACCTTTGATTAGGTGAATTTCAAGATCTTAGCCTTTACATACTCAAAGTCATAATTTCCTTTTTTAACATTGTTCATCTAAGAATAATAAAGCCATATAAAAAAATTGGAAAAGAAAAAATACTTCTAAGGCCTAGATCTAAGCATCTTATCAAAATGGATGGCTTATGTTAATTGGGATAAAAAAATACTTTCTATGTTTCATTTTTAAAATTTCCTTTTTTGTGATTGTTCATTAGAATAAAAAGAGTGTATATTTCAAAATTTGGATCAAACAAATTGCTCTAACATGATTTTTGAAGGTTGTTGCATTATATTACTATACAACCGTTACATCAAATGATTGCCACATATTCTCAAAACCAAGAGATATACCTAAGAGTCCTAATCTTTTTGGATTTCTATTTCCTTATTAGGAAACTTATCAATATAACTCACAATCAAACATAATATGAGATTTTTTTATGTGAGTAATTTTTGGATATCACCATATCCAACAATCTCTACTTGATATCAAAATCACCTGCTCACCGTGCCAATATCCAATGGATAGCTTTATGAATTCTTCATCTTTTGCCAAAAAACTCTTATATCATTCTTGCTGAAAAATAGTGTTTGCTATAGTTTTTTCCACTTCAAATAAAACACTCACACACTTTGTCATGTGATTTTCTTCAACCAAATGCATAAACATTAGCCTTGTATTGAACCATGAGCTCTGATACCAGTTGTTACAATATAAGAATCCCTCTTAGATGCGGAAATAGGAATCCTAAAAGTTGGATCCCACAAAGATCGTGTTCTTATCCAGCTAGAAAAAAAAAAAAGGAGAGAGCATGAGTCATAATGCCAGAAATAAAGCATGAAACACACACGTCATACGAACATAAAGATTTACATAGTTCACCTCAAGAGGACTATATGCACGGGCACGAGAAACTGAAATCCACTACACCAATGAAAGTTACTTTATGGATTTTGGGACATATAGTTATTTCTTTAACACTCGACAAAACCTAGTCGAGCAAACGCTTTAAGACCTGCTCTCTCAATCAGCACGACCCACCAATCGCACATATCCAGCTCTCTCGATCTGCACGACCCACCAACCTCACATATCTATTCCACAACTAAATCACTGTTCAGAAAGAGACCAATCTCTATTCCACGGCTAAACCACTGTCCAAGAAGAGACCATTGAGAGCAATTGAGAATTTCTCTCAAAGGGGCCATCTAAAATATTTATGGGGACCGCTTCTTTACAAAATACCAGCCTCTCACTCTACAGAAAGCACATCGTGGTGTTTCTCTCCATAGGAAGCTCTCATCTCTGAAGGGGAGGCATTGTCTCTCATTCCCTTACCTCTCTATCTAGAAGAAGCTCACATTTCCCATATGATAACCCAAATAGGGTACACCTATTCTTTCCTCTTTCATCCCATATATATAAGGTTAAAAATCTACATCAAATAGAAAACTTTCATAGATGTTACATATCCTCAAAACCAAGAGATATATCCAAGGGTCCTAATCTTTTTGGATTTCTATTTTCCCTAGGAAACTTATCAATATCAATCACATTCCAGCATAATATGAGATTTTTTTATGTGAGTAATTTTTGGATATCACTATATCCATCAGGGTATATGATCCCTTGCATGAGAAATAATCTAAACATTTTTAAATACTATTTTTAATCTGAAAATATAAAAAATAATAATTTTTAAAATCAAATAGATGGAAGTCACATGACTCGGTGAGTCCAGATTTCCCGGTTACCTAATAGACTCACTTGTTTCTTTGACAAAAGGAGGTAATTCTATGAAATCGAACCAATTCCTGATCATGACCCATCCCAATCTTGATGACATGGGACCAGTGTTCGTAAAATCAAACCGGAACGGTTAACCAGACATGAGGTCGGAAGCGGTTTAATCAGCCAAACCGATCAATTCAACTGTTCTCATTGGGCAAGTCCAGAGCGGCCAAAAAATTGTTGAAAAAAATAAAAAAAGATGCAAAAAAATCTTGTAAAATGTGAAAAACATATAAATAACGATTAAAACAAAACGCATTGAAATGAAGTTGAAAATTAATGAAAAAATGGATTTTAAAAGTGAGTATTAATGACCAAATCAATTTTTAATATTTACCATAATGTAAAAAAATATTAAAAAGTGTATTACAAATCAAATTTCTTATTTTTGAGATTTTATTTACAGTTTTTTGAATTTTTATTTTTAAAGTACCGGCCGATCACCAAAACCGCCCAAGATCAGAATCAGAAAGGGGTCGGTTCCGATCTAACCAGGTAGTTACCGGTTAGATCTGCCAGGTTAGATCACCGGGGTTTTCTAACAATGCTTGGAACTCATTACAATCGATTTGGAATTTCAGAGGAAAAGTCCAAAAATAGGCAAGTCTCCCAAGCGTCAGGTTACTTTGTAATTCCCAATTAGTTTACAACAAATTTTGTCAATTTGATAATATTTAATTTCCATAGCTAAAACAAATGGAAAATTGTTTCATGCGGGATGGACCGTATTTCCACATATGCGGTCTAGAAAGTGTAAAGAATCCATCCTAAAGATGGATGAAAGTAGGTGTTCCATCTAAAATCAATGGAAACTAACGGTATAAATATTTTCTTACTAAAATTATTAATTCTGGTTTTTAAATTTTATTTATTTATTCATATTCATGATCTCCATGTTAGATATTACATGTCCTTCAAATTAAGCATTAAAATCCATCTCAAAAATAGATTTATTAACAGGCCCGTATTTCTACGTATACGGGCTTGGCCACATAAAAACCAGGTCCAATTGTTTTTTGGTTAGATGCTTTTTTTATTTGGGACTTTTTTGAACACACGTCCACTTGACCCTAGTGAATGTCCTCCTGAAAAAAATAAAAATAAAAAGAAAAAAGCTATACAAAATGGTTTTCTAAGGAATGAGAAACTGGGGTAGTGTTAGATCAATAGCTAGATGTGCCGAAAAACAAATTTTTAGTTTTGAATATGTTCATATATTATTTTCTGGAGTGTCCCCCAAAATTTCAAAAAAAATTCAGACCTAGGCGTGACATCATTTTTTTGGGTGAATTATCAAGGATGACATTAAGGGTGGCAAACTGTGAGAGAGAGAGAGAGGGAGAACATGGTTAAAATGAGGGTGTCTCAATTAGCTGAATAATCATGGAGTCTTTTCCAGGTCACTTTCTACCTTCTCATAGGAGCTCTCAAGGGCGAGGCCAACATTGTTCAATCCATTTAGAGGACTTAAAACACATTATGTAATCAAATTCAAAAACCCAAGAGCTTGTTATTTCAATTTGAGATCCTTTATTATTAAAATATCTTTCTTACATTTTAAAAGCAAAACAATTCTGCTGGCAATAACTTAAGAGGAATGAAGAATTAGGGATTAAAAGTTTCAATAAGCTATTAATCTTGCCCCTTGCAGTGATGCTTGGCCTTCTGGTGCCTAGTCTCACAATTCCTCTTCGTAATTCGAGCATGTATTGTCTCGACCTTCTTTATCCTCTGCTGAATATTTCTAGCACCAATTTGAACTGATGTCTATGCGAATCTATCCCATCCTCGAATCTCCCTTTGTTCGTAAATGCAATAACTCAAGGCAGCTTGTTGGACTCCTCTTGAGTGGCATTTAAGCGTAAGTATTCTCATGCCTTATACTCTTAGAACAATGGAGAGCATGATGGTGCATGTGCAGAATAGGTAAAGCGTGCGACGTCCACATGTGCACGTGCACGTATGTGGACGAGGGTGTAGGATCAAGGCCGCTTGATGACGCACTCTCGTATTGGCATATGAAGCGTCCCTCGCCCAAGGGCATTGGTGCAAAGGTGCTTGCATCGGTGCGTGAGGCACCCTTTGCCCGAGCATGTGAATGGATTGGGCTCGCGGGTCGATATCTTTCTGTGAGCATGGCTCATATGGAACATCCAACAGTCTCTATTCATTGAAGAGGTGTAGCCTTGTAAAAGCATCCATCGAGTTAAGGGTGTGCATGTAACTTGTAACTGTTGGTGGTACATATAACTACTACTACAGTAAATGGGCAGCCTCTAGGAGCTTTATGAAAGGGGTCTTTTTTGCCATATAAATTACACTCTTGCATCACTTTTCTAATACATCTTCTCACACCATTCTCTACGAAAATTCAAAGAGCATAACATAGCTCTCATCTGTCTTTACTTGTTTTTCTCTCTTTCTCTCTCCAAACTTTCACAAAACGCTAGTGTTTACTATCGGCTTCAAGCTCGGGTGTATAGATGTAGATACCCCATTTTAAATCTGACAAATTCTATGGTTTTCAGAACCCTTAGGACTACATTATCCTAGTAGACCCAATTTAATTACCTCAAACCTATCCAAATCCTATCCTAATTTGAAGTAGAGCCCAAGAGGTTTCTAACTGTCCAATAATCACCTGAATCAGACATACGGATAAAAAATATATAACAAATGACAATTTAGTCCCTGTGAGACCCAACTGTCGAGCCACGGGCGGGGCTGTAACGGGCTCGACAGGCCCAGACGTAGGCTGATGATGCAATCAACGCATCTGATGATGCAGTAAATGCGTTTTCTTTAATTAGATAAGATTAAAACTTCAAGATAAATCCAAAACATTTCGAAAAAACTTCAAAAAATTTAAGAAAAATTACCAATTGAATCTTACAAATACCCCTTTCCTTAAACCCAAAATAAGAGAGAAAAAGATACAAAAAAACTTAGAAATTTCCTTAATTAGGAAGCCAAAAATATCAAAATAGGAAAAACCCTTAGAAAATTTCTAAAAATTTAGGAAAAATCCCAAAAAATTAGAAAAAATATCAGAATTCATATTCAACCTCTGGAGATCACAAAACTCTTAGAAAACTAAGGAAATACTCCTTCAGACCATGAGAAAGACCGACAACTTTAGAAAAATCTTTAGATTGAAAACCCTAGAGAATATAAAAACCCTAGCCTCCTAAAGGCCTAACCCCCAAGACTGAGAAAACCTAGACCTAGGGCACAAAAACCTAGATCAAAACTAGAATTAGGGCACAACAACCCTAGATCTAACTCTTTACACCAGAGATCTGTTGGTTAATATCCAAATCAGAGAGGCAAAGAGTATCGGTTCTGATACGGGCGAGCCATCGAAGGCTCAGGAATGCCAGGCCATCCGGCCCGGTTTGGTATTATTTCTTCCTCTTTCTTCTTCCTTTTACTGTTTTGCTTCTTTTATTTCTTTTTAATCTGTTAAGTTGTCTTAAAAATCGTATTTTATTGCTTTGTATCATGCTGGCTCTGCCACAAATTTGAGAGTAGATCTGCTCGTTTCCGAGCAAATCTAGCCTCAGATATGAATTCGATCTGTCCCACTTTCTCTACCACATTATTTACATCTTTTTAATTAGTTTAAGGGTTAAAATTCGAGATATCTTCATTGGAAGATTTGTCAGATTTTCATCGTAAACAATTTGGCGCCCACTATGGGGCTATTTCGAGCTTGATCCAAGCTTTAAAATATGATTTTTATTCACTGTTTTTGGTCCCAAAAGTCGGCTGTGACTAGAATCCAGGGTCTCAGTGCTTCGAAACCTTGCTTTTTCTAGGCGACACTCCCAGTGTCGCCGCAATTCAAAGGTCTCAGAAACCTCTGGAACTTTGTGGATCTATTCTAGGGACTCTTTTGTGACTGCACAAAAACATTCAGATCAAAATAAATTTTTTAAAAATATAAAAAAATATTTTTTAGTTAAATATCGGCTTTTCTAGTTTACTTTATTTAATTTATTTCATCATAAATATTTTTATTTCCTACTTCTTCCAAGTTTAAAGTAGTCTTATTTCATCAATATTAACAAGATAAAAATATAAAAAAATTAATTTTTTTGGGTGACACCAGCCGTGTCGCCCACCGTGCCCAGAAAAATTCTGGGACCCCACATGACCATTCCATGGACTTTTGCTCCATGTTGACCAATTTTTGACCTAAAATAAAATATTTAAAATATAAAAAAATATTTTGCTTCAGATAGATTTGTTATGTTTCCGCCCTTTTGATTTTATTTTAGTTTGTTAATTTTGACGGAAATCATATTTTTCCTGCTTTCACCATGCTTAGTTTAACTGTGTTTCAT
Source organism: Amborella trichopoda (assembly GCF_054954075.1). Taxonomy (NCBI): domain Eukaryota; kingdom Viridiplantae; phylum Streptophyta; class Magnoliopsida; order Amborellales; family Amborellaceae; genus Amborella; species Amborella trichopoda. The sequence continues at coordinate 40,642,499 of NC_142341.1, forward strand.
CAAAATTAAAAAGATAAAAAAAAATTAGAATACATTAGGGTGCTTAGCCCGCCAAACTTAGGCCTACTCTTGGTTCGAGGCCAGACTCGTGCACCATCTAGTCTAGATTCTAGCATAGGTCAAAGCTTAAGAGTTTCCTCTAGAGCTAGGATAGGCTTACCCTAGTTCAGGATCTTAACGAAAATCAAATGAGTCTAATAAGTCTAGGTTCAAGTCTAGTCTTAGCTAAGGTTTTTGTCGCTAGTGTCAGGCTAGGTTTGCCCTAAGTCGTTGAGTTTAGATCTTACCCTAGATTTTAGAACCCAACCAAAAGCAATCACCATGTCAGTCACTTAAGGCGACCATGATGACTGCTCCACGGCCGACTCTAAGCCTAACCTGCCCAAACTTAGGGACTAGTATGTTGCATTCCCTTGGAGTTATTGACAGACCTCAGGATAATCCATTATCCAACGCCCAAATCTTCAATTTGAGGCAGAGTCCCAAGCTTCCACTCCTAATCCTGAGATTTGTGTGGCTCGAAAAGCCGGCTCCGCCTGAAAAACCTTGAATAGTCATGGAGTCCGACTAGGCATCGTTCTATAGGGCATTTTAGGTAGCCAAAGTAGAAGTCGAGTGAGGGAAGAAATTCATGCAACATCTAAAGCCAATTCCCATAACTTGAACCAAGATAACTCTAAGATGCAGCGATCTCAAAACCATGACCCACCTAGTTCTAGGGGATCTAACCCAACCTTGAGCCACCATAGTACAACTCATGATATCTTGAACATTGTACGAAGCAGATGTGTCGACTCAAACCGACCCTTAGGCGAGATAGGCATTCAAGTTACCCTCAAAAGTCTAGTTGACCTAGGTTACATTGTTCATGCCCCAGCTTACGGGCCAATCCCAAACCAAGTTAGTGGTATGGGTCAACCCTTCGCATAACCAAGTCAGTCGATTCTTCAATCGGTCCCCCTGGTTCATCCGGTCCAACAAACCGTGCAATTTCGCAACCGGTGGCGACACTTATGGGTCAGTACGCCCCTCAGGAACCAATGTATCAAACCACCCCGATGACTGTTGCTCATCAATCTCAGGCCCATGTAGGCTAACATATACCCGAAGTTTCAACTTATCAGTCTATACTTGGGAACCCACCAACTAGTGGGCCTACTGCAATGCCAAATACTCAACAAGAAGGCACCTTAAAAGCAATGCATGGTATGCTTGTAAGAATGGGCTTGCATGAAATTCTACCCCTAAAGGCCTATGTTCATGAGACAAGTTCAATGGGAAGAGAGATCAATGGGAAGAGAGATCCAGATATTCACATCAACGCGTAACTCATCTCCGTTCGAGCTTTGTGAGGCAGGCCTAATCAACTGAAGGCCATCTTTTCACAAACATTGACCGGTGAGGCCTTGAACTAGCATCGAAGAACAATGTCCGCTCAACCACACATCTCTCAAGATGAAATGTTCAACCTATTCGTCTCTCACTACCACAGGTAGACACCAAAACCTCTCTCCCTGAGCGAACTTAGTGCAACAAAACAAAACCCAAGAGAATCCTTCGAGGATTTCATCGGTCGATTCTGCGAGGTAGCAATGTGGGTCATAGAATGCCCACTTACAAACCCAACCAAGATCCTCATAGTCTTAGAGAATGCTGCTCCCAAGTACAAGACCTTCTTCAGCCAAGATCTTATCCTCCAGTCTTTTGACTCCATGATCGAGCGGGTGACATGACATGAAAGGGCCAGAGGGACACCCCTCAGCACCAAGCCCGACAACAAGCCGATAACAGCTCCCCAAACTAAGGACAAAAGCAAGGGGAATGCTTCCGATCAGGTTAATGAGATCGCCATTAACGGGTCGGCCCAAGGTTCAGCTGCACAACGCAAAAATCGGAATCAAAACCGAAAGGGTCAGCTTAGAGCTAACGCTCAAAATAATAACCAAGGGTAAGTGGATAATTTCACCCCTCTCAAAGACCCATTAGAAAAAGTGTTGGAATTACTCTTGGCTAAGAATATGGTTTATCTCCCGCCACCATCTAAACCGCCCTTTTAAGTCACGGATAAGAGAAGGTAGTGCAAATGACATCAAAACCATGCTCATGATACTCAAAACTGCATATATTTGAAACAGGTGATTCAAGGGTTAATCAATAGGGGGACATCACTGTCGCACCTAGAAATCAACATGTCGAAGAGCCTAATCAAAAGATAAGTATCTTCACAAATCCTCTCCCTAAAAATATGGTCACGACGATCGAAAAGCCAGGAGCTCAAGACAACTCGAAAGAGAACGTTGTCATTCACATGATTGAGTGTGGAGACGAAGAAGAGGATTGGCTTGTGATCATCGTTTTCGAGAACCTGAAGAAGATCTTTTGAGCCTCCAAAGAGGAAGCCCTTGATCTCTAAACCTCGATAACCTTCCCAAATGGGACCGATATGATGAATATGACACACTAGAGATTGATATGGTCAGGACCAATGAAAATGTGTCATCTTCCAAACAAGGGGCCAACACCCAAAAGTCTCCCATTACTCTTACTAGGGTTGACCCTATTGAGCTTCAGGCTGGTGAGGTCGACTCGTTAACCCGAAGAGGCCGAGTGTTCAAACCCATTCAATTGTTGGCCGATACTCTCGATGAAAGAATGAGAAAAACCTAAAAAACTAATCAACCAGCGGGGGTCGTAGCTTGCGAGCCGAACAAGGAAATTCAAGGATCTGCATCCACCTACGATCTACCAGCTCATCTCGAGAAGATCCAGGCTCAAATCTCTATCTTGGACCTACTCGCCAATTCACAAGCACGTAGAGCCCAGATTGAGGTCCTTGCCAAGACACACATCCCGAGAAACACACTGCCGGATGAGTTGTGCGGAATGATCAACCAGCTGATGGCAACAACACCAGTCGTGTTCACATATGATGACATCCCAGCCAGCTTCAACCGATTTCACATCCAACCTCTGCACATCACCGTCTTTATGCAAGGATATGAGATACGAAGAGTGCTTATTGATAATGGGGCATCTTTAAACATATGCCCTATGAAAACAGTGAAACAGATAGGCAAAAGCCCGGATGACTTCGAGCCATGTCAACTAACTATCGCTGCATATGACGGGACTAAAAATCAAGCTGAAGGCATACTGCCTCTCATACTCAAGATTGGCCCTACCGTTCAAGTGATAAAGTTTTATGTCTTGAACATAAAACCTTCTTTCAACATGCTGTTAGGAAGATCATGGCTGCATGAAAACCTCGTGGTCACCTCTACACTCCATCAATTCCTCAAATTTCCAACTAAAAACGACGTTACAAAGGTATGTGCTAAACCCCTTGCTTTTCTCAATCCTAGTATACATAACGGGCAGCTAGCTATAGGAGTCGAGCTCGGAGAAATCCCATTCGCTTCTTTCGAGCAAGCCGATTGTGCCACCTTACGCCTAGAGGCCGGTGACCCTGTTCCTCAAATTTTGCAAACTTCTGCATCGATGGATGACATTATCCAATGTCAACATCGATACAGTTTCGAGTCCCTCGAAGCTTAGCACATGCTCTTCTCCCAAGGCTTCCAACCAGGCCAAGGCTTGAGTAGTCAAGGGCAAGGCGTAACGGAGGCAATTTCTGATTCATTCGAAGCCAAAACTGAAAATGGAGATCAAAGAGGTCTCGGGTGTTCTCTCACCTTATTACAAAGCTGGATGAAGCCTTCAAGCTATCCGGGATTTGCATTTGAAGGCATTTAAAGCCTCGATCCTCTCGATGCCCATCCTTCAAAACGGCCTAAGGTGATCCTTGAATCCTCAACGGGGATTTGAAGACCTTTTTGCTGACCTGGATTTGAAGGTTTGCACATCTCAGCACAGCACACATAAGAACTGGGAATTGAAGACCTTTTTGTTGACCTGGATTTGAAGGTATGCACAATTGGCTCTAATATAGCCAAGCATGCTCATCCACCAATTCAAACCCAGGAACGGAATTAGTCGATTACTCCTTTATCTTGAGAATCGTTGGAAGCATACCAACGGCACCTTCAAGTCTTGGTGCTAAAAAACGGATAGGCACAGGGTACCCTACACGTCCAGTCCCTAATATTTCTCTCGCGAGTCTCATAAGGCAAACCTCTTGTGTTATTTCAAAAACCGTTGAAAAATCAAAACATGATAAAACTGATAATAATTAAAAAGAATTTTCAAATATGGCAAACACTCAAGATAGCCCGATAACGGTGCACAATATCCAAGATGACGAATTGGATGACCAAGATGAAGATCAAGAGAGCCAAGAGTATGAAGAAATCCCTCAACCAGAGGAACTCACTTCCCATGTTGAGTAATTCAAGAAGAGGTTCAATGGTGACCCAACGGCTATCATCGAAGAGACAATCGACATAAACCTAGGAACTGAGAAGGACCCAAGGTTAACCAAGATTGGAACCTCCCTATCTCCTGATGAGCTGGAAAATATGATTTTCTTTTTCAAGGAATATCGCGATGATATGTCAGGGCTAAGTCTCACATTGGTGCAACATCACCTAATATTCAATGAAGGGGCCAAGCTTGTAAGGCAGAAACTCTGACGTCAGAAGACTCACCTTGAGCTCAAAATTAAAGAAGAAATCGACAAGCTACTCAAAGTGAAGTTCATTACCCCCGTCGATTACTCAGAATGGTTGATCAACATAGTGGTCATACCAAAGAAAGACGGGAGTATATGAGTATGTGTTGACTACAAAGACTTCAACAAGGCATGCCCAAAGGACAATTTTCCATTACCAAACATAGATGCCTTGATTGACAACACTACGGGGCACGAGATGTTCTCATTCATGGACACCTTCTCAGGTTACAACCATATCTTCATGGCAGAAGAAGACGAGATCAAGACTTCGTTCATAACGCAATGGGGAACTTACTGTTACAAAGTCATGCCCTTCGACCTAAAAAATGCAGGGGCAACTTATCACCGGGCAATGACTAGCATCTTCAATGACTTAATGCACACCATCATAGAAGACTACGTCGACGAAATTTTGGTCAAGTCGAAGACCAGGCCTAATCATCTTACCAACCTGAAAACCATTTTTGAAAGGCTCCGGAAACATCAACTCAAACTCAATCCTCAAAAATGTGCCTTTGGGGTGTAATCTGGCAAATTACTAGGCTATATAGTAAGCCAAAGAGGCATTGAGGTAGACCTATCCAAAATACGAGCCATCACTGAAATGCCTTCTCCTCGAAACATCAGAGAAATTCGTGGGCTGCAAGGT